>NW_028190676.1:0-600000 GCF_048542155.1 Nylanderia fulva
TAATCGCTCTGCTGACGGCAATCGTAGTTTCCACAAAAAGTTTTTGGAAACAAAAAAATCGCAAAAACGAATAATATTAAATTTGAATTCCAAAAATTTTTGGTACAGGGGAAACCCTTTCCCATTGTCTCTTTTTTGGAATAACTAACACAAAGTCAGGAAATTTACTACAATGCAATGAAAAATTTGGAACACTGTATTCATGATGGTAAACCCTATTTAGGTTTGTCCGAGTAAGTAAATTGGAAGGCCACATTTGAAATTTCAATCCAGCATCATTAAAGCAAACTCAGAGCCTTGTAAATAAATCGCTGAGATCTTTTCAATCGAACTGTCACAAATCAATCCGTCCAGAAAAGGTTGTAAAAATGTACGATCTCGGGGGCTATCCCTAAACATTGAGATATCAAATTATATTGTGGGGAACCAGAAATATAGTTACGTGGAAAATTTGGCCTTTCAATAACGATGCTTTTCGTTACCTAAAAAATATTACATTGCTTTTTTATTGCGCGTATTAGGAAAAACAATACTGAAAAATAAACTCAATGCATTGACTGTGCATCGCGCGTAGGGTTAACAAATATTGCAAATTCAAGCGGTTAAAATCTGTCGAAAACGCTTCGAAAACGAACACACAAATTTTTGGGGAAATTTTTTACGGCTCTAATTCGACGTATTCCGACATAATGATGTTTAGAACTCAAATTTTAAAAGCACGTAACATTTGCTCAATGTAAAAATGTAATTACCAGAAAACTAAGCTAAAAGCGTAGTTTCTTATTCCTATACATTCGACATTACAAAGGAAAAAAAGGTGTCACTCTACCCTTTTGTTTTTTAGAATTTCTAAATGGAAACGATAACGGCAATTGACGAATGTAAGGGTCCCGGGTTTTAAAAAAGGAAACCGTTCGAACAATTTTTTCCGTCGTAGTAATACAGTAAATTTTTATTACTTTGTAAACGGTGCTTCTAAAAAAATTATCAAAATCGGTTTAATGCCGTGCCGACGAGAAAAACACAATTAATGAAAAAATAAAAGGGTAAAAGCGCTATATTTCCAAGGGTGAAAAAAATGAATCGGGGTCACTCCGGGTTGAGACTGACACAAAATGGGAAATGATATTACTCTAAGTTTGGTAGTGTTAAAGAAAAAGGGCCCCAAAAGGAGCACAAGGGGCATACATATTGTTCTTAACAGATTAAATAATGGCGCTGTTAAAGGCCCCGTAGCGCCGAAATAAAACTCGGCTCTCGGGGGCCTGTATAAAGGCTGCCGTAAGCGCCGAAATAAAACATCGGTTTTCCCCCTGGCGCAAAAAAAGGCCGCATTTATTTTTCTTTTCGGGGGTCATTAAAATTTGGTTTTACTCGGAAAATTACGAGAATTTAAAATTTTTCATTGTACGGCTAAAATGAAAAAAAAAAAATTTTTAAAAACCAAAAATTAATATTTTGTGCACTAAAAAAAAAATCAAAACTTATTTCTAAATCAATTAAAAATCTTTTTTACTTATATTATGTATATTCATGTAAACTTAAAACCTTTAAAATAAATACACAGTTTTTTTTCAAGGGGAATAATTTTTACAAAAATTTTGATAATTTTCCACTTTATTTTTTTTTCATTTTTAACGGCCCTTTAAAAAAAACAAAATCAGTTACTTTTCGTGATTTTTATTATTGGGGTCGTTTAAATTTTTGAGTACCTTTTTGAACGGCCCCCATTTTTTCTTTTTTTTGTTTTTTTTTTTTTTCCCTTTCCTTTTTTTACATTTAAAAATTCTTTTTTTTAAAAAAATTTTTAAAAACAAGGGGATTTTTTTTTAAAAATCTTTAAAATATTATTTTTTCCCTGTGACATGTAAAAATAATTAATATATTAAATTTTTTTTTAAAAAGCTTTTTTTATAGTTTTTTTAAAGTACATAAAAAAATTTTTAAAATTAAAAAAAAATAAAAATAAAAGAAAAAGGTTTTCCCCACACATTAGTTTTTAATTTAAAAATACTTTTTTTATATTTTTTTGTATTTTAATATTTTTTAAAAAATTTTTTTTTTTTGGGAAAATTTCTTTTTCTTTTTTTCTTATAATTATAAAAGTTTTAATTTTAATATTTTTTTTTTAAAAGAATTTTTTCATACTCGGGGAAAAGTTTTTAAAAAAAATTTAAAAGGGGTTTTTGAAAAAATAAAAAAAATCCCTTTAAAAAAATTTTTAATTTTAAAAATTGTTTTTTAAAAAGAAATATTTATTTTGTTTTTAAAAAATTTTTAATTTAAAATTTTTAAACATCCCAAAATTTGGGATAAAAAAAAAGAAAAACGTTGGACGGAAAAAAGAAAAAAATACAATATTGAAAAAATTTCAAAAAAAATTATATTTCAAAACCCCGCCACCTTTAAAAAAAAATTTCCCGTATAAAAGAAAAAAAAAGGGGGTTTTTTTAAACGATCCTTTCTAAAATTAAAAAAGTAAATCCTTAAATAAATATGGCAAAATTAAACGTCACTAAATGAATAAATTTTTTTTTTCAAAAATTATTTATGTAGCCCCAAAACAAAAATTTTTTTAATTTTTTTTTTCAAAAAAATACGAAATTTCCGGTTTTTTTAAAAAAAGCAAAAAAATAAGTAAATACCAAATTTTTTTTTTTTTCAACCCCTTAAACCCCAAAATTTTTAAATTACTTGTAAAAATTTTTTAAAAAAAAGTTGGGGGAAAAAATTGAAAATGGGGAAAAAAAATTTTTTAAATTTTTTTTCATATATTTTTTTTAAAAGAGAGTACCCTATTTTTGTCGTTTTAAATTTTTTTTTATTGATAATATTTTTTTCCCCCTAAAATTTCAAGTGAAAAATGTTAAAAATTATATACAATTAAAAAATTTGTTCATTCCAGAATTTTAAAAAAAAAAAGTTAGAAAACCCCGCCTCCCGGGCAAAAATTTTTTTTTTTTTTTTTCATATATTTTTTTTAATGTAGAGTACAGTACTTTTTATTTTTTTCCCAATTTTTTTTTGAAATAGGTATTCATGATTACAATGCAATTTAAATTTTTAATTATAAACATTTTAAGAAAAAATTTTTTTTTCCCCTTGCAAAAAATTTTATGAAAAAAAAAGCAAAATTTTACACAGTTTTTTTTTTTTTTTTTCATATATTTATATTTTTATGAATAAAATACTTAAAAAAGTTTTTAAAATTTTAATTTTTTTTAAAAATAATTTTTTTCCATTTAAAGTGAACCCCTACTATTACATAATTTTTTAGGTTTTTTTTTTATATTTTTGGGGGGCTTTTTAAAAATCGCAAATGGCCCCTGTATTCATACCCCTTTTCCAAAAGGAAAAAATCTTCATGAAGATCACTTTTCATTAAGACTCTTAAATTTTAAATTTTCATATCATGCATAAGATAATTTTAAAAAGAAGCTAATCCTTAGGTTTTTTTTGGGGGTTCGATAAAAAAACTTTATAAGACCTTTTTTAAAAAAATGCCTTTTGGTTCGGGAAAAATTTTGGAAAATTTCCCTTTTAAAAAACCAATAAAAGAAGGCATTCCTTTTTTCCAAAAAATTACAGGTTATTCCAAAATTTCGTATTATGTAGGTAAAATTAAACCTTTTTTTTTTTTTTTTACTTAAAATTTAAAAAAATCTTAAAAAATGGAAAAAAAGAAAAAAAACAAAAGCAAAAGTAAGCATTATACGCCAGGGGAAAGGGGAAAGTTTTTTTTCCCCAATTTTTTTAATAAATTAAACAGGAAAATAAAATGTAAAAAAAATAACATTAATACAAAAACTATTAACCAAAAAAACCCCTGCGTGGGATTGTACCTCCAAAAGAATTTAAATTCCTTTTTAATTTCCCCCAATAATAAGAGAAATTTTTTTTATTAGGCAATGGGGAGACCGGTGGGGGCCCCGCTAATTTATCTTTTTTTTCGAAATTGAAATCCAATCTAAAAAAAAAACAAAAAAAAATATTGAAAGCCCGAAAAGGGGGAAAAAATACAAACAAAAAAAAAAAATTTTTCCTAGGACGCTATTTTGCCCCTTTAAAACCGGACGAAACCCCATTTTCCCCCCCCTTTTTAAAAACAAAAATTTGAATATTTTATGAACGGGAACTTTTTTTTTCAAAATTTTCCAAAAATCAAGGGGAAAACGCGATTTTTTCCGATTAAAATAACCCCTTAACGAACTTGATATTTTAAAATTGGGGTTGGGGCGAAGATATAAATTTTTTTAAATTTTATTTTTTGGCAAAAGTTTACTTTTTTTTTAAGACTAGGGGGGTCGTACTTTTCCGCGGTCACCCACCCCCAAAAAGTGATTTTCCCCAAGCTGCTTTACCTTATCCGGGGTCACCCTCCCATAAAATTTCCCCCTTTTCCCCACTGCTTAACCTTTTAAGAAACCAAAAAAAAAAAAATTTCCCCGCTCCCCTCTCACTCTCTCTCTCTCTCCCCCCCCCCCTTTTCCCCCTTCCCCCCTCTTTTTTTTCCCCTTTTTCCCTTTTTTCCCCTTTTTTCCCCTCTCCCCCCCTTTTTCCCGCCTCTCGCTCCCCCTCCCCTCTCGTTTTAATTTTAAAATTTTGGGCACTCCCCTTTCCCTCCAAATCGGGTTTTTTCCCGGGAAAAATTAAAAAAAAAAATAAAAAATTTTTTAAAATTACCCCGGGGCCCAAAAAAGGGGGGTACCCGGGGAAATTTTTTCTAGCCGGGATAGGGGGATCTGGGGACGGGGACCCCCAATTTTTTTTTTGGGGGGGGTTAAAAATCCGTAAGACAAGTAGACATTATACGTGGACACAATAGTGCTGACGTGTGAAGTGGATCACAGGTGAGTGATCGATTAGGCTGATATTAGCGGTTTCGGCCGGTAATTATCGGCATGGACCGATGAAGATGCAGAGTATCGTATGCTCGGCATTAGGAAGGCAATAAAGAATAAAGTCGTCAAATGCAAAACTTGTATAAATAGCTTTTTTACCATCCAGGATGTGTAATTAAGCATAATTCCTGGACAGTAGACAAGAATTAGTGGCCGTTAAAGGGCCCATTTGAGGAGGTTTTGATTGATAGTAAAGAAACAAACATGAAGACGGCAGGAAGAGATAGGACATCGTCTACAGGATCCGTGGATCTGCAGGATCGTTCACAAGTAAAGGATCAGGCATTGATGTAAAGTAGACTGGATCATAAAAACTGTAAAGGAAATAAAAAATGAAACAGCCTGTAAAAATGAAATTAAACTAATGATTAAAGGAAGTAGTTCAGAAGAATTAGTAATGTTAAGCAAGAACTGGAAAACTTGAAGAAAATGATACAGGGAGTAACATGTTATCAAAGGAAGAATCGCAGATAAGCTACAGTGAAGCGGTTAAAGGGAAGAAGAAAGAAAACGTTATAATTGTTAGAGCCGAAAATCAACAAGAGAGTGAAGCCACTAAAAAATTGATAAAAGAAAAGGTGATATTAAGAGTATGGCTATGGGAATAACGAATTAAGGAAAGGGTAGCAAGGGAAACATGATCGTGGGTTGTGAAACCGGCGAGGAGGGTGAAAAAATTGAAGGAGACAGTTCAAGCTAAGCTGGGAGGAAAATTATAAAGTGATAGAGTCGCCTCAATCAAAATCAAAGATAAAAATTATTAATATAGGTGTAGAAGAGATGAAATTAGATGATAATGAACTTATAAATACGATAAAGATGCAGAATAAAATAGATACAGCAAATATGCGAATTGTGAAGAGAATGATCACAAGAAAGGAGAAATAATCAATCTGAAAGAAAAGGAATGAAGAAGGGTCAATAATAATAGAAGCAGATGAAGAGACACATGAGCTGATATTGAAGAAAGGAAAGCTAAGTGTAGGATGGAAGAAGTGTCCGTATTTAATCACATCAATGTTAAAAGATGTTTCAAATGCTGGGGATATTATCATATTGCAAAAAAATTGTACGCGAGAGGAAGCATGCTATAAATGTGCAGGAAGTCATAACTCGCGTGATTGTACAGCGACAAAGAAAGAAATGTGTGAATTGTATATTCAAAAATCGAACATACAATCGGATATAAGCGATGACCATGACGCCCTTAGTCCGGAATGTCCGACCTTTAAGAGGGCGCTACGGAGGAGAAGAGGAGAGCAGGCTGGGAGGACGCTAAATAGCAACCACAGGAAGAAGCGGAGATAATACTATATACAAATGCGCAAAGTTTAATTGCGCACAGAGATGAGATACAACATCAGATCATGAAGAAAATAAATCCTGCGTTCTTAGCATTATCGGAGACCAGAGTGACTGAGGATATCGAAGACAGTGAAGTGAACGTTCCGGGTTATAGTATAGTTAGATGTAATGCTGAGAATAGGAATACGGGAGGAGTTATTTTATACGTTAGAAGCGATATTAAATATGAAATAGTATTAGAGGGAAAAAAAAAATTAGAATCGAATTGTTGGTGTGTTGCGGTAGAAGTAAAAGATAAATTATATAAAGGAGTGATAATGGTAATATATCACTCACCGAGCGCATCGCACGGAGATTTCTTGAGATTTTTCGAGGATATAGTAGAAGAGTTTATAATAAAGGGAGAATCCATGGTAATAGGAGATTTTAATATAGATCTTATGAGAGATTCGTTTTATGCGAATAAACTGCAAACGACAATGCTAAGCTTAGGTATGAAACAATATGTTAACGAACCGACGAGAATTACGAAAGACAGTCAGACAATTATAGATTTGATCTTCGCTAATAATAATAAAATAGTACAGGTAATTAATGAACCTAAAATTACGGATCACGCGTGGCTGAAAGTTGAGCTGAGTGTTAGTAAAACTGAAAGTAAATATAGAGAATTTAGTGCTAGGAATTATAAAGAGTTTGATGAAAATAAATTTGCTATATTAGTGAAAAATAAATTACAAGAAAGCCAGGAATGTCAGTGTGAATGTATGGGTGTCAGTGAGAGGGCGAAAAAAACTTGTCGATAGTATAGTGGGTGCGTTAGATGTAATGGCGCCGAGGAAAAAATTTAGAATTCCGAAAGTTTGGGAAGGGAAGAAATGGTTTTCAGACGAAATAAAAGAAACTGCGGATAGAAGGGATAAGGCATATAGAAGAGCATTGTATGACGATACCGAACAAAATTGGTCGCAGTATAAAATTGAAAGAAATACAGTAGTAAAATTAATTAGGGAGAAGAAAAAAGAATATTATGAAAATATGATAGATCTTAATAAAGAAAATCCTACGTCTATGTGGAAAACCTTGAAAGAAATAATTAGAGGCGAGCCAATAGGCATAAAAGAGGTAGGAAATATAGATTTTGAAATTTTAGGCGATATCGAAGAGTGCAATATAGCTGATAAATTTAATTTATATTATATACAAAGTATTAATAGTATAATAAACTCTATAAAGGTCGTTAGATCCGGTGATATAATCGATCATTGGATGAATATAAATAAGAAAATTATTTATATTATCGAAAATAAAGGATTTATGGAAAATTTCGTGACTATTAAACTAGAGCAGTTAGAAAAAATTGTTATGGGATTGCCGAAAAAGAAAGGTACGGAAGAGGGAATAACTAGCGATATATTGAGGACAACTTTTTCTGTAATAAAAGAGGAATTTGCGAATATAATAAACAATTCTTTAAGAGAAGGTCTCTGTCCGGAAGGTTGGAAAACCTCTACGATAATACCGATTCCAAAGATAGATAAAGCGAAAAAAGCGAGCGATTATAGGCCTATAAATATGTTACCAATATTTGAAAAAGTGTTAGAATTAGTAGTAAAAGAACAACTTCAAAATGTATTTGGAAACTAACGATATTATAACAGAACATCAGTCGGGGTTTAGAAAATATTACTCGTGTGAAACAGCGATTCAAACTGTCATTGACGAATGGAAATTAATAGTAAGCGAAGGAAAAATGGTAGGTGTAATTTTCATGGATTTTAAGAGAGCGTTTGAAACAATAGACACAGAAAGATTATTAGGAAAAATGTATTATTATGGAATTAGAGGAATGGCCTTAGAATGGTTCAAATCATATTTAAATAATAGGAAACAGCAAGTGCGTTTCAATCATACATGGTCTAAATTATTGACAACAGAATACGGAGTGCCACAAGGCTCGGTACTAGGACCTTTACTATTTATAATATATATAAATGATATAATCGAAGGCTGTCCAGAAGGGTGCAATATAAAAATGTTTGCAGACGACACGCTTATATATGTAAGTGGAGAAAGTAGCACGGATATAGAGATAAAATTGAACACGGCTTTTAATATAATCGAACGTTGGATGAATATAAATAAGTTAAAAATGAATGCAAGTAAAACGAAGTATATGATAGTTAGAAGTATTCGAAAAGAATTGAGAGGTAATACTATTTTGAAATGTCTGGACGGAATTGAAATAGAGCGTGTAGAGACTATGAAATATCTAGGTATAATTATCGATGACAGACTTCGATTTCAAGATCACTGTGATTATATGTTAAAGAAAATAGGTAAAAAAACGAGTTTCTTAAATAGAGTAGATAATTACATATCAGTGTATACTAGATGCATTATATATAAGACAATCATAGCTCCTCATTTTGAGTATTGCGCGACGATATTAATAGGCATGGGGGAGACGCAGATAACCCAACTGCAGAAGGTACAAAACAGAGCTATGAGGATAATACTTCAATGTGATAGATACACCAAAGTGGAAGACATGCTAGAGGCGTTGCAATTTATGTCAGTAAGACAAAGATTACAATATAATATATGTATATTTATTTTCAAGATATTGAATAACCTGTTACCAATTCAGTTAAGAGATAAGTTACAAATAGTAGGGAACAAATGCGATAGGGAAACAAGACAAGCGGGTAATATCGAAATTCAATTTCGAAAAACAAGGAGTGCACAGAAAAGTTTGTTTTATGAAGGAAGTATATTGTATAACGTCTTGCCAGTAGAAATTAAAACTTGCGATAGGCTCGAATTATTTAAAAGAAGATTAAAAGCGCATATCTTACATATGTAAATGTTAAAACTGTATAAGAAAATAGCTGAGAAAGCTAAATAAAAGCTCATCAATCAATCTCTTGCTCTCTACCGCTCTCTCGCGTTCTCTCGCTCTCTGCCGCTCTCTCTCGCGTTCTCTCGCTCTCTCCCACTCTCTCTCGCGTTCTCTCGCTCTCTCTCGTCGTCTCTCGCTCTCTCTCGGTTTTTTTCGCTCTTTCTCGCTTTCTCTCGCTGTTTCTCGCCTTCTCTCGTTCTCTCTCGCTCTCTCGCTTTCTTCCGGTCTCTCTCGCTTTCTCCCGCTCTCTCTCGCGCTCTCTCGGCCTCTCTCGCTCTCTCTCGCTCCCTCTCGTCTTCTCTCACTCTCTCTCGGTTTTTTTCGCTTTCTCTCGCTGTTTCTCGCTCTCTCTCGCTTTCTTTCGCTCTCTCTTGCTCTCTCCCGCTTTGTATCGCTCTCTCTCGCTCTCTCTCGCCCTCTCTCGCTGTCTCTCGCTCCCTCTTGCTCTCTGCCGCTCTCTCTCGCGTTCTCTCGCTCTCTCTCGTCTTCTCTCGCTCTCTCTCGGTTTTTTTCGCTCTCTCTCGCTTTCTCACGCTGTTTCTCGCCTTCTCTCGTTCTCTTCCGCTCTCTCTCGCTTTCTTTCGCTCTCTCTCGCTCTCTCCCGCTCTCTCCCGCTCTCTCTCGCTTTCTCTCGGCCTCTCTCGCTCTCTCTCGCTCCCTCTCGTCTTCTCTCACTCTCTCTCGGTTTTTTTCGCTTTCTCTCGCTGTTTCTCGCCTTCTCTTCGTTCTCTTCCGCTCTCTCACGCTTTCTTTCGCTCTCTCTCGCTCTCTCCCGCTTTGTATCGCTCTCTCTCGCTCTCTCTCGCCCTTTCTCGCTGTCTCTCGCTCCCTCTTGTTCTCTGCCGCTCTCTCTCGCGTTCTCTCGCTCTCTCTCGTCTTCTCTCGCTCTCTCTCGCTTTCTCACGCTGTTTCTCGCCTTCTCGTTCTCTCCCGCTCTCTCTCGTTCTCTCTCGCTCTCTCTCGTTTTCTTCCGCACTCTCTCGCTCTCTCCCGCTCTCTATCGCTCTTTCTCGCGCTCTCTCGCCCTCTCTTGCTCTTTCTCGCTCTCTGTTGCTCTCTCCCGCTCTGTCTCGCGTTCTCTCGCTCTTTCTCGGTTTTTTTCGCTCTCTCTCGCTTTCTCTTGCTTTTTCTCGAGAGGACGAAAGAAAACGATAGAGAGTGTAAGAGGACGATGGGAAACGAGAGAAATCGTGAGAGAGCGATAGAAAGCGATAGAGAGCGAGAGAAAGAAAAAGAGTAGGTTTGAAAAGATTTTACATATGTAAACTTCAATTTATATTATATACATATATGTATTATTTATGTATATTCGTGTGTATACACACACATATACGTATGTAATATAGACGCACATACATATTTTCACGGGTACACAATGTATTTCATATACAGTATATATGCTTTGTTGTACTAAACAATCAAAACCATAAAGATTTTTATATGTATAAACGTGTGTATGTACAATGCATTCCATACAAGTTGTACTAAACAGTACAAAAACGTAAAGAGTTTATGTTTGTATATACGCATATACAACGCATTCCATACATGTTATATGTACTAATCAAAATAAAAACATAAAGAATTTAAGAGCAAAAGAAATAGTTTTATCACTTTTACGCAGACCGTGCGATAACAGTGCGACTCATCTCCACAGTTTCTGTGATTGTTAGTGATAGTGAAGTAGTGGAGCTATAAATATTGGTGAAGTGACAATATTTAAAGGTAATTTTTATCTCTGTATTATTTTTTAAATTTCATATATGCATATACGTAAAATATAATATAATAATTTTAAAGATTATTTAATAGGGAGTATAGGAATATATATATATATATATATATATATATATATTTTGACACAAATTTGTATGTATATCGAGACATATTTTATTTAATATATGTTTAGATTTATTCAAAAAACCAATAACTTAAAAGAATATCCGGGAAAAAATATTTCATATATAAGCATATATAAATAAATATATATATGTCAATCGCATACTTTGACGACGATTTTACGCAACACTTGGCTATTTCAACGACTTTTGGCTATTTTGACGACGGTCGTCAAAATTTTACCGATAAATCGTACACTTTGGCGACGTCGTCAAACTAACTCAAAATGGAGAATTGTTTAATTTGACGACATTGTACACTTTGACGACACTATATTTATTTTTTGGCGATTTTGATGACAGTATAAGAATTTATCAAAAAATTGAAAATATAATATTTGACATATAATACAATTACTTCTTTTTCATTACAAATAATTTGAATGACTTAAATGAATAGTAATTAGTTATTTTTGAATAAATTTTGATTGACTATACAGATTGACAAACCCTTTTGCCATATTAAAGTATTAAAATTAATAAATCGCGCTAGCTATATTTCAAGTAATAAAACAATCTGTATTAGTCAATAGATTTTTAATCGAATCTATCTCACTTTTCGGTCGATAAAAACTGACAAAACAGATGCCACTGCTCCGGCATTATTTTAATTATTATAATCATTTAATTATTGCAATTTTTTCTTAAGATGATACATGGAGGGGACAGAATATATGGTTAAGCATAACAGATTTTATATGTAAATCTCATATGTATTTCGTAGTAAATACTGTAAGAACGTAACCGAAATACTTTTAATAAAACTATTATTAAATGTCCAGGATGGAGTATCTATTTGATTATCAAAAGGTAGCCCAGAGGAGGATGCAGCGCTCGAGGATATCACTGAATAACACTTAAGCTGTAAGACAACGTATGTTTATTCCGAAAAGTATACACTCTATACGACTCTCGCAAACTTATCTCGCTCGCTTCTCGAAGGAGAGTGCCGTCCGCTCGCGCTCTCCTCATTCCTTTCTGTCGGAGCACGGGGTGCGCCTGTGCACGCGCATGCGCCACCCGGTATATGGTGGCCGCAGCAACCGGTAGGAATATATTTCTTACAGCTCGGCCTTCCTGACCTTGCCACCGTCTCGGTGGTAAGTTAGGAGTGCTGTTTTACCGGCACCGTATTTTACAATAGTTTACTTCGTTATGCAATATTGCACAAAGTTACGCGCGCTCGATCGCCATTATGGGCTTCCGGGGGCTAGTTGTTTTGGTTTACACATCATTTGGGCGAGGTTGTTGGCTTCTCTTCGTTATTTACAGGGTTTGTATTGTACAGTCAGTATGCTGTCTTTGTCTTACTTTTATAACTTACGTTATAATACGTTCACACTAATTTACAAAATAAGATTCTTAGGGTCTAAGGTCTGACGAAAAGTTTAACAGCATTATTGCTTTTGATTATTTTCAGGCCCCTTTATTCGTATCCACGGCTTGATCTTGTCACTTGAGAGGATGGTGTCCATCGGTCTGGTTGTCAAACTGAAGCCTGGGATGTCACGGATGACATATCGATTATTTCCAAGGCTCTTGGCGACCAGGTAGGGACCTCTGTATTTCGCCTTTAGTTTAGGATTAACCCCAGGTGTGGGACGCGTATCTCTTATTGCTACATAATCGCCCTCACTGTATATTGAGGGTTTCACGCTGTGCTTGTCTCGATACATCTTATTGTAATTACGAATTTCTTCTGTTGCCTGAAGGGCTGCTTCCCTACTAATTTCTCTCTCCTTTTGCAGATCCGAAGTCTACATCTGCTAAGGCTTGCGTGAACCGTGCGAAAGGAAAATCAACGTGGCTACGCTGATCGTAGCCAAGCAAGAGTTTTGAGGGGCTCGTCTTGATGCTTGAATGGTATGTATTATTTATGATATACTGTAGCGACCCTAGATATTGACTCCAATCTGCAGGGAGAGTCGAGTAGTTTAGTGAGAGAACTTGTAATAAATCTATTAACTCTCTCTACTATACCATTGGCCCAGGGTGCCGCTACTGCTATTTTCCGATGCTTTATTTTTTTCTTCTCAGTATACTCTGCAAATTCATGTGATGTGTAGGCCGTGCCTCTGTCTGTCACTAATTCCATCGATTTTCCAAATAAGTTAAGTAATTTTTCTATATGATCTATAGCCTCTTTCGACCCTGTAGACCTTGTCGCAAATAACCACGTGAATCTAGTAAAAGCTTCCACTATAACTAATATGTGTTTGTTATTTGTAGATGTAGCTGGTAGCGGACCGAGATGGTCAGCGTCTTTGGTGGCCTGGCTGAAATATGCTACCGGTGCCCACGACCGATTGGACTGCTTTTGGAGCAAGATCGCGCCGAACCCGGTGTGGCATGCATCGGTGTGCAGTTGCGTTTCTGCGGCTGGGTTATACAGCCGCAATACGGGCGCCGAAGTGAGTTCCGTTTTTATTTTATTAAACGCTTCGACACACTCGTCGTCAAAGCCGAAAACAACGTCCTTCTTTAACAAATTCTGCAATGGTCGTGCCTTTCCCGCAAAATTTTTTATAAACCGCCGGAAATAATTTGCTAGACCCAAAAAGCGTTGTAACTGCAAGCGATCTTTCGGCTGACTATAATTTTTCACCGCCTCCGTGTGTCGTGAGCTTAATGTTATCCCCTCTTGCGAGACGATATATCCGAGGAACTCAACCCTTTTTTTAAGGAATTTACTTTTCGACAAATTTAATTGAAACCCGTATTTCTTGAGAATTAACATTACTTCCTTTAATACCGTTATATTTTCTCCGACCGTCTTGGACGGGATGAGCACGTCGTCCATATACACGACTACCTTATCCTCTCTGATCATTGGATTCAATATTTGAAACAATCTCTTCTGAAATTCGGCCGGGGCTTCGCTATACCCGAACGGTAAAAACTTGTATTCATACTGCCCATCCGGGGTCGCGAACGCGAAGTATTTCGTTGAGTTCTCGTGTACTCGAATCTGATGGAAGCTGTCTTTTAGATCTATTAACGAGAATACTCTCGCCTCCCCGAGTCTTGCGAAACATTCCTCTATTACCGGGAAGGGGAATTTTTGTTTTATAATTCGACTGTTAAGCCGTAGGTCAACGCATAATCTCATGCTACCGTTTTTTTTTCTTACAGGGACGACCCTGGCGCAATAAGACGAGACGCTGGGCTGGATTATACCGCGTCGGAGTAGGTCATCCACGATCCGGCGCATCTCAAGGCGTTCGCTGTGGGCGAATCTCCGCGGGGCATACGCGTAGACGGATTCGTCCCTGAGCCGGACCTGTACTGTGTACCCGTCATCTACCGGTACGACTGGTCTACTCTCTATCTTTGTTATTTCTTTTTTTAATTGTTTTTCCGTTTCCGAATCAAAGTCAGTCGCAAGGTTGTCTATTGTTTGCTCGATGTCGGTATCGTGATCCTCGACGCACAAGGGTAGACGGGCAAACAACTCGACCGTGTTTTTCTGCCCTTGCGCGGTAGGCTCGAATACCAACGTCAGCTTTTCGTTTGTCAAGAAGTCGCGACCTAATATAAAATCCGCTTGGAAGAAATCGCTATTCAGGACAAATAACGTTAAGTCGAACAACATTCCGGGCATTTTTTTCTAGAGATATTTGTACCGAGACTGTTCCGAAAGTTTCCAAGGATTGATCGTTCAAATTCTTTAATACGCGATCCGACGGATTCAATTTAACGCTCTTTGGTTTGATAAATTTACAATAAACGCTATGTTTTACAAACGAGACGGGGCTTCCTGTATCTATTAAGGCTAACCATTTTTTCCTCTCACCCAACAGGCTGTCCACGCAAACGAGAGGATCCTCCACGACGAGCCGGTGATGTCGGTCCCTGACGGCTGCCACTACTTCCGCCTGGAGACCTTCCTCGGAGACCCCGGCTGCCACCGCCGAAGTAGTTGCTAATTTCTGTGTTTTGGCTTCCTTTTTTTTGAGGAGGGGGCAATCGAAGCGACGATGGCCCTTCTCCTTGCAATAAAAACAGTTGACCTCACCTCTGCACTCTTTATGCCCATGACCTCTCTTCCCGCAGTTCCTGCAGGTGGAGTCCTTCGGCTTGGCTGTCGAGCTGCCCGCCGCTTGCTTCTTGTCCGGGTCTCCCATGCCCTGGGTGATCCGGCGCATATGCTCCAGGAAGACGTCCATCGTCTCTGCTGACACCGAGAGCGCAATGCCTCTTAGCGACGGCTGCGTGATGCCGCTTACCAGCAGATGTATCCGGTCCGTCTCTGCTAGGTCTGCCCGATGCATGATTGCCAACTTGTGTATGGCATATTCGTCGAAGGTCTCCCGGCCCGACTGCCACTTCCGGGCTTCGATGCGCTGCATCACCTTGAAGAAGGGGACCTTCTGATCGAACATCTTGACCATTTCATCGCGGAGGCCAATCCACGATTCGACCGCCGCTCCGCTCTGGACGTCGAACCACCGGCGAGCCGATCCGGACAGCTTACTTGATGCTGCCAGCAGCGCGACTCCGTCGCTAGCTCCGTGGACCAGGGTCACCTTCTCGACCCTCCTTATCCACGTACGGACATTGTCCTCCTCCTTACCAGCGAACTCTGGTATTTGGGAGGCCAATGCCTGGATCGCCGAGCCGGACGACCACGAGGATCGTCCCTCTGAAATCGGAGGAGATTCCGCCGGCGAGCGCAATGGTTCACGCTCCGGCGGTCCTCGTATTGGGGCGCTGTTCCTCTCCGGTGCTCCAGAGTTGCTTCGCCCCGAGAATACTTCTAGGAGTTGAGCGAAGCTTCTTTGCTGCTCCTCGAAGAAGCGCTTCTGGTCCTCCCGCTCTTCATCCTGTCGTCTGATTACTCTTTGGAGGGCGGCGACCACCTGTTGAAGGGGGTCCATTCGTTCCGACGGGCCAGCCTCGCTCGCTGGAGCCGGTCCTCCTGCTGGGCCCGCTTCTTGTAACGGAACCACCCTATTCCCGGAGCTTACCTCCATCGCTGCAAGCCCTATTAGGTCTTCCACTGGAGCGTGGCTCTGGAAATGGCCTATCAAAGTTTCGATAAGCTCGAACTTCCTTCCTGTTGTAGGCAGCCTGTACTTTGCCGTCTCCTGCCTCAACTGCTCCCCTGTGAGCTTTTCCAATGCCGCGCGATCCATCGCTGCCTCGAGTGATCCAGATCCCACTTCTGAGATGTAAGAACGTAACCGAAATACTTTCAATAAAACTATTATTAAATGTCCAGGATGGAGTATCTATTTGATTATCAAAAGGTAGCCCAGAGGAGGATGCAGCGCTCGAGGATATCACTGAATAACACTTAAGCTGTAAGACAACGTATGTTTATTCCGAAAAGTATACACTCTATACGACTCTCGCAAACTTATCTCGCTCGCTTCTCGAAGGAGAGTGCCGTCCGCTCGCGCTCTCCTCATTCCTTTCTGTCGGAGCACGGGGTGCGCCTGTGCACGCGCATGCGCCACCCGGTATATGGTGGCCGCAGCAACCGGTAGGAATATATTTCTTACAATACATATGAGATTTACATATAAAATCTGTTATGTTTAACTATATATTGTTGAAAGAAAAATATGTAAATAACAATAATTCAATGTTATATATTTGAATTTATTTAAAATTTATTTTAATAAAAAAAAGTTAATTTTATTTATGTATATAACTCAATATCTTTGGTTGTACAGATTGTATTCATATTGCATTTGATAAAGATATATAGATAAAGAATATGTGAACAAGATTGAGGTATTACAATATAATATTTATTCTACTAATACTAAATATGTATTATACAATAGTACTAAAATTTAAATATGTACACGTTATATATATATATATAGTAAAGTTCTATGATGATACTTATTATGTGCGCAAATCTAATCAAATTACGATTTAAAAGTGTTACAAAAGCTACATATAGTGATAAATGAAGCTACCCAGCAACCATTTTAGCGAAAAATGGTAAGTTAAATAAAACATCAATCTTTGTAATATGTTTCATATCAACATTTTATATTATTATTATTATTGGATGTCATTAACATTTAATACATTACCAATATATATTCGTAGATGTATTTCTACATCTATAATTTCATTATATCGTACACAATCGCATCGTTACTGTTTACTATTTAATCTTGGATTTACGTATATGTATATTGGTAATGTAATATAAATGTTAATTACATACAATAAAAATAATATATTATACATACAATAAATTTAAATATGTATACGTTAGTAAAGTTCTATGATGATATTTATCATGTGTGCACATCTAACCAAATTACGATTAAAAAAAATGTTACAAAAGCTACATATAGTGATAAACGAAGCTACCCAGCAATCATTTTAGTGAAAAATGGTGAGTTAAGAATACATTTCATATCTATATTTTATATTTTTATTATTATTGTATGTAATTAACATTTATATTACATTAACAATATATACATAAATCCAAGATTGAATAGTAAACAGTAATGATGCGATTATTCACGATATAATGAAAATATAGATGTAAAAATACATCTACAAATAAAATAAGTAATTGGGAACACATTTTAATGTATTCTCAATTTCTTATTTTATTAACAAATATTTCTTTAACATTACAGATAATAAATATATATTGCAAGATATTAAAAAAAATATTATAACAAATAAACCACATATATTACGCAAAAGAACTGATTTCCCAAAATTTAGTGGTAAGTATAACTCATATCGATAATACTTGCAATACTTATTCTATCATATGTATGTGATAATCATGTATCTCTTCTCTCACAGATATTAATTCGATAAGTCTAATAGATAAAAACAAAGGCAATGAGTCTGTGATACTAAACAAGGAGTGTATTACCAAAAACATCGATATTTCATTAAATATCGGAGAATCTCACATGATAATGTCTATGGATGAAAACCATAAATATAATGAAGATGTGTCAAACAGAGATTGTAATAAGAAGACTGATGTTACATCAAATACTGGTAAATGTACACATTTCCAATTATTTGGTTTAGCTCATATGTATGATGTTTGTAATACTTATTTTATCGCATGTATGTCACATAATCATGTATTTCTTCTCTCGCAGATATTAATTCGATAAGTCTTATAGATAAAAACAAAGACAATGAGTCTGTGATACTAAACAAGGAGTCTATTACTAAAAATATTGATGTTTCATTAAATATTGGTGCATCTGACATGATAATGTCTATGGATGAAAGGGATAAAAATAATGAATCTGTACCAAATAAAGATTCTAATGAGGAGATGACCGATGCTACATCAAATACTGGTAAATGTGCACGTTCTCAATTATTTGGTTTAGCTCATATGGATGATGTTTGTAATACTTATTTTATCGCATGTATGTCACATAATCATGTATTTCTTTCTCGCAGATATTAATTCAATAAGTCTTATAGATAAAAACAAAGACAATGAGTCTGTGATACTAAACAAGAAGTCTATTACTAAAAATATTGATGTTTCATTAAATATTGGTGCATCTGACATGATAATGTCTATGGATGAAAGGGATAAAAATAATGAATCTGTACCAAATAAAGATTCTAATGAGGAGATGACCGATGCTACATCAAATACTGGTAAATGTGCACGTTCTCAATTATTTGGTTTAGCTCATATGGATGATGTTTGTAATGCTTATTTTATCGCATGTATGTCACATAATCATGTATTTCTTCTCTTGCAGATATTAATTCGATAAGTCTTATAAATAAAAACAAAGGCAATGAGTCTGTGATACTAAACAAAGAGTCTATTACTAAAAATATGATGTTTCATTAAATATTGGTGCATGTGACATGATAATGTCCCAGATAGCACTGGACATTCCAGGGATGTCCATTTTAAGTCCAGTTTAGGTCCATATGTCCATGAACATAAAATGGACATTTAAAGGATATCCATTGTTGGAATTGAAATGGATATTCTGTTAGCAACATCTTTTGGATGTTCAGTTTATGTCCATATTTGGATCTATTTTTTATTTAATATTTGTTATGTATACAGGGTGTTAAAAAAGTGTCAATAATTAATTACGCCAAAACTATTCATCGCATCGAAAAATATAGTATTAGACATTTCTTCTTAGATTTTTATTCTCTATCGAATGGTGCTGAGCAAATGCGACACTTTTTTAACACCCTGTGTATATATATATATTATATATTAGAGTAAAATATTATATATATAAATATTAATATATCTATAATATAGCTTAAAAATTGACTGATTTTTTTTACAATTAATACATAAAAAATAAGGATAAGCAAAACATTAAAAATTATCAGTCAAAACTATCATTCATTTTTATCTTAAAATTAAGATAAACTTTTAATGCGCGCATGTGTGCTGCATTTTGTTTTTGGCGCCCTTATGATACGGAAGTATGACGTGTTTTTTTACTTCCACGATTTTTTGTTTTCTTTTCCTGCCTGGTACAGCATGCAATGTGCGCGCGTACTAGAGTGTCTAGCATATATAAGGGAAATTTTCGAAAAATAATGGTCATTGATTCAACAAGAAAAGGTAAGTGTACTGTTATTAATAATATATATGAAAAATTAATAATAACATTATTCGTTTCGGTGTCCACAATAATTACAGCGATACATTTTGTTTTGAGGTTATGTTGCAAATCTGTCCTCTTCAGAAATCAGCTATCTAATCACAAATATGTACTTTCCAGTAAATACAGATATATTTATTATATTACATAATATATATTATATGTATATATCATTTATATATTAATGATACAACTACAATATAAATATAATATGTGTAATGTATGTCGATTGATACAAATGTTATATATCTATGCGAATGAGAAATTGCAATGAATATGCATTGTAACATACATATTCATTGCATGTTAATATACAATAACAATATTTCACTGGGTTTTTATTGTCAGTTTTATATTGAAGCAAGGGAAAGATTTGTTAAGTGAACATTATTTATAGGTATAAAATGCAATGTTTCAAAGCTGTAGAAAAAATATTATTAACAAGTTTTTAATCAATATATTGATTATTATTACTTAAGAAATTTTATAAATATTTATAATTTAATAATCTTAATTTATATACATAACTCCAAGACAAAATGTCGCATTGGTTTTAAATTTTACACAAGTGTTTATTCATAACAATCATACAAAAGCATGTAATAATTTTATCAAAATTGTTCAATAGCATAGTTCAGTTACTGAATTAAAACATAAAACATAAATTTTTCAACATATTCTTAATTGCTAAAAAAATTGAAATCGAATATTTAATTCTTAAAGAATACACATATAATTAAAATAATGTTTTCTAATTATTTTTCAGTAATTTTCACTGACACTTTGACAGAGTGGAAAATATTTGGCGCTAAATAGGACTTCTGAAAGATATCAACAGGGACTATATAACAGGGATTATATAAACAATCGACAGCAGAGATTAATAATTACGGATTTGCGCGCGACTTAAATGGTAAAAAATAGATAATTGTATTAACAAAATGAACAATTTTTATAAAATGCGTTAAGATATAAACTAGCTATATGTATATGACTTCGATTATTATTACATAGATGAAATAAGTTATTGATATTGAAGAAAAGTTATTTAATTATTAATATATATATAATATTATAAGTATTAAAAACTTAATAGTATTTTATTAAACGGCTGTTCTTCCTATACCAAAGTTTATCGTATAAAAGTAATATAAAAATTATATATTGTTTTGTGTTAAATATTTTTTAACACATGATTGTATTATTCATAAAATAAAAATAAAAACTAAACAAAATTTATTTAATTGTAGTTTTTAATTAATATTTACAATTAAAAGAATAAATCCTAAATCAGTCCATAATAGATCCAAAATCAATCCATAATTGATCCAAAGTTGGCTATATTTCGGACATTCTGTGGACGTACCAAGTTGTGCATAATGTACATCTAATGGACGTTCATCGAATGTCCGACGGACCTTATTTGGATTTTTAAAGGATGTCCCAATGTCCAAGAATGGATATTCACTGGACATACATTAGACATCCTTGTGCTATCTGGGGTCTATGGATGAAAGGGATAAAAATATTGAATCTGTGTCAAACAAAGATTGTAATGAGAAGATAATCAATGTTACATCAAATGCTGGTAAATGTGCATATTTGCAATTATTTAGAAACTGACAAATATCTTTATCTTTAATTATTTGTATACTTAATATCTTTTAATATAATAATAAAATACATATAAATAATAATACATTCTTTTATTTAATTTTGTTTTTTTTTAAATTGTCAAATACACATTGGGTTCTTTCCAGCAATGACACAATGCAGCATATATGGTATTCTATGTGTTAGATTATAATACTTTTTCATTATTTTAGAATGTCACCATAAACCGACGCTTTTAAATGCGAAGAATAAAGGATATGACATAAAAAAAGAAATTCCCGTAATTATTGACAACTGTGATTATCAAGAGATTACAGATCTCCCAGTAAATTTTGGTTAGTTTAGATAATGTTATCAGTTATATTTCTAAGCACTATTTTATTATCTGTATGAAATATTTTTTCTTATATATATTGTTTCAGATATTGGCACAATAATCTTTACAGATGAAAATGAGAGCATTGAAACTGTCATGCCAAGTAACTTTTTCATGAATGATAATATTGAAGCAGCAGAGGCAAATATTTCTTTATCTGGTATGCAATACTGTTAGAATTAAATTTCAAATATTAAGTTTCATATTTTATACTATAAATAATATGCAATTTTTTATTGCACTGTTGAATGAACGTATTTGTCCCTGTTTATCTAATCTCATGTTTTGTTTGCAGATTCATTTAATGGATCTATTAGAATCAATGAGTGTGTTAGGAGATTAAGTTTCAATATGACTGGTATGTAAAAATTGAATTATTTTTATATAAATGAGTATAAACTCATAAACAAAATATAAATATACACAAATTATAAAAAATAAGAAATAAATGCAATAAAATTTATATATATATATATATATATATATAAGCATATCATGAAAGTAATAGACAACCACTTAAATTAAAATATAAACATTAATGTTTATATAATAATATTATAAATATATCAGCTGCAGGAGCCTAATACGATATCTTTTGCGTCGGTTATTGCGAAAATTAATTGTTCTGCTAATTGGGAATAGTATCTTTGATTTAGATCTCTAATTCTCATGTTTTCCATTAACCCCTCTGTAAAGCTGTAGACGAGAAAAATATCGGTCTGAAAGTTGGTTGAATTGGGAATCGAACCCGAGTCTTTCGCTTTCCAAGCGACTGCTCTTATAACCAAGCTATTCAGATCTTCCGAAACAATACTTCACTTTGTTGCCTTTTAACTAAATAACGCCGTTTTTTTGCCCAGACATAAACAAACAATATTATAACTATTAATATTATTAAACAATATTAATATTATTATTAATATTAATATTAATAATGTTTGTGTATATTTATATTTGTTTAGAGATAAAAGATTGTATCTATACTTATATAAATTTAAAAAAAAAACAGGTTTTATAGTTTCAAATATACATAAGAAATGATAAAATTTTAGACATAAAACAAAAATAAATATAACACAGTAATACAATTTGATAAAGTTTTATGAAGTATTTATAAACTGACATTTTAAGATTTGTTTAAAGTATAATCTTGTAAACATGGATTATTTTATGTTATTTACACTTATCTCTTTTCATATCTTCAATAAATCATACAGAAACTGATGCAAGACGTGTAAGCATGTTATCTCCTTGCCGAGATGATGTGCCAGATCCAGAAATTGTTGCTGCGCCAGTGTCTTATAGTATGTAGTTGTTTTCTTTTTCTTTATAAATAATTTTTGACGTACATTTTTAATTAACAAATTTCACAATATTATGTATATAATTGATATATACGTACATATATAATATTATATATATTAATGGATATAATTCTTATAACATTGAGTTGCTACTGTTTTACATCAAGTTCGTTATTATTTTCATATAATGTACAAGCTGCGATTGCAACTTCATGCAAAAAGCGGCAATAATTTTGTTTCATTAATTTTATATAAACTTTTAGAGATTCTAATTATAATGACTAATTATAAATATATACTTTTGCAAGACTAATTATAAATTTAAGTAATGTAATTCGTGCAATATTGTGCTCTATATTTGAACAAACTACCTTTTGTATTGAGAAAGACCTAGTAAAATCGAAACGTACAGGGTTTGTCCGGAAAGTAATGCGTCGCATTTTTTTAAAAAAGAATTTATTGATCGCATAGGTAAAACAACTTAAAATTGTTCGAAGTATGACCCTTCTGCGTCAATACATTTTTGCCAACGCGATTTCCATGCGTCATAAGATTTCTGGAACTCCTTGACTGGGATGCTGTTCAGGGAGGCCGTCGAAGTAGCTTGTACGTCGTGTGCCATGGGTCTTTCAGTACGATCCGGAGTCAAAGAGGCCGCACTCTGCCTCTTTGACTCCGGATCGTACTGAAAGACCCATGACTCATCCCCAGTGATAACGTTGTTCAGGAAATTGGGATTATCTGCACAGAGTTGCTTGAGTTCTTCACAAACTTCCACTCGGTGTTGCTTTTGCGCATCGGTCAACACTCTGGGCACAAGTTTTGCGCAAATCTTCCGCATGGCCAAGTCTTCCGTTACAATCTCGTGAACAATCGTTTTCGGCAAGTACAATAATTCCGACATTAAGCGAACATTCATTCGACGGTCTGAATTCAATAATTGGCGCACACGAGTCACATTGTCGTCCGTTCGCGATGTTGACGGGCGTCCTGCGCGGGCCTCGTCGGCGACCTCCTTCCGACCTTCTCTAAACATCTTGTGCCATCTGTTTGACTGCGATTTGGAAAGGCAATCGTCCCCGAAAACTTTCTTGAGCATTTCAAAAGTTTCCAGCGGCGTCTTGTCCAGCTTCACGCAAAACTTTATCGCATAGCGTTGCTCTATCGTTCTCTCCATCACAAGTTCGACGCGACCACTAAGCAGAGGTTCACAGAATAAGCCGTCCTAACCCTCCAAGCGCATGGAAACAATTGAGCGACCTACCGTTGGAAAGCTAAGGGTACCCCCCTTCCTCCCCAACCGGTCCCATCGCTCTGCGATGTATAGTCGCGTCACAAAAAAATGCGACGCATTACT
This sequence comes from Nylanderia fulva, assembly GCF_048542155.1. Classification (NCBI taxonomy): domain Eukaryota; kingdom Metazoa; phylum Arthropoda; class Insecta; order Hymenoptera; family Formicidae; genus Nylanderia; species Nylanderia fulva. The sequence goes on from NW_028190676.1 coordinate 24,264, forward strand.
TTCCGGACAAACCCTGTATACTTTTTATTATAAATAAATTATGTTTAATTTTTTTTACATCTAAATTACTTTGGCTCGTAGTTTTGGCCTACTTTTCTTGATTTATTAATTCTATATTTGAGATAAAATTAAAATAAATAAATTTTATTATCTCTATTACCTACTTCAAACATTATTTTTTGTCTTTTGGTAATATATACATTGACATGCAAATATTGTGTGCTTTAGTTTTTCAATGATATGTGAGTTATGTCCTTCGTTCATAGTTATATAATTTCTTTGTTTTTTTTATACTAGATAATGATAAGAATGAAAGTGATGATGAAGATTCAGAATATATACCTTCAGAACATAGTTCTTTAAATAACGAATCTCCTCAAAAGCAAGTGTCAATTGTTAACAGAACTATTTCATCCACTTCCAGTTTTGATACATCAAATACAAATGTTGTTGGTACATCAGCATGTAACGATGAAGTTATGTATGTTCAAAAGTCTAATATAAAATCGAAACAAAATTATTGCGCTTTTTGTATGAAGTTGCAATCACAGCTTGCACGACATTTGGAAACAGTACATGCTAATGAGCCTAATGTAAAAAAATTTGCCATTCTGCCTAAAAGAAACCCAGAAAGGAAAAAAATAATAGATACTATTCGAAAAATGGGTAATTTTAAATTTAACACCAACCCAAAATTTAATACTGGTCAATTAATTGTATGCAGACGTCCAAATGAGAAAACTAATAAGACTGCTAAAGATTTTGTTACCTGTGTAAAATGTAAAGGATTTTTCGCAAAAAACACAATACGTCATCATGCTCGAGTTTGTCTTAAAAAAGATTTTCGAAAAAATAAAAATATTATGATTATGGGAAGAAAAATCACTGGTAGAATACATTCAATAGCAAGTGAGTGTTTAAGAAAAACAGTGTTTCCTGTTATGCGAGATGATGAAGTAACACGTATTGTGAGATATGACAAATTATTGATCATATATGCAAATAAGTTGTGTGTTAAATACAAATCCCAACATCAGCATGATATGATTCGTGCACGATTACGTCTACTAGGTCGTTTTCTTATAGCATTAAAAGATATAAATACGAATGTAAAAGATTTTCAGTCGCTGTATCATCCACAAATATATGACGATTGTATTTCAGCAATTAATGTAGTTGCAGGATATGACAATGAAGAACAACTTTATAAAACTCCTGCAGTAGCGGCTAACTTGTCAACACTTATTAAGCATATAGGAAATCTTTTCATTATGGAATGCATCAAGACTCAAGATGAAGAGAAGAAAAAATTAGTTAAAGACTTTTTAAAACTGTTAGTTGTGGATATAGGTACGAGTGTCAACAAAACAGTTCTCGAAACGCAGTCTGCACATAAAAGGCACAAGAAAATAAATCTCCCGTCATTGGAAGATATTAAAAAATTACACACACATTTGGCGAAAATAAGAACTGAAGCATATACAGCATTAAATGAGTCCTTTTCATATGAGAAGTGGATTTCTTTAGCAGAAGTAACATTAACTTCAACACATGTCTTTAATAGACGACGAGCAGGAGAAATTGAGCGAGCATTAATAGAAGATTTTGAAAATTATGAAAAAGTAAATAAAAATATGTACAGTGATATTTATAAATCATTGTCAATGGAAGATAGAAAAATTGCAGAGAAATATGTCCGATTTTGCATCAGAGGAAAACTAGGACGCACAGTGCCTGTTTTATTACCGAATGAGCTCTTTGATTGTATCACTTTAATCTTAAAATATCGTGAAGAGGCTAATGTATTAAAGAAAAACCCTTATATTTTTGGACTACCTGCTGTCGACAAAAATAGACACCGATACCTGAGGGCCTGTGTTTTAATGCGTAAATTTGCCCAACAATGTAACGCAAGTCAATCAACTACTTTGCGCGGTACAACATTAAGAAAACATATAGCAACACACTGCATTCAATTTAATCTGGATGTTACTGATGTTTCGTATATTGAAATATTTATGAGCTATGCTGATAAAATACATGGAGATGATTAGAAGCAACCATAGCAAGCAGAGATATACTGAAAATCTCCCGCTATTTAGAAGCAGTATCGGAAGGAAATGCACAAAATACGAATAATGAATCGATATCGGACAGTGATTCTGAAATAGAAGATAACATAATTGACGTTAACAACAATAATACTGGCGAAATAAGTAATGTTATTTGCTTAAATTATGTAAGACGTAGAATTTATAACATTAATATCTACATTGTTTATATTATTAAGATTTACATTATTTACATTATATTTACATTATTGTTTTCATTATTAATTATTTCACTGTTTATTTATTATTATTAATTGGTTTTGTTTTTTTGGTGCTTATTTATTTTATACTAAGTATTCCTTTTGTATATTATTTTAATATTGTAATGATATAATAACAAAATAAGAGCATTACGATATTATGATATTGTAATTTTGTAAATGTTTTAATAACTACTGTTTATTGTAGATATTTCATTATGTGAGACATCAAATCATTCCAGAAATTCTGACAAGCAAACGGATGAACAAGGTGGAAAACGGAAACGTAGTAGTAAGTAATTTTTCATATCTACTTTCAATCCATAACTGTACGAATTACAATACTATTCAGTTTCCTTTATTATTATGTTAATTCGTTCTTAAAATGATACTTATTTATATATTTCTAATATAACATTACATATTTGATTAGTGCCTGCAAATAATTATCTTTTGTCGCTCCTTTTTTATTATACCGAAATACATAACTTAGTTTTGTTTCCATGACCGATAACATTTTCCAATATTTATACTAAAACTATTTATAATTACTATTCAAAATTAAAAGTAAATAAGTAAAATAAAATAGTATTAACATTTAAATAATTTATTATCGTTGAAGATGGAATATAATAAGAATGTATAATTATAGCACTCAACATATTATTCTTATGTCAAAGTCAATAACAAATAGTATACTTATTTTGTTTTGTTAAATTATTTCAACAATATTCCCTATACTCCTCTAGCATCTCCTTATGGAAAAACAAAAAGAGTACCATGGACAGAAAATGAGAAAGAAGCAGTGCTTTCTGCGTTTGCACAACATATGGAAAATCATACATTGCCGTCTCTAAAAGAGATTCAAGAAGTAAAAAAAAAATATATTTCTCTGGCTCGGCGTACATCGCCGCAAATCAAAACGTGGCTGCATAATAAACAAAAAACCTTGCAACAACAATAGTGTAAGAGTTTGCAATTTCGTACAAAACATTTTATGAATACTTGTAAAAAAATCAGAATTTTTTTAAAAACAATATAAAATGTTTTCATATTACTTAAATCTTAAATTTTTAAATTAAAATTCATATAATTTAATACTTTATATTTTTGTATAATATATAACTTTTTAATTTAATATGTACTATACAACTCTGATTCAATATCTTTTTCTTTTTGTTTTTGTACATCTGTAGTAATCTGTATATTAGATAAGCTAATATATAGATGTGTGCGTTAGTTCGTCAACATTATAGATGTTCAAAGTAAATCTTATTCTATCTTTTAGTTTCAGTTTCACTGCCTCATTTTAGGAGAACTTTGTAAAGGCGTTCAACTCAAGATTAACGTTGAATACACCTAGATTATCGGATATATTGAATATATTCAATAGAATCAGAGAACCTGAATATTGCTATACCCAGCGATGAGAAGTGGATAGAATGCTTAACGGAACAGATTCAATACAAGATGGAATTTATAAAGTGATATGTTCCAGAAGATGTTCAGCTGTATCTTATTTAACATTCCATAGCTGCTTGAATAGTACTCAACTTGTTAAAAAATCATGAGATTGATAAAAGAATAATAGATTACTTCTGTTCCTTTTTACAACAAAGCACAAGGCAGAAACAGTAAAGCAACCTTCACAGTGATGTTTCTATCATCTCTGCAAACATTATTAATATAAGTCTTTGATATATTTTGATGTTTTCAAGTAAATTTGTCAAGCCAGTGTATGAAATGCAGTGACAAAAGTCATAAACTTAAAAACTTTATGCAATTAAATCAATTTTGATATAGAAAAAATGTATGAAAAGGTTGCAAATTGAGAGCAATTAAAGCTGACAAACTTTTATTTTATTATAATGTTAACAGTAGCGAAATTCCAAGACAAATGTATATTAGACACTTCAATCTAAATGTTCAATGATACTAATGCGATTTTTACTTGCTTTTGTGCTAAAAAAATGATATGTGATACTCGTCGGCGATTTTATTAACTAAATTTTAAAATATTAATTTTGCATTTAATTTATTAATGGTGCAGTTCTTTGTTACATATTAAAGTAGCATTTTTTATAGTAAATAAATAGGACACATTTTCATTTTACTGATTAGAACAAGGTTTTGTTATTGCTGTGTGTCTTGATGAATCGAATACAAAACTGATAATTTTCGATATCCTTACAAAAGATTATAAAAATAATTACAATAAACGGATTAGCCAACAAACAACTAATTATAGTGATATCTTGAATTAATTACAATTTGATTATTATAGATTAGTTAGTATGGTATAATATCTCTTATGTTATGTTAATTAATTAATTACATATTATTTATCATTTGTATTATCGCTAAACGTTTAAGGATTTAAATTTAATTTTAAGGATGTTGCTTTATATAGTCAAAGTAAACATGAGTGATGGTATCAAGGTTCTATTATTTTTGCTGAAGTCGAGAGTATTAAGTTTCCTTATTTATAACTAGAGAGAGAGAGAAAGAAAAAGATATCAAATTTTGTATTGTCATAAAAATGAATAAGTAATTACTTAAAATAAGTTCTACATACATTGTAAGCAATGATTTTAGTTACCATTCTGTTGTACAATTATCATTTTCTCTCGTCTTACTATATATATTTATCACATTTTTCTTTGTATGATTAGTGGTATTATAAACACATATTAATGTTTTCAGATTATTAAAATCGAACACAAAATTTTATATTACACTATATTAATACGTTATAATTAAGATTTTTATGTATTTCTTTGAACCACCGCACAAGCTTTTCTGTAACGCGTTACGTTACGTTAAGTACTAACCTTTTATTCATTAGACTTTACTCATTGTCAGTACATAATCTCAAACTTTAGTCAAAGCACAAAAAATCGTTATGTTAAATTACGTTAAGTTCTGATCTTATCATTACGATTTTTGTGTGCGTTGATTAAAGTTTAAGATTATGTACAAGTTAAGTCTAAAGTAAATACTTAATGTAACGTAACACTTTACGAAAAGATTATAGGCGATAACCCTTTCTCTTCAACATATTAACTTTGTCATTTTAATGTATACAATATATACGTTTCTTTTTTTAAAACTAATTGAAATTGTGAATATTTCAACCTTGTTCACATATTCTTTATCTATGTAGAATTATTATGAAAAACATTCAGAAAAACAAAAAAATGTTCAAATATTATTACCATATGTCACATATCATTATCAAATGCTATATGAATAAACCTGTACAACCAAAGATACAGTTATATACATAACATTTAGTTTCATTACTGTTATTTACATATTTTTACTTCATATATTCTCTACGAAATACATGAGATTTTCATATAAAATCGATTTTATTTAACCACATATTGTTCTGTCTTCTCCCTGCACCATCTTAAGAAAAAATTACAATAATTAAATGTCTATAATAATTAATACAGACTATGTATATATATCAAAGAAAAATGTAGACACATAGAAATCTATTTAACAACTTCGAATTACAGACGTCAATTTCAACATTACAGCAGTACATCACTAATCTAGCTTTTCTTGTGCGTTAATGTATTTATGTATATACAAAAAACAAAAATAAATATTTTATACATCTAACACTTATTGTCACCTATTAACTCCAACTAAAAAAACATTAATAATTTGATATTTCTATAAACTTTTTATAGCACTCAAAAACAAGATTTATAAAGAAGACGCTCGGTATTGCATCCGTTCTTGTTAACGCATGATGACGAAATATCTAACTTGAAAATAACTACGAAAAGACTAAAAAATCGTCCTATCGTTTCAACTGATTTCACTTCCTTGCACCAGGATATCGATTCTGTAACTTTTTTTAAAGTGAAAATGTGAAAAGTGAAAAATTCTCGCCAATCACGCATTGATTTTAAAATGAAATCGATGTACGATTGGCGGAAATATTTTACTTTTCACGTTTTCACTTTAGAAAAAGTTACAGAATCGATATCCAGCTGATTTTGCGTATTACAAGTAAAACACAACTTAAATTTACTTAAAAACAAATTATAAATATTAATAAATCAAAGCAAAATAATACTCGAATAAATTATAACAAAATACATAATGTCAATCGAATAATTAACTTCTTGCTTAAAAAATTTGTTCTAACAATAAGGGTTTCATATATTGTGAAATCCTATAAATTTCTTTAAACGAAAAGTCAATTTCAATTAGACGGTTGAATTTTGAGCCAATATTACTATTACATCACATCTATAGCCTCGAGAATCCAATGAAAGCTCCAAAAATCGTTTATCGCTTTTCCGATAGTAATAATTAATTTTAAATTATATGACATTCTTTAGTATATACGAAAATATGATTAAAAAGTTGAAAAAATTTGATAAATGATTGCTATTCAAAAAGATTTTTCAACTTATTTTTGGAGTGTCGTTAAAACAACCGTTTTATAGAAATTAGTGGTGTCGTTATAATATGTTGGAATAATAGATTAAATCTATTCTGTCACCTTCCGCGTTGTTATATTGTAACGCCATCTCGTGATTATCGAGATAGGCAAGGAGCGATATTTCCTCAGCTTATGTTCTCTCTCTACTGTTCTTCTTCTTTTTTCATGTGCCGCGCACGTATCTTTTTCTGCTGAGTCACATGTATATTTTCTTGTATTGCTAAGGTTCCAATTAAAGGATATACTTGCTAATTTTGCACATATATCTCTCGCGACTATTCCTTATATCCTACCACTCGCAACGTGAGATTCACACTAGTTCTACATAATAGTCAAATAGTACAATGTGTTGTACATAATTTTGTACTGTCGCTGTACTAATGGTTTTATACTTAATTGCTTATACATATGTACCAGTTCATTTTATTACAAAATTATAACTAATGTATACGTCAGGGAGTCGATGTACTCTTATGTATACAATAAAATGTTCGATTTTTTGATGTCGTCAAAATAGCCAATTGACATATATATATATATATATATATATATATATATATATATATTATTTTTATTATTTAGGAAAAGGCGACACTTTTTGAATACTACCTTTAGAATCCATCGTATCTGAGAATAATTCCACCGATTTTTGAAAATCGATGGATTTATTGCTAGTATTCTTATATGTGCTATTCCTAGAGCCATTTTCCTCTTGGCCTTAGATTTTAGTTTTTATGAGTTTTCAATCTTTAAATTGGCACTCTATTTCTTGCATATGATTATTGAATGATCTCTGAAGTTTATTCCACATATGAGAAGAGTCGACAATGCGACGCCCTTGCGCGCATGCTTTCCTGGATACGATTTATATCCAGAGGGCTATTCTTCAGATAACAAAATGATTGTTATCTTCACAAAGTTCGACATTTTTACTACACGTACCTGTATTTGAATTTGACTCCAGGCATTGCATCGTAGGTACTAACGATTGGATACTAACTTTAATAATCAGAACGCACATGCAAATCGTTCTGGGAGAAGATATTTTAGAAATAATTAGCAGGCAAATATATCGTCTCTGGTATAAAATATCTTTTTTTAATAACCAGAACGCACATGCAAATCGTTCTGGGAGAAGATATAATATTTTAGAAACAATTAGCAGGCAAATATATCGTCTCTGATATAAAATATCTTTTTTTAATAACCAGAACGCACATGCAAATCGTTCTGGGAGAAGATATTTTAGAAACAATTAGCAGGCAAATATATCGTCTCTGATATAAAATATCTTTTTATAGTTTCTTCACTGCTTTTGTAACATTAATATTATGCGGTGGCCATAAACATATTTGATTATCAGTGTTAATCCATGACTGTGGAACTACTTGGCACCAATCTGTACCAACGGCAACATTAAACATCTGAAAAATTGCAACAAAATTTATAAAATTAAAATACATGTTAACACAAGAAATTATAACAAGCAATTTGCTATTATGTAATGTATATACCTTGTAATCCCAGCAAACACCGATATATAATTGGTACATTGCTATAATAAAACGGAATATAACAGGTAATATAACGTGTGCGTTACATGTAACATCCATGTTAGTTGTAATTTCCCACTCATAGATGTAACATTTTAATATAACATATATTACATTGTAGTTATATTGTAATTATATACCAAATAGCACATTGATGTATTGATAAGTCAGTGCTATCTTGGGATATAATGACAATATAACTACAATGTAATATATGTAATATTAAAAATGTTACATCTATGAGTGGGAAATTACAATTAACATATACGTTACATGTAACATGCTTAAGTATATAACATTTATATACTGTGTTTGCTGGGATATATCTAAATGTAGAAGTAGAAAAACACAAAATTTTGCCCCTTTCCATGGCAGTAGTACAGCTTTTCTTATACAATAATTTCATTAACGGAAAAATATTTCAATTCAGTTAAATTATTGTCACTGACCACAAAAACATTCATATGTTGCGAATTACAAGGATATAAGTCATAACTAGAATAATTTATATATTCTTGACCAAGTAAAACAGGGTTTCCATTTTTCAATCCTATGTGATGTGTCATCACAATTTTATTATTTTTTAAAAAACAAAATCGATCAGCTTGCGTACAAGATAATTTAAAATCACTGAACTTTAATATATCGTAAGATTCAAAACATTCAAAAGGGAGTTTTTCCTTATTTTGTGAAATCAATATTGAATTATTCAAAGCATCATTTATACTTGTTTTCAATTTATTTGCTGTGTTTTTTTCGATTATTCTTCAATGTATTTGCTGTAATGGTTTTTCATATTTTCTTAATACATTTTTTAAAATGTGCAAATGATTTTGGAACGGAAAAGCACTAAAAGTATCTAAAGGTCCAAATAATTTTACATCATCACTCAAATGTATCAAATTGTGTACCGTATAAATCATATTTTCTTTACCATATAGAATTTCATAATAATGAACAAAATAAGATAAGAGTTCCTTTGAATATTGAAGATTATTTAGATAATCCGATGGGTGACATAATATTCTGATCGCACAATGAAATACTATAAAGTGCTTCATATAATTAAATGGAAGATATTTATGTAATAAAACAGGCCCAAGATATAATAGAAATACTCTAAATTCGGTAGCTTTCTATCTATCAATTTCTTCAAAATTAGTGGGTACTCTAACAAATTCAGAGCAGACATATTTTTTTAAAGAAATCATATCTCAAGTTAGATTTTTTATTTGTTCACCAGATAATTTAGCTTCAATGTGAGTGGGACCTCTCAACCATAAAATTAGTAATTTTTTCATTTGTCCAAGACAAACCAAATGCATATAGTCTAGTGGAAAACTAGTGACCATTGGTAACGACATTTGTTCAAATAAAGATGTACCAGTATGATGTTCTGGATTTTGTCTGTTTTTGAATGTTTCGTCTGTTTGCAAAGGACAATTATGATGAAGAAAGAGCATTCGGTGGTGTTCATAATTTCCTTCTATGTTACATTTACTACAACCAAAGTAGCCATTGTGACCTTTCGTACAAGTGAAAAATGATCGCGCAGGAGTATCGCATATAATTGCTCTAATTTCTACTTTATATATATTATTTTTAAATGTAAATCTTATTGTATTCAATTTTTTAAATTCATTTATAAAATGTTGTAAAAAATGATTATTTGAACTGGGTTTATTATAACCGTGATAAGCGCCAACGATAAAAGGAACGGTAGATCTATGATTTTTAAAAACAATTTGTACTAAAATAGGCCATAATTGGCTTTTTGAACTTATTGAAATAGGAAGTCCATCTATATTAACATTGATAATAATAGGATTATTAAATTTTGAGGTATTCAACTGACTTAACTTATCAATAATTCCATTTTGTAACCCATGATAATAATGCCCATCTGATCTTTTATAAATTGTTGTCGATCGTGGAGTGTTCATTAATGTCCTCCCATCATTGGGGAGATTATCATGACCTTCATCTTTTAATATGTGAAGTAGAGCTGTTAGACTTGTGTGTGTGTGTCTGCTGAATTTTATATTTATCTGCCCATAAAATTAATTTTTCTCTTTTAATAATTTTATGTAAAACATACAATTTATTTGTATAATATATATATGTATACACCTTGGCGACGGAAAAGCAATTCTTTTTCACCGTGTAAAGATTAAAGATTACATCTTGATAAAAAATTAGCGAAGGTCTTTTAAGCCTTTGGTTCTGTAAAAAAAGAATATTATTGTTTTAAAAGAGAGAATATGTATTATATCTTATATCTCTCTTTTATATAATATGAAAGTTAATTGTTTAGAATAACAAGAAAATATATATATATATATATATATATATATAAATCGCTTAATTCTTTAACTTTTAAAAAATATATTTACCACAAATCTTGAGGGTTTAGCAATGATATATACACTTAATCTGCACTTTATCTATTTAGAATCAAAGTTCTAAGTTGCGTTTCACTTTTAGGTGTACGACTTATATTAATTAATGCGATATGTCAGTTCAAGAGAGAATAACCGTGCTTCCTTATATCAATCTCGTACTTTCGAGTGTTTAGTCATCTTTGTTTATTAGCGCGTAACTATGCAACGTTGGGGCTTCCTAGACAAAAATTGAATGGGGCCCTTTGCAAATTTAAAAATTATAATGTGTAGTATATGCAGGATACGTATTCCAAAAAGATCAAGATCTCAAAAATTATATATCTTAATATTTATATTCTTTTTAAATAGCATGTTAACAATCCTAGATATTTAGGAGCCCCTTAAAGCTGGGGACGTGATTATAATTAATGAATATGAATCTTAAAAAAAATAATACAAGCGATTATTTTTTATTAGTAAAATAAGATATTTTAGTTAGTCAAAAAGACATCCTTTAGACGTCTTTTAGCTTTACCAAAAAGATACCTAAAAAGATGATTGAAAAGGTATCTTTTCGTCAACTAAATTAATTATGACTTTTATAAAACATCTTATAGCCCAGCAAACACCGATATATAATTGGTACATTGCTATAATAAAACGGAATATAACAGGTAATATAACGTGTACGTTACATGTAACATCCATGTTAGTTGTAATTTCCCACTCATAGATGTAACATTTTAATATAACATATATTACATTGTAGTTATATTGTAATTATATACCAAATAGCACATTGATGTATTGATAAGTCAGTGCTATCTTGGGATATAATGACAATATAACTACAATGTAATATATGTAATATTAAAAATGTTACATCTATGAGTGGGAAATTACAATTAACATATACGTTACATGTAACATGCTTGAGTATATAACATTTATATACTGTGTTTGCTGGGAGACATCTTTCAAAAGACAACTTTTTTGTGTAATCAAAAAGACATCCTTTAGATGTATTTTAGCCTTGCCGAAAAGATAACTTAAAAAAGACATCTTTTCGTCAACTTTTAGTTTTATGTGCTGTCTGGGAATATAACTACAATGTAATATTAAAAATGTTACATCTATGAGTGGGAAATTACAACTAACGTACGTTACATGTAACATGCTTAAGTATATAACATTTATATACTGTGTTTGCTGGGTTAAATAACAATTAATTAGAGATTATATAATTATATATAATTCCTTTTAACTATATACATATAAAGCGTATTAACTTATGTCAGATTGCAAGTATATAATTAGTGTTAAAATTAATAAAAATTAAATATTAGTAATTGACAACCTTATTAACATCAATTTTATAGAGTTTAAACTTTAATCTTAATTCATTTACGCAAAAACGTCTTGCATTTTCTAATTCCTTCGTAGCACTGTAAACAATATCGATAAAAAACTTATCTTTTAAAAAAAAGGTAAAAAAAGAGCGCCAAGTTTACGTGTCATGTGTAAAAGTGTTATAGAAAAAATATAAAACTTATGTTGTAAAATTAATATATTTCTAAAAAAAATGATATCAAAAAGTTGCGCCAAATAAATAAAAATTTGTAAAAAAAAATTGAAAATTAAAAACTTATGTAAAAATTAAAAATTAATATAAAATAAAAAAAAGAGAAAAAATTTTAGTTAAAAGAACTTGGCGTTGCTAAATTGAACAATACCTGATAATGTTAAGGTACTCTGTATATGTTTCCAGTTAATTGTTCCATTAATATTCCTGTTATTATAATGTGATGCTTAAAGTAAATCAAATAATTTTGTTAAAATAATTTTAAGAATTATTTGTTTTAACTTTAAGATACATTGTAACAATCAATTAAACATTATGATAATGACAAACGTACTTTGTACATTTACATTGCAAAGTTTTATATAATTTAAATTAGATAAATTATTTTTGTAGTAAATTAATTATTTGTTATGTTGAGATTTATTGCAGTAAATTAATTATTTGTTACTTCAATATTACAAATAAAATACATTGCAGATTTTATCTTCCTTCTACTTATTGTTCTTCCGTCTACAGACATACCATGATATTTCTGAGAATATAACTATTGGAAAACACGTATTTTAAACGGATATAATGCATTTTCCAATGATAAACTTATTAATTAGATTTTATGTTTATATTGTTAATTTTGATATTTGTTGTGTAATTGTTGTCTTGGCAGTTATAGCGGCGTCTTGCGGAAAAAGTCTTGCCAACATTTGATTTGGTACGTAATACGTGCCTTCAAATTTACAAAAATAGCGACCTATTTCGCTATTATCGATCCATTTCGACGTTGTTAAAGTTATATCATCTAAAATAAAAAATAAAAAATACAATAACTAAGATAAAATAAAAAAATAAATAAAATAATAATAAAAACAAATAAAACAACTAAATTAAAAAAAGAAATGCAGTAAAATATTATTGTACAAAAAATTTATAAAGTATTATACATAGATATAACTTGAAATAAAGACGCGTCATCTAATGATATTCATACCTTGTTCCATGTAACACATTTTACTATTTTCGATAAGAATTACATAATTTATTCCTTTTCTGTAACTATAATTATTGGATTCTATCGGCAATACACATAAGTTCTTGGGGAGTGTAGAGTTTCTTTCTACCGAAACATATTCATGTCGCGCCCATCCAATTATAACACCGGTACAATCTGACCGACAGAAATTATGTTTTACGATCATTCCTACTGCATATTTTATTTCCGGTGTTCTTATGTTTATTGGCTCTGTTATTTTATAGCAAACGTTGAACTGAAAAATATAAGATTAATTAAACTATATTTATCTATCTTGTCAATTAATTCCTGAATAAACTTTTACAGTAAATTTCTTATAGTTTCTTACAATACTTTTCAAATCGTTATTTTTATAGAATACATGCAGAAAATTAAAATAACCTTTGGTGAAAATAAAATAATATACCAGTTTCTATTTTCACTTGACGCAATTGTTGTAATGTTATTTTTGTAAAAATTTAAACTACTATTTTGCACAACTTTTTTAGTTAAAATACTTTGATAGGTTTTTATTGTCAGTTGCCTTTTTCCTTTTAAATGACACTATTTCATAAATACATAAAATGCAAGTAAATAGATCTTAAAATTATGTTAATATTATTTATTTAAAAATTTATTTAAAAATAGTCTACTGCTCACGATTGTAACTCCTTCCACTTTGAACTATTATACTAATTTATTTATTCATATTAAAAAGTCAAATTCTCTGAAAGTAGTACACATATAGCGTTATTTATCTCATTAATAATTTATATTTATATATTTTATTAATACTTGATATTGAAATATTGATAATTAATGTCAAGAAAAAGTAATAAATTTAAAATATATTGACAAAGACAATAAGTGTGTGAGAGCTAGAAAGTGAACCTAGAGCTAGAAAGAACCGTTTACCGTTTCATATGGGAATGGAGAAGACGGAAAGAATAGTTCTTTTATTTCGTACCACATCTGAAAAAAGAATGCACATGAGCAAAAAATAAATATAAACAAAGACTTGATTACAGAATAATAAAAAAAATAAGAGATTGTATAATTAATTCTGCTTACATGTTGTATAAAGCGTATATTTAATTGACTCATGTCATATGGTTACAAGTGTATATTAATTAGTGTTAAATATTAATAAAAATCATATATTAGAAATTGCTAACCTCTTTAGCTTCTATTTTACAGGGTTCTTTAAATGAATATAGTGTCCTGAGTAACCCTCGTTTGTCCGAAACTTGGTAAGAATTTATCCTAAAATATCTTGCATTTTCTAAATTCTTCGTGGAACTGTAAACAGCATAAAACCTTATACGTGTATGTGTGTATATATGATAATGTAGTAAAAATCCCCAAAAGTTTGTATAATTCTAAATTTAATAAACTATAACTTACTATTTTAGTTTCCAAAATATACCGAACATTTTGGAGTTGTAACTGAGTTTTATTACATCACAACGTAAACCAAGTCTCCTGGCCACGCTATGATATATTATTGATACAATTTGTTCTTGGCCATATTTATTTCTTAAAACCTATATCAGAGATTACAATACAAAAATTAATTAGAGCAAATGTATTTTCAATATATAGTCATAAACTTACAACATAAAATAAATCGTTAATTATATATGTTATGAGTCTTTATTTATAACACATTATATTGTATAATAACTTACATTATCTATGCACAGGTGCTCAAAATTTTCATGATCTAATGTCGTCCGAAAGTTTAATTTGTCAAATATATATTCGTCGAGTATATCTATAATCTGCGTTCCTTCCGCTTCGTTCCAATGATTTTCATCGATATTGTTATTTTTCCAATAAGTAAAAGTTTCAGCGGATATCGAGAATATCGAGTGATCGGGATATTTTTCTCGGAGATAATTCAATACCCCTAGTGCGATATTATCCAACGATGTTTTTACCCATGAATAAGATATATCTCTTTCGGGTTGTAGCGTCATATACCATAAACGTACCATAATAGTAGACATCCGTTCCAAAAGTTGATTAGGTTGTCTTTCAATTTTTATATTCCACTTATTCTTTAAAAATAACTGCCTCATATAACAAAATAATTTTGCATAACAATATTGTTTGGTTAGATTGCAATCAGTTTTACTGAAAAAATTACATATTAAATATGGTTTAAATACCTTTGTTTTTATAATTAAGTAGTAAAAATCAATAGTACTTATATACAATTAAGAATCCTACCTTAGAGATTGTATAAGCAAGTTTTTACATTCATCAATAAAGAAACAATATTTTATGAAATGTTCAGGCTTATTAATTATTTCATCAATGTTATTTGTTAAATGTTCATCTAAATGAAATACGTCTTGAAACAGTATTGAATTATTAATTTGTATATAATAATAACCACCAATGCTGTGTGCTTGTGATTCATGATTATGCTTATAAACGATTTGAGAAACATATTCTTGTAATTGTTTTGCATAATTTATGCCTGTTTCTATAAAGTCTATGCTCCGTTTCTGCTGTTGCACAATTTCATCAGAATTTGTTTTCTCATTTTCCTTATACTGTTCCGCATATACTTTATTCGCAGAAGGCCATCTAAAAATAAAATAGAAAAAATTTTTATTAATTTTAATCTCTCCTATTTTATTTTATTTCCGTTTTTATTTAAGTAGATTTTATGTATAATTTGTTTTTACCATTTATGAAGTGTTTTAGAAGCGTCCCTATGTTTATATATTTTGTTTATTTAATTTTATTTTATTCGGTTGACTTCTATTTTTCTTTTTAATTGTGTTATTTATTCGAGAGCTTGTCTGTGTGTCGGTTTAATGTAAAGTTATATATCAAAATGAACACTGTTGTTCTTTTATTACTTTCAAGTTTGTCATATTCTAATTGGTTACAACAAACAGACACTATGATCATTTAGTTTACCATGTACTTTAAATTAACAGGTATTGTTTAACACTTTATTATATGTATGATTTTCTGTATCCGATTTTTACTGATATTATGTTTTTTTTAACTGAGATGTATAATTTAATTTTTGTAACCTGAAGAGGACCCAATTCGGGGTCGAAACGTTGCGTCTTTTTTAATAAAAGATTTTTCACCTTAGCCAGTGTCGGTCAATCAATTCCTTTTTATCTTTATTTCAAAATAGAAAAACTTTCTATTTTATAAAATTATTTATAAAACATTTAAAAATTATGCTAAACAGTATTATTGCATGAGTAGTGAAATTTTAAAACATCATATTTTTTAAAATGCATAATATTCGAAGTATTAGAAAAAAATATTAAATTTTTGATAATAATAATAATATATGAATTTTAAATCGGCCAATAGAGCCCAAGCGCGAAAAATTAATTCTTCGGAACTGTATCTCTTGGTTTGAGATTACTAAGTTCCATATATAAATTAATCTCGAACTTACATATGGAGAAAAATAGGCGAGAAAAATATAGGTCCGAAAAATCCTATATTTTTCTCGCCTATTTTTCTCCATATGTAAGTTCGAGATTAATTTATATATGAACTTAGTAATTTCAAACCGCAAGAGATATAGTTCCGAAGAAATAATTTTTTGCGCTTGGGCTCTATTGGCCGATTTAAAATTCATATATTATTATTATTAATATTGAGAGCCGACATATATTTCTTATCTGATTAAATTTTTGGTTTAATGTAAAAAATATATAATATTTAATCTTTAATTTTAAATTGTAATATTTACACTATAATTATATGTATTATGTATATATACAATAATATAAAACAAAAGCTACACTATATATATCCTTCTTACATATGCAAATATATAATATAATTCATTTAATTATTACATTCTATAATATATTTATAAAACAGTAATTTTGCGAATTAATTGTTATGGTATTAAAATAACATATATTTAAATTATTTAAATATACATATATATAATTAAAACATTAAAGAAAATAATTAAATTAAATATGTATTGCATATATATTACAATCAATGAAATCGCCGTGAATTTTTAATTAAACATTCTTAACAACGTCCTAAATCGTCATGAATTATTTCAAATTTTCTTACTTGCTTCTTTAAAAGTTATTAATTTTTTTAATTTTGCGATTTTAACATAGGATCTTATGTAAACGTTTAAAAGACAGCAGATAATAAATTATTCACAAACTATGAAAAACAATGATAAAAATTTGATTTTGTAACATTATATTCTTTATACATGTAAAATTGTTCCCACAAAGTTTTAAAATGATTTACTTGCTTGTTTTTAAATTATTATTAAAAAATATTATCGGTTTGACGCAATATCGATGATAAAACGTGACAACATTGCATATTTACCTTTTGTATTTCTTTCTCAATAAAATCCAGAGAAAGATATTCTTTACAAGAACAACACCAAAGGCCTTTGGCAAAAGTTAAAATATTAATAATACGTCATTTATTGTACAATTTCCAATAAATGTAAAATTTTTGTGGCGTTGTCACATTTCACGTCGTACTTTAATTAATTATTTTAAATGTTAAAACGAATTTTATAATTGAAAAAACAGTTAAAAATATTTTATTCGCTTTTTATAATAAATTGATATTCTATAATTTCATTTTTCTTTGATTGAATTTAGGGTGCAATCATTTCCAAAATTTTTAAGATGAAAAATGTTTCATTGGGAAATATATACAAATTTATACATTTTCTTGGAAATTAAGACCTATTTATATTAAAGAATACTTTGAAGTATGATTTCGTGACTTGTAAAAAATTGTTGATCAATTAGAATTCGTATTCTGCTCAACATTAATTTTTTGATATTTTTGATTAACTTTTGAGACAGACGGCCCATCCAATACATCCTTAACAAAATAAAATGGAAAATTATTAATATTTGATATATTATTCTTTTTTGTTATAAATAATATATATCTATATATATATATATATTTATATATATATATATATGTATATATACATATATAATACATACATATTATATTTGTCATGGGATATATTACATTCTTTTATTTTATTTAAAAAATAATTAAAAAATAGACTAACAAATACCAAAGCATAGAAACAAGGATTATTTTGCGAGTAGTTATTTTGAAGCAACATTGTTTAATTTCTAAAATATTTATGAACAAAATGAATTACCTTTGAGATAATGTTCTTTCCCAATACTCAAATACAGACTCGTTTGTTGAATGAAGTTGCATCCATGCAAATCTGAAGTTGAAAATATCCTCACTACTAATGTCACTGTAGTTGAGAATGATTTTTATCACTTCTTCTGGTAAGCACGTTATCGTAGCCATTACGAAAAAAATTCGAAAAAACACAAGATAGTAATATAAATTAAGATAGTCACAACAAACTATTCGCGTAATTATTTCTCTGCTTTTGAAAGCCTTAAAAGTACACCAATCTATGGCGAACTATTCTTATTATATGTGTGCTGGTTTAAAAAACACATGTGCGTATATTTTATGTGCACTACAGATGTGTTCTACAGTCTGTCCACCCTTATAGTTTGAAATCCTTATACCTGAAAATCTTACTCAGCAGGGGCATAGCCAGGAGTAAGCCAGAGCAGGCTTTGCCTTCTAACTTTTTGGCCTGCTCTTAAAAAATCAAGTTTAAGTAATTTTATTTATTTTTTATTAATTTTAATTAAATTTAATTAAATTAAATATTAAAACTTTTACATTTCAAATCATAAGATTTATACTTATTATTTAAGTAACCTTTTACTGCAATCCTGTGCAATTACTTAAATAAACTTGAGTATTTTTAAACAAAAAAAATATATTTCAAAATTTGTTATTGTTGTTAATAATAATACTTATTTTAAACTTATTATTTAAGTGTTTTAAAATAAATACCATCTTTGTTTATTTAATAAACTAGGTATCATATATTTGGCGTTTGTGTATACTTTTGTCAGTCTTATTTTTTAGTTATTTCATCCCATAAATAGTTTCAACTTAAATAATGGATTGAAAAATTTTATAATTTAAAAATTTTTAATTTAAATTAAAAAATTAAAATTGTTTTCAATTTTTTTTTTTAATTTAACTTTGTCAATTTTCTTGCCTTTAGTATTTCAATCTAGCTACGCCCCTGAATTTGAGATATTTACAAAAGATAAAAGAACTTGCAGGTAGAAAAAACGCATTCTCCATTCGACATATTCGTCTTTAAGACGAAAAGAGATAGGAGAGTTATAGAATAGCGGAATATATACTAATCTGTTATTCAAATCGTAAAAAATAACATAACATATTTTATTGTAATTTAGCCAATAATGTTAGACATACGAGTTTATTCGTCTTGCAATACATAATATAGTATCAGTAGATGCTTTTTTGCATATACATATATGTATTTTATATCAATTTGGAATATTGTTATATGTATTTTATATCAATTTGGAATATTGTTATATGTATATATTTTACATGAAAGAAATAAAACGTTAAACACATATATGTTAAAAATATAATAAACGAGATATTTAACATATACAACATTAATAAAATAAGACAAAATAATTATTATACTTATTTTCTTTTATCTGCAGAGAATAAACATAGATAACACACCCCAGATAGCCACAGTAATTACTATGACATCATGCATTTTGATGTCATAATAATTACTGTGGCTATCTGGGACATAAGTAATTGTTTTAATAAACTAATCCATTTTAATTTTTTATCAATATGTTGATAAATTCGACGTATCAATTATTAAATTATTTGTATGTGATATGTTTAAAACAAATTAAATTAGAATAGATTCTTATGCACAGACAAACTGCAGAACTTTTTTTGTTAAATAAGTATTGTTACGAACTGACAAAAGAAGCCGATAACAAAACTGTAATTTTTCATTTTCATATGATTTATATATGGAATTATAGCTAGCGCGGTCCGTTTTTATAAGTACTTTAATCGTGGAAAAGGATTTATTGATCAGTACAGTCAATAAAAAGATATATAAAAAAACTAAATATTCGCATTCAATCGGTAAAACATACCTGCAGCATCCTCTTAGTCTTAAAGTATTATTAATTAATTTTTATGTTTATTTGTTAATAATTGTAATTACCAAAAAATATATTTTTATATAAAAATCAAAATTTCTTCATTAAATTATTTGTTATTATAAATTTTAAAAGAATATAAATAATATGTTTTTAAAATTAACTTTTTATTTAACTTGAGTTAATTATATAATCTTAATTTTAACTGAGTAATATTTTGCAATGTCTCCGATAAAATATTAACTTATAAGATTTGCATTATATATATATATATATATATCTGTCTATTAATCTGTGATCCCGTAGGTAGCACATCGGATTATTTCAGAAATGTGTTTCCTAAAACGTATGTAAATAAGTTTATTAATAACCGTTTAAGCATCAATAAAAAAAAGTTTTTAAAATTATAATTTCTAAGAAATATTTCTTTCACGTTTAAATTATACCTCAGTAGCACGAAATAATGCTAAAATATTGCAATAAAATAAATATTTCAATATTGAGCTACATTACAAATATTGCAACAATATATATATATATATATATATATATATATATATATATATATATATTGTTGCAATATTTGTAATGTAGCTCAATATTGAAATATTTATTTTATTGCAATATTTTAGCATTATTTCGTGCTACTGAGGTATAATTTAAACGTGAAAGAAATATTTCTTAGAAATTATAATTTTAAAAACTTTTTTTTTATTGATGCTTAAACGGTTATTAATAAACTTATTTACATACGTTTTAGGAAACACATTTCTGAAATAATCCGATCGTGTGCTACCTACGGGATCACAGATTAATAGACAGATCGCCAAAGGCCTGTCTAAAGAGGAGACCGTCATTTTTGCCCCTTACCGACACACTTTGCCCCTGGTTCGAGTCCAGGCTAATAAAATTCTTTAATTTTACCAAAAAACTTTGCCTGTAGTGCGAGTTCAGGCTAAAATCCTTTGATTATACGTGTAAAATAAAAAGATTTTAGCCTGAACTCGCACCAAAGGCAAAGTTTTTTGGTAAAATCAAAGGATTTTATTAGCCTGGACTCGAACCAGGGGCAAAGTGTGTCGGTAAATAACAAAAATGACGGTCTCCTCTTTAGACAGGCCTTTGGCGATCTGTCTACGGGATCCTGCTATAAAAAATGAAACTATATATATGTATATATATATATATATATATATATATATATGTAATATGACTGTAACGAGAAAAATATTTTATTCAACAAAATTTAGAATAAAAGTTTTTGAAGAAAAATTGAAAAAAAATTTTTTTAAATTAATAAGTTTGAATTTTATTTTTCAAAGTTTTATTTTAAGGTCATCAAGCTAATATTTTTCTAAATGGAACTACTCTAATTTTTTATATAAATTAATTTTATATAAATTTATTGCAATATTTGAGGGCGGCTACTGGTAAAATAAATATGTTATTATATGTACTCAACCCTGCATATACATAAAAATCAGAGAAGTCGCGGGCGACAATTCTCCAGCTTTCGGCCCTGTCACACACTATTTGCGTACTATGTATATACATATATATGCACGGATGTGTGCGTACATCCTCATGAATCACAGCTCACAGCCAGAGAGAATTCTTCTCTCTGTCACAGCCATATCGCAGGAGAGCCAGGGTCGCTTCTCTCCGGGGTCGCTGTTCCGTAATTAAGTCCCCTCTCAGTACGGAATAAGGAGATGCGAGCTGAAGCCGTAGCAGCCCCGGAAAGCTCCCGCTTTCGGCCTCCGTGGAAGGAATAATAAGACTCTGGGGAAAGATGGCTCTGGCGGCCGGTGATCGTCGCGTCCTTTCGATTGTCATCGTTGCCGTCATCGCGTGCACCTAGTCGTGTTGTGCCTGCGTGTTTCCTTCCTCTCTCGTCTTATCTTCGTCTCTCCAAATAGGGTCCATAGAGGATTCCTTTCTCCCTCATTCCTTGTATCGCATTGATTTCACTCGTCCCGAATTTTCTCTCTCTCTGCAATGCGATTCTCGGAGAGTATCAACCCTGAAATGACGGGACTCAGAGAAAATCGACCTTCGAAGACCCTCCCGAGGGTGTAAGGGAAAGGGAGAATCCAAGTTTGGGAGGATTCGTGATTTCGCCTGGAGTGGCTCGCATTCATTTGTTTTCTTTCCCCTCTGAGCTCAGCATCGCCGACAGGTGTGTCACATACATCCAATTGTTTATTTTTAGGTGTCTAGTGTTATATAGCTTGTATTTGTTACACACAGCATGAAGAAATTTTTTGTTGCGACATTAAATATTAATATACATATAAATATTTTTTTTTTATAACATGTCATTATTGACAATGTTTATTTTTGGTTGTTTAGTGTGATCTGTGATTTTTGTATTTTGTATGAGTTTCCAAGTTTTTCTGATGCTATACACATGAGGAAATTTTTCTTGCGACATAATAAGTATTAATGTACACTGTGTTTGTTAAAAGATTTTTTTGGTGAAATATGTCATAAATTGAAACTAATAGGTCTAACTCTATTTGCCTGATTGTTGTGTGAATAATATTTTGTATCGCTGTGACTATTGTAACTTATAAGTTTATTTCTGATGAGAGACTTTCTTAATGAAATTTACTTTGTTCATCAAAACACATCATGAGGAAATTTTTTGTTATGACATTAATTTATAAATGGTTTTCTTAAACATGTAATAATTTAAACAAATAGATCTATTTACCTCTGTTTGTCTGATTGTTGTGTGAATATTTTGTATCGCTGACTAATTGTTACTTATAAGTCCACTTCTGATGACTCGCTTAATAAAATTTACTTGTTTACCAAAACACACATGAGGAAATTTTTTGTTACGACAAATATTAATATACACAAATATTTTGTTTGGAAAAACATGTCAAAATTGAAATAAATAGATTTATTTATCTCTATTTGTCTGATGGTTGTGTGAATATTTTGTATTGCTGTGACTATTGTAACTTATAAGTCCATTTTTGATGATTCACTTAATAAAATTTACTTTGTTCACCAAAACACAGAGACACAGTGGACTAAACCATGGATCAGACAAAGAATAGACCGAGTAGACCACGATTGAGGTCCCATGGAAACTCTGCCAGAGTGCTTGTGTTCGACCAGAATGAAGCAGAGGAAAGTACCAACAATGCGGAAACAGAAGTGCACAAACGTCCAGCTCCATCAAAAATGGAGAGCAAGGAGGCTCCAGTTCGGCCTGGTAATAAGAAAAAAGATTTTATTTTTCTAGTGTTTTAGTTTATATTAATTTATATTATTGTGAATCTTACTAAATTTATTTAAATTATATATATATATATATTACAATATTATTTAAATCACACATATATAATATTTTATTGTTTCAGTCAGTGGAGAGCTGTCAAATCTTGTTCGCATGAGAAATTCTGCAATTGGAAAGTCGGCACCTTCTCTATCAGTTCACATGGTGAGTATATATATGTATATATTAAACAGTTTATGTGTGGGAGAAATTGTATTTGATGATAAAACACCTTTCCAGCGTGATTTCAATATTCCTCGTCGTGCTGCTAAAGCTGCTCATCGCAAATCTTTAATATCAACCACATCGCCTACTTTACCACGTTGCCATTCACCTTTATCAGGTATATAATTGTCAATCTGTTAATGATTATTTCTATTTTTCAGAAAACTATATCTTTTTCAATCAAATCTAAAAGATCTTTACAGCAATATTTTAAGCACACATTTGATTTTGTTCTTGAAATATTCTAAATAGTAAACTGACATTATTAAGTGTCAAAATGATGTACACTTGCTACCTAGAATGTTAAAACTCTCTTTCTCTCCTGTTTATCCTCACACACACAATACTATATATTATATATGTTATATATATAGTATCCTTAACAAATTAGAATTTATAGAAATTCTGCACATCTTAGAGCACATAAATTTTGCTTATACTTAGTGAAAACATTATCTTCTTATATTTTACTTGATTATTTAAACTGACGATATAGTGAGTTAATTTTGTCTCTTGCTTATTTCCTGATATAGCATTCGTCCCGATCGTAGGCAGTCCTCTAGAGAGTCCTAGGATGTCATCCAGTCCACATTTTGCTTTCGCTCCAATTAAAAGGTACCTACTTCACACTCTCATACTGTCTCAGGGACATTTAAATTAGTTTTGATCTGATTGCTCAAGTAGGTAAGATGTCATTGTAAACACTATAGCTCTTTTGCATGTTATAAATAGAAAAAAAATGGTGATACGAAAACTTTACTATGCAAAGTTCATGAAGAGAAGTAAGAACTTAATAAAGAAATGCTTGTAAGTTTTTTTTTTTTCATACAAGTGCATTGTGACTTTTACATCATGTGTTTTAGTTTTTTTTATTTTTATAACAATTTGTTTTACAAATTCCTTTCGAAAACTATTATTAAAGCAAGTATATTTTTTAATATTTAAGAATTGGAGGAGGTGCTACGGGAACTGGCGATGGCAGAAGATGGTCAGTTGCCAGTTTGCCATCCAGCGGATACGGGACAACACCTGGTTCCAGTAATGTTTCTGTAAGTCCATCTGTATGCGCAAAGCGACTAATCTTATTAAGAGAATGGGCTAATCTTAATGTGTCATTTGTATTCCATATCAGTCTCAATATTCGAGCCAAGAACGCTTGCATCAACTGCCGAATGTTCCGACCAAGGACGAGCTGCGTATGCTGTCTTGCCATTTTTCCAAGCCCGGGACACCATGCTCTTCGCATCCAGGCTTCCCTGGTTCTAGCATATCTAGTATTCCAGGCAGCGCGTCTCTCAGCCTCGAAGAAGAGGGCTGTCGTTCGCCATTACATCGTCCACGTTCTCGGAGTCTAAGGTGCGTCGCCAAGTAGTAAACTGATGTCATTAAACGTCAAAATGACATCATTTTGATATCTAATGACGTCATTTAATGTCAAAATGGTCCCAAGTAATAAACTGACGTCATTAAACGTTAAAATGACATTATTTGACGTCAAAATAATGTACGCTTGCTATCTAGGGCATTATTAAATGTCATTTTGGCATCGAGTAACGTCATTTGATATCGAGTAACGTTATTTGATGTCAGAATGACGCACACTTGCTACCTAGGTCTCTTGAAAAATTTTGTGTATGTGTGTACACAATATATTAGAGTAAATTGATCAATAAATCGATAAATGTAATTAATCATTCATAATTTTCGTTCAAGCAGTAGTCCAAGTCGATCACCAGTTCTTGATAGTGAAATCGTTATGATGAATACCTTGTATAAGGAAAGATTTCCAAAGGTACTATTCATATTTGATTAAAAGAGATTTTTGTGAGATGATAAATTGTATTGAACATATTTTTGATCAACGGCACGTTACATATTTTTTTTAGGCAACACAACAAATGGAAGAACGATTAACTAATTTTATCAATGAGAATAAGGAGATAGACGAATACGAAGTTGTGGCTCATATGACTCAAGATTCATTACCAATTTTACGTTTCGTGCATCATCAGGTAATCGAAATGGCCAGAGACTGCTTACAAAAATCTCAGGAAAAATTAATTACAACGAGATACTTTTACGAGATGAGCGAAAATCTGGAACATCTTTTAATGGAGGTATGTAGAGAATGTTTACAATATAATTATACAATATAATTTACAATTTGCAACTGCATATTTTTATTAAATAATTGGTTTTCTTGCAACACAGAATCGATTTATTATTTATCTCATTATTCTACACAGAAAATTATTAAGGTAAGATTATCGAAAAATGAATATATTACAAGATAAAATATATATTTCCTTTTTTGTCAAAATGTGTCAGGATGAAACATAAAATATCTTGTAAACTATTCATTTTTTGACTATTCTACTCTAATAATTTTTTATGTCAAATATTACGAGGAATCGATTTATGTAAAAAAATTATGATGGTTCTGTTTAAAAAAATTATGATGATCTCGAAATCCAAAACTTTTGTATAAAACATTTTTCGATAAAAGCCTTAATTTTTAAGAATTTTTACTTAATTCGAAAGTTAAAATGGAACACTATGTGTCTATTATATAGATTTATTGAGAAAATATTTATAATTGTTGCATTTTTTCCTTTTCCTCACAGACAAAAGATAAATCTTTAGAGGCTGCAACGAGATTAACAGGATTAATAAAGAAACTTTTATTAGTTATATCGCGTCCAGCACGTCTGTTAGAGTGTTTAGAATTCGATCCCGAGGAATTCTATCATCTACTTGAACAAGCGGAGGGTCAAGCTAAAGTCAATGCAGGAATAAAAACTGATATTCCTCAATATATCATTACTAAACTATCTTTAAATAGAGATCCGATATCCGGTATATATTTTAACATGCTATTTCTAAAACTAATAATGCATTTCTAAAATATTATTGTTTAATCGAACCTTTTTATAGAATTGCAGGAAGATTTGAATAAATTGGAGGATTCTGCGAGTTCCAGCGACAGCAATCTGCAAGTAACATCGAGTCCAAATAAAAGTGACGATAAGTGTCAGCGCATTCCATGTGAAAGTGACTACGAAGTATTGAAGCTTATCAGTAACGGTGCTTACGGTGCAGTGTATTTGGTCAAAGAGAAGACTACTCGACAGAGATTTGCGATGAAAAAAATTAATAAGAACAATTTGATGTTGCGAAACCAAGTAGAACAAGTGTTTGCCGAACGAGACATAATGAGCTTTACAGATAATCCATTTGTAGTCTCTATGTACTGTAGTTTTGAAACTAAGGTATGCATATATGTATATTATATTTTATTTCAGGGTGTATACTCTCTCTGGAAAAACCTGGAGTTCTCATGGAATTTTTTTCTACCTTGAAAAATCCTGGAATATTTATGGAATTTATTTTGAACTTCGAGAATTTTTTAAAAAATTGCCCCTTTGATTTTATTTTCAAATATACCTCTTTAAAGAATATAAAATTATTAGGTTTATATAATTATATTAAAATATATTTTATAAAATACAATATTATATTATTATATTAAAAAATATTTTATTTATGTAAAAAAAATTATGTATAATGAAAATATACTTAATTTAAAATTGTATTTAATATTTTTTTTAATACTTTAATTTTACTTGAAATTTTGAACAAAAATACCTGGAAAATCATAGAATTTATTTATAAGATTTGAGTATACACTCTGTATTTATAGTGTTTGTTATTTGTTAAATTGTTTTAAAAAATGGCTTTTCTTTTTTTTTTTTCAGAAACATTTATGCTTAGTAATGGAATATGTAGAGGGAGGAGATTGCGCGAATCTTCTAAAAAATATAGGTCCACTGCCACCAGATATGGCAAGATTTTATTTCGCGGAGACCGTCTTAGCTGTCGAATATTTACACAGCTATGGAATCGTACATCGGGATTTAAAGCCTGATAAGTAAGATATCTCCTTATATATAAAAAGTAAAAAGAAGCGAATAGCGAAAAATACTGATGATTTTTTTTTCCACAGTTTGCTTATCACTGCCCTAGGACACATCAAGCTTACTGACTTCGGCCTCAGTAAAATGGGTCTAATGTCCTGTGAGTATGAGAAATGTTTCGATTATTGAGAAAAAAATTAGTAATAGCAAATCGAATAATTGTTTGTGTGCAATTTTAAGTGGCAACAAATCTTTATGAGGGCTATATTGATCGGGACACGCGACAGTTTTCGGACAAGCAAGTGTTTGGTACCCCAGAGTACATCGCCCCGGAAGTTATACTGCGCCAGGGTTATGGTAAACCAGTCGACTGGTGGTCCATGGGTATTATATTGTATGAATTTCTGATCGGCTGCGTCCCGTTTTTCGGCGAGACTCCTGAGGAATTATTCGCTCACACAGTGAACGGTGATCTTACTTTTTAATTATATATTTTAGATTATATTTATATTATTTATATTTTTATATTAAATTGATTATATATTTTTTATATTATATTTTACATTATATTTATATTAGTCGTTGACGAAACATCATAACGATGGGACGTGTTCCTCTTTTGATTTTTAACTTTTAACATCATAACGATGGGACGTGTTCCTCTTTTAACGTTTAACTTTCGATTTCAAATAACACCGGTGTGATGTTATGTTAACCTCGGTTTAATTGATGAAATTTCACTTGAAAAGGACCACAACCAAATGGTCGAAACGTCGTGAAATAATCAAATAAAATTGCTAGTTACGTCGTAGTCAAGTCGTTTAAGCTTATTTATATTATATATTATTTGTTTATATTTTTCAATTTCTTAATTTCATTTTTATTTCTTTTCATATTTTTCAATGTTTTATTCTTTATATTTTTTATATTATATTTATATTTTATATTTTTTAATTATATTGGTAATTATCGATGCAATATCTATGAAAGTTAAGGTTCCTGAGTTCTCGCCGTGTTAGATGGTACCTAATAATTTTCAGCATGTTTTCTCGCTTCTGACGTCACAATTTCAATATAGTCGGCGAGCAGCCAGGAGCTTTAAAATACATTTAAAATTTTTTTCTCTATATGTGTGTAAATATCACAATAAATAATTTGAATCGCGATTCCTAGATGATATTGAATGGCCGGACGAGGATGACTGGCCTGTTCAGCCCGAGGGAAAGGACATCATCACGGCGCTTCTACATCAGAATCCTAGAGATCGATTGGGGACTGGCGGATCACACGAGGTCAAAGAACATCCATATTTTTATGGAGTAAACTGGAATAGCTTGCTTAGACAGAAGGCCGAATTTGTGCCGCAATTAATTAATGATGAGGATACAAGCTACTTTGACAGTAAGTAATATGGGGTGATCTTACAAGTGTGAAAAAACTTCTGGAAAATACTTTGAAAATCTGGTATTCTCGGGAAATTTATTTTATTTTGAAAAATCAGGAAATTCTCAAGGAATTTAATTGGAATATTTTTTAATTACTCTTTTCATAATTTAGCACTTTAGAAACATACAATTTAATATATCTTTGCAATATTTAAGTTTTTAAAGTGTAAGACAGGCAATAAGAGCCAAATCGCGGATGACAGTGCGTTATCCCAACGAAACTAAATTTTTTTGTTAGAATTAAATACCTGTGCACAAGGCACCAAATTTTACTTGGTCACGGCCAAGATTTAAAATTGGAATAATCTCTACAAGAGATTTAATTCCATGCATCCCCTGTTCCCCCCTAAGGAAATAAATGCGAGAGAAAAATATAGATCCGAAAGTCGCTGAATCGGGAATCGAATCCGAGACCTTTCGCTTGCCGGGCGACTGCTCTTCCAACTGAGCTATTCAGATCCTTTCGATTCTATACTTTTCTCTGCTATATATATAATAATGTTGATAAACAAACGCCTTTAAGCCAGCGTGTATAAATTAAGAGTTTAACAAGGCTCTATAATATAAATATAAATTTAAAGTGTAAGACAGGCAATTGTTTGTTAAGAAAGGCGTTTGTTTATCAACATTATTATATATATAGCAGAGAAAAGTATAGAATCGAAAGGATCTGAATAGCTCAGTTGGAAGAGCAGTCGCCCGGCAAGCGAAAGGTCTCGGATTCGATTCCCGATTCAGCGACTTTCGGATCTATATTTTTCTCTCGCATTTATTTCCTTAGGGGGGAACAGGGGATGTATGGAATTAAATCTTTTGTAGAGATTATTCCAATTTTAAATCTTGGCCGTGACCAAGTAAAATTTGGTGCCTTGTGCACAGATATTTAATTCTAACGAAAAAATTTAGTTTCGTTGGGATAACGCACTGTCATCCGCGATTTGGCTCTATTGCCTGTCTTACACTTTAAATTTATATTTATATTACAGAGCCTTGTTAAACTCTTAATTTAAGTTTTTATTAAAATTTTGTTATTTTTTTATGGACGATTTATTTCATCAGTTTCAAAATCTTATATAATGACATCAAATGACGTCAGTTTACTACTTAGGACATTAATAGTTAAATTTTCAATTTTTTTAAAATTATTAAATTGCTTTTGTAAATATTTCAGCTCGTATGGATAGATACAATCACGATCTGGGCGATGACACGGACGACACCGACGATTCTCCTTTATTCGGCTCGTTCTCTTCTTACTCGCCTCAGTCGCGGAAAATATCGCAGACGCGTCCGCCCCAGTTAAATCCGGACGTAGACTCAGACGTTTCTAAGAAACAACTGTTCCGCGCCGAGCTCGAGGGCACGTTCGCACAATTGTCCTTCGGATCGGGCGCAACGTCCGCCGCACTTCCGTTGTCCAAACTGGCCGAGCCTCAATCGTCCTCGCAATCGTCGTCCGAGAAGCATCATCGGCCACCCCTGCTGTCGGTGAAGAGCAACTCTTACGCCGAGAGTCAGAGAACCGACAGATCGAACGTAGCAGCTTCGTCGTCCTGCACGACCCCCAGCACCGCGATCTCGTCGAGCAACGAGTCCCAGCTTACGATTGTCAAGGGCGCCCCGGAAGGAGCGGCGTCCATCAACTTGAGCACGCCCGACTCCTCGCAAACCGAGTCCGAGGACATCAGTCCTCAAATCCAAAGGAAGCGACACACACACTCACGTGACAAGCTGCCCAGGTTCAGTATATCCATTGATGATGAATACATGTGAGTCATTCCGCCACACATTTTCTCGCATATAATTATTATATAATGTATTTTACTGTCTTCTGTTCAATTTTCAACTCCCATACACAATTTTTATTCTCGCGTGTGTCTTTAATTTACAAACATTTTGTAATTAGGTCTGAAATCATGCATATATTTTGATGCATAATTTACCTAAGTAGCAAACTAACGTCATTAAATGTCAAAATCACGTCATTTTGACGTTTACTGACGTCATTCGACGTCAAAATGACATATATTTGCTACCTGATAGTGATATACCCAGGTAACAGACTGACGTGATTCGACGTCAAAATGACGTCATTTTGACATCTAATGACGTCAGTTTGCTACTTAGGTAAATTATGCTATCGTATGATTTTGAAAATCGTCCTAAAGAGTAATTTTCAAGGTCATACGATATCTACTACGGGGGATAGTTTTATACACATATATGTGTGTATAAATACATAAATGTATATATAAATCTAGGCCCATTTATATATTCATGATTCATTTAATTTGATAGACAATGCAAGTATCATATTTGATTAATAATTAAAAAAATAATTTAAAAAATAATTTCTCTCTCAGGTTGGATCTTGCAGCGGCAAATAAAGATGCAGTAGAGGAGAGCAAGCATAATTCCAGTACTGATTCTTTCGAGTCTCTCAACACCATATCCATGTTACCATCTGTTCGACAAAAGTCTCGGTCCGTCATAAAATCCGCCTCGACGAGTGGACTGTCATTAGTGATTCCGACTAGTGACTTTACCTGTATGTATTTCTCAAAAAAAAAAAAATATATATATATATATGTATATATATACACACTATATATACACATATAAGGTGGACAAAATAAAGCGTTACAAATTTTTATCTTCAAAAATATTAGTTTTAGAGAAAAAAGTTTCAAATAAAAGTTGTAGGATTTTGAGGGGGGGAGGGGAATTAGCGCTACTAACTTTTTCTTTGGTTTTCAAGGTCATTTAAAGATCATTTGTTTTTTTCAAATGGAACCATCATTTTTTACATAAATCGATTCCTCGTAAGATACATATATACAGGGTATTTCTGGATTAAATAGCCAAACTTAAAATACGAATTTAGGAATTTATATACTCAATAGTTCAAAATTTTAAAAGTCAATATCTCTTCAAGGAAGCGTTTGCGAGCAAACTTCCAGATAAAATATTTGTTTGTTTTGAGGTTCTAAATTCGTATTTTAAGTTTGGCTATTTAATCCGGAAACACCCTGTATAATAATAATACATATATAATAAAATTCGATTTTTTTAGACGACCCATCGCTAAACGCTCAACCTATCGAGTCACCCGGTGGATCATCGACTGCGTCTTCGAGGGATACCTCTCCGTGTCGCGAGCTGAGTCCTCTCGTGACCAGCCTAAAGCCGCCTATTATCATTCGTCGAGGCCCGTGTGGCTTCGGTTTTACCGTGCACACTATCAGGGTATATTACGGCGACAGTGACTTCTACACTATGCATCATCTAGTAATGGCAAGTTACAAACAATTTGACATTTTTACAATTCCCAATATAATTTTTATTTCTCTCCCTAAATATTTGATCTTCAATTGTTCATTATTACTTCTTCGTACAGGAAGTCGAACAATCCAGCCCGGCGTTCGAAGCTGGCTTGAGACCGGGCGATCTGATAACGCACATAAATGGCGAGCCGGTGCAGGGCTTGTATCACACTCAGGTTCTGCAGCTGATGTTAAGCGGCGGTGATCACGTAACTCTACGCAGTACACCCCTGGAGAACACGAGTATCAAAACTGGCGGCAGAAGACGCGATCTCGCACATAGTAAACTAGCGCGCCGGACGTTGCACAAACAGCGGAAGCAGAAGCGGGACCACTCGGACAAGAAGCGGAAAACGTCGCTTTTCAAAAGAATAAGCTCAAAACGCGCGAGCGTAGAGATGCAGCAGGTACACCACTGGGAGAAATAGTATTTGTATTTTTCTCGTTTACAGCTAAATAGATGCTAAATACGATCTTATCGTTTCGCAATTTATCATATATAGATATACATGGTGTTCTATTTTAATTAATATATATGTATAATCGAATATTGCTGAAACTAGGACTGTAATGAGAAAATATTTCATACAAAAGTTAAAAGTTTCAAGGAGAAAAAGAATTAATAATCTTTAATTCTAACGGAGGTCGTCATTTTTTAAGGTCAATAAAGGTTAACCTAATTTCTTTTTTTATATAAATTGATTTTTTTGCAATATATTTGGCACAGAGAGAGTAGAATATCAAATAATCAATAGTTTGAGATAGTTAGTACTTTAATGCGACATAATTTGACGTAAACTATAAAATATCTTGTAAAATATTTATTTTTCGATGATTGCCTTAATAATTTTTATACACAAAATATCATATGTAGAGATAAAAAATATGGAGTTGCTAATTGTAAATTACATGTTTTTCTTAAAAATAAGTAGTATACTGATGTCATTGTAGGTCAAAATGACGTATGCTATCTGAACTATGTGTTTTCTTTATATCAATTAATGCCTCTCATTATTAAGTGCATAAAAAGTATTATATAAAATAGAAAAATGAGCTTCAGCAATATTAAACTATATTAATTATGGGACATTCTGTTAATGAGCTCAATATATTTTATTTTATATCTATATCGTCGATATTAATTATGCACAGCAAGATGCGTGCACCAAATATGTTTATTCTCTACACGGTGGTATTGTTAAACAAAAGGCAAATAAGTTTTAAAGCACACTAGCATTATATATATGTTAGCATAACACACACACATGCAACGCGCAACACACAATACACCAATTACGTTAAGTGCATTTTTTTTGCAGCCGTTAACTATCAGTTGTCCATTGTCAGCACCCATTTTGTCCAGCGACAGCAAACCTCCACTTATGGTATGATTTTTTATACATTTGTTCAGCTTTCAGATTCTCCTTGCTGATATATCTGTTCTTTTGTTGCGTCATTTTGTTAACAACATCTGTCTTCTTCTGCGATTATATAGTTGCTTCAGAATGGCTATTTCAACACTTCGCAAATTAATTATCGTTATTATGTTTTACAAGACTTTACATGTACAGGGTGTCTCATTTTAAATAGTGCATTAATATATTTCAAAAATCAAGGTTTCTATTAAAAAATGTTCCATACAAAAGTGTTGTAAGATTTTGAGAACATGTGAGAGTGACCTCGACTTTGACCTAGAGGTCAAATTTGGAGGTCATTTAAAGGTCAACTTAAAAAGTTTAAATGAAAACCCCTATTTTTCATTACATATTCTTGTAGCTTATCTCGAGAGCTTTTCAAAACATAAAAAAATGTTTATTTATGAAGTACTTTTTGAGTTATATAGTTTAAAGTTAATAATTTATGTCAAATCTTATAACTTAAAAGTACTTAATGTAAAAATACTTTATTATAGTGTTTTGAAAAGCTTTCGAGATAAGCTACAAGAATATGCATTGAAAAATAGAGGTCTATTTAATAAATTGAAAATAATCTTTATGTGACTTTCACAAAACAATTATTCAAGGTCAAACCAACTTATGGCATTATCTTATGTCCCGCTCTGGAATGGAAACCTTGGTTTTTGAAATATATTAAAGCATTATTTAAAACACTCTGTATAATTGCCAGTTGTTAACAATAGGCAATAATATAAAATTGTCACTATTATTGGTACGTCAGGACAGATTTTACTGATTCGTTGATTGGCAAAAAAAGGGTAATGAGAGGAAACCTCTGAGAATTTTTCTGCGCATCAATCGGGAGCGCCTTATCGAGATTTCTCTTCGCAGCTGGCCGCGGGTATCTGCTCACCCTCGGTGGTGACTCCCAGCCGGTCGTTCCAGTCGTTTACTCGCTCGCAAGAGACATCGCCGTACTTCGCCACGTGCTCCAAATCCGTCTGCAGCCCGTCCCCGCCGACGAGTCGCATCAACTCGGACTCTTATCACTCGACCGGGAACAGCACCAGTCCCTGCTCCAGCCCGAACTCCTCGTCGTCTCCGGGTTCCAACACGTCCGCCGGCAATCTGTCGGGCATCTCGAATCAATCGCACTATCAGCGTCCCAGCACGCTTCATGGACTCAAGCACAAGCTGCACACGACCCCTAAGAATATCCATTCGCCAAATCGCAGGAAATCCGTGGGCCACATTCCGTTGTCGCCGTTGGCCAGAACGCCGAGTCCATCACCGATCCCTGCCAGTCCGACGAGAAGCCCAAGTCCTCTGGCGTTCCCCACGGGTCATCAACCCGGTAGCTCCAACACTACGCAGTCGTATAGTCCAGGTATGTCGAAAAAAGTATATAAAAATAAATTTATTTAAATTTTATTAGTATTTATTTTTATATTTTTATTTTTATTTTATTAATTTTTTTTAAATTAATTTAATTTCAATTTAATTTGTATTTGGAGTATATCGTAGCGATTATGTAAATTACGAGAATCACTTTGTTATACATATATTTCTTTTTTGTGGCATTTGCATATGGATGAGTTTTATTTATTTTTTGCTTGATTCACGTTATTTATACGTGAGTAGTAAGTATTTAAATGCAGATTAAACATGTATAATGTAAAATTGTGAATCATTAAATTTCACGGATGCATTTTATGACTATCAAAGTTAAATAAAGATATACAGGGTGTTTTGTTTTAAAATTTGCTTAAATATATAAAAATACAATAAAATATAATAAAGAACGTACAGTTTAGAAAGTTTCGGAAGTTATTTGGTTTTGAAGGGAAAAAACATTGATAGTTGATATAATCTTGAATTTTAACTATATTAAGATTTAATTTTTCAGTTATTTTAAGATAATTTTTCAAGATCATTTCAATCTAAATTTTTTTTAATGGAACTACTAATTTTTTTATATAAATGTTTTTCCTCGCAATATTATATAATATAAAAAATTATAAAAGTAAGATGACTAAAAGTGAATAGTTTGCGAGATGTTTTGTACTTTAATGTAGTATAATTTTACATAAACTGCAAAATATCTCGTAAACTATTTACTTTTTATCCATCTTATCTATGTAACTTTTTATGCCAAATATAAGGAAGAATCGACTTAAAAAAAAAAAAAGAAGAAGGAGAGAGAGAGAGAGAGAGAGAGAGAGAGAGAGAGAGAGAGAGAGAGAGAGAGAGAGAGAGAGAGAGAGAGAGAGAGAGAGAGAGAGAGAGAGAGAGAGAGAGAGAGAGAGAGAGGGGGGGGGGGGGAGGATGGTTTCTTAAATGACCTTGAAAAAGGTTTTATTATTAATGTCTTTTGTCTCTTAAGACTAAAAAATTCTTGTTCCAAATATTGATCTAAAATGCAATGTTTTTTTTTATATATTTAAGTATACTTTTTAATAAAAAAAAACTGATACCCTGATATAATATAATATTAAGACTCCTGGGTCATCCTCTGGCCGCAGTCATGTTAGATTGTGACGTCATACGCTAAAAATTCTTAGATATCATTTTTAAATGAAAAGATATTTTGATGAAACACTACTTCAGATGGCTTTAACACACTTTTAAAATATCTCGCCTCATCACAATCAACATGGTCGGTGAGGAGCCAAGATCCTTAATAACTACGTTTGTGATTTCGTCGAATATATACAAGGTGATTCATTTTAATTATCCTAGTCGAAGGGACATAAAATGGTGTCATTAATTTGATCTTGTATAATCATTTGAAGATTGTGTAAAGGTCACATTCAATTTCTTAAATGGAACCTACTATTTTTCATCACATTCTTGTACCTTGTCTCGAGAGTTTTCCAAAACACTATAACATATTTTTCTCTCTTTAGTACTTTTTGAATTATTAAGGTTTGAAGTTGACAATTTTTTTATATAAAATGTAAAATATTCAGTTCTCGTTAATCACCTTAATACTTTTATGTACGGAATAATGAGACCAATCAATTAAGTATAAAGAAAACACATAGTTGCTTTTAAAAAAAAGTACATAGTTGCATTGTTGCAAATTACATACTTTTTAAAAATAATTATTTGATCTCATTATTCCGTGCATAAAATATTAAGGTAAGATTATCAAAAACTGAATATTTTACAAGATATATATATATATATATATATATATATATATATATATATAAATTTTACATTTTAGGTCAAAAAATTGTAAACTTCAAACCTTTATAATTTAAAAAGTACTTCATGAAAAACTCTTTATTATAGGGTTTTG
This sequence comes from Nylanderia fulva, assembly GCF_048542155.1. Classification (NCBI taxonomy): domain Eukaryota; kingdom Metazoa; phylum Arthropoda; class Insecta; order Hymenoptera; family Formicidae; genus Nylanderia; species Nylanderia fulva. The sequence goes on from NW_028190676.1 coordinate 61,514, forward strand.
GAAAGCTCTTGAGATAAACTACAAGAATACGCAATGAAAAAGGAGATTACATTTAAAAAAATTAAGTTGACCTTGAAATGATCTCTAATTTGACTCCTAGGTCTAAATCAAGGTCATACCATCAAGTATTTCAAGCCCTACAACTTTTGTATTTAACATTTTTCTGTATATGTTTTTAAACGATTTTAAATTCCGTCCTCTGTTCAGGGGCATGCTTGTCAACGCCGAATAGCCAGAAGAAAGGATATGGTCGTCCGAAGTCCGCCGAACCCGGCTCGCCGTTGCTCCGACGCGCGCTCAGTCCCGATCGGCTTCACCCTCGCTCGGCGGAGAACAAGACGTCGATATCGCCATTGGCAAACACGGTAGTGAAAGTAACGCCGCGGGTGACTATCGCGCAATCGTCGTCCCACAACAGCGGCGATGCCGTCTCGGACGAGTCCGGCGATGGTTTTAAGGAGGCGAACGAGAGCGAGAAGAAGGGAAGCGAAAAGAAGGTGGCGTCAAGCGAGCAGAAGGCGGATTATTCCAAGCTGACCCATGGTATATCCATCAATCTGGGGAACGTAGGCATGTCGAATTCCTGCGGTGGCACCCAATTACCGCGAATCGCTGAGGAGAAGGACTCGCCGACCGGCACCAAGAGCGACGACTACCTGACCTTGAAGGAGCTAGGCGGCTCGACGGAGAAGAACGAGAAGCAGTCGAGCTGTGCTAGCAGCAGTCAATCCGAAAAGGTTCAGAGTATCAACGAACGTCAGAGCAAAGCTGCCAGTGGCATCAAAATGTCCCAACATAACAAAAAGGAGGAGAATGTCGGCCAATCGAGCATTCCGCAGCAAGCAACCGGTATTGTCGCGAATCTGCAGAAGAACTTGGATCAGAGACACGGATCGACCAGTGAAAAGTCCACTTCTGGGTCACACAAGTCGTTTGCCGTCGAGCAAAAAGGTATTGGCAAAGGTGGCGCCGAAGCTCACCATCATCAAGACGGTAAAAAAGTACTCAAAAAATACAAAACCGAGTTCGGCGAGAGTTCGGGTTATCCAGGTACTCACGAAAGCGGTACAGGATCGGGAAGGGAGAAGAAGAACAATTAGTTCCGCATTTCCTAAATGAATTGAAAGGATGAAGTATATGCAGCTGGGAATTTTTATTAATTACCTGTGTGTTAATCAAATGAGAGAAATAAGAGATAAATTATCCCTTGCAGGGATTTAAATAAATTGAATAGCTATGAGACGCTAATAATCACATGAGAGATAAGAGACTAATCAAAAGCGAAGATAGGAAGAAATAAGGAAAATGGAAAAAAGCAAGATAAAAGAGAAGAAGAAAAAAGATCACAGATGTTTTGAATGATTCATAGCTTTATGGGATTTCTATATTCAAACCTATAGGCTTCCGTCAAAAAAATAAATACCTGAAAGCGATTAAAATACTGAATATATATTTCCGAGAGGTTTTATTCTCTATTTCCATAAAATATATATGTTTATCATACGAAATATACTGGATACAAAAAGAACCTTCAAACAAATATGCACAGATGAAAGATACGTTATTTTAATTGTCCAAACTACTAAAAAAAAACTTAAAATAATATTACTAACTTTAAACTACAAAACTGTGTAAAAGTTGTTCTTTAATGATTAGATGATTGGAGTGATTTTATGCTTCGAGCTACAGTATTTACACGATCTCATTTACATTTATATCTCAATAATATTAGCACACATACATATATATAATATATATGTATTATATATTATAATACATGTGTTATATATAATATGTTATGTAATATATATATATATATATATATATATATGTATATATATATATATATGTATATATATATATATATATGTATATATATATATATATATATGTATATTATACATAATATATTAAATATTATATATTATTATATAATATACATATATATTATATATAATATATAAATATATATTATATATAATTATATAATATATATATTATATATAGTTAATATAGTATTCGATGGATCGCATATATGTAATATCTCATGTACGGAATAAAGCGTTTATTTTTAGAGAGAGAGAGAGAGAGAGAGAGAGAGAGAGGCGTGAGGAAAAAGAAGAGAATATATGACACTATTTTGTTGCAATGGTTTATATATGATATACAAGATGATTCCGTTGCGCACAATTGTGAGATTACAAAGCGATATATTCACTAACAAAAAACGAATGTAAACCCGTAAATTAATATATTTTATTTATCTATTTGTATGTCATGTAGTTTATTGCATCCAAGTGCAAGAAATATTATATGTATATATAATTTTTTTATTCTATGAAATATATTTTTTGCACTTGGTATGCGTATGTATGTGCGTGTTTGTGTAAACACGGTTAAAAATGCGAGTTAATAAATAAAATATTATTATTTACAATAATTTTCACGTATATGATTCGTTTCTATATATTTATGTCCGTAATATCGGATAGCTTATAATTTGTGACACTATTTTAAACAAATTTATAATTTTACGCTGGATATATTTAGTTATAAAATACAACTGTTTTTATTATAATAAGTACCTTCTATGTATACATTCTAATTCAGTATTACATGATATATAAAAGGAATTAATACATTTATACTTTTCCACTGGTCGCATCTGGTCTTCAGTAACATTTTACAACTATTAATTTTTAAAATATCGAATTACGTTAAGTATCAGTTATTGTAACATTAATGTGAAATATTTTCCAGACGTTAATAAACCAGATTAGAGAAGAAAGTTTGTAAATGTAGTCGTAAATAGAGAATTCTGTCACAAATTATAAATATCTAAAGCGAGCTTAAGGATAAACACATCTTACAAAAAAGAGAAATGTACAGTTGGCGCTCATACATTCGCATATAAGTATAACTCTGTAACTGCGTGTCTGCTTATAAAACTGTTAATCAATGTTCTCACGTATGTACATGTCAAAAGTTATACATATAAGTAGCAAAATCAAACATTTATCGCCGCGGAAGCATCTTGCATACTTAAGGCTCCTGGGTCTTCGCTAAGTCGGCCATGTCAGATTGTGACATCAAAGACGAGAAAGCACACCCTGAAAATTTTTAGATGCAATTTTGAAATCAAAAAATATTTCAGATCTTTAGCACACTTTTGAAATTCCTCAAACTTTCAAAATGGCATCTTAGAATTTTTAGCGTGTGTTTTCTCACTTCTGACGTCACAATTCCAACATAGTTGCTGAGGAGCCAGAAATCTTAAATTATAGAAACAGCAGAGATATAGTGATAATATGAAGCTCGATCTGCGCTCGTGATGCATTGAAGTTTTAATATATTATAGTCACTTTTTATTAATTTATATATAGTTTGTAATATATGTACATTTGTATTATATTGTATAAAATTGTAACTTTTTAAAATTGTAAATGCTTTCACTGAAATATTCATCAGTGTCGCATATTTTTTGTTATTACTTAATTGACTTTGAATTTATTTTTACGCGTATCTATATATCAACAAGAAAAAATAATGAAGCGAAAACAACACTTGCTTCAAAACTTCAATAAATAAAAATAATAAGAATTTTATCTCTGTCATATAACGATTTAATATCTGCGACTTTATCATAACTTTGTCAGCATGATAGTGTCCAATTAAATAAGAATTAATTGTTAATTCTGTAAGTATAATAATAGCATGCGCTAACATTTGTGAAATTGTCAAATTTTATAAGGAGCTATAAATAATTAATGTGATTGCAAATTTTACTTATGAATAGGATTGGATTTCATTAATGATTAATGAATCATTTGTTCATAAATTTTATTAATTATTATAATTACGTACATTGGATGAATTACAAAACCATTATAACAGACAAAAAACCATTTGTTGTTTAATAAGAGTTCGAAAAAGAATAAAGGTTTTGCAAAATATTTAAGGTTTTTCATTTTTTATTTAAGAAAATGTTGAATGCTTCGTCGTGGCGTAACAAATATTTTTTACATCGTTATATTTATTATGATTTTTTCAAGATATTCCTCTTCATAAACGTCATAATAAAATGATGTAAAAAAATATTATTTTCACCACACAGTAAAATCAACATCTTCGTTAAATATAGAAATAAAACATCTGAAATAAAAAATTTGGTAAAATCTTTATATATTTCGAACTTTTATAAATTATAAAATATATAGGAAAAATCACTAAATTGATAATTTTAAATTACTAAGGCATATAATACTATAATCTATATTTTGTTATCTTACTTTTTTTTATCGAAACATGGAAATTCAGGGTTGGGTAGTGTATAGTTACAAAGATAAAAGTTAAGTTAAAAAGTTAAATAATTTTAACTTAACTTAATTACTAATTACATTTTTAAACTCTTAACTTTTAATTTAATTTAGTTACATTTTATCAGTAGATGCGCTAAACGTCGAGCTATGCTCTATACGAAATAATTTGCTGCTGCCAGCGTATCCAATCTCTTATTTGAGCTCTCTTTACACCAAATGCGGGTCCTGAAATTCAATGCAATTTATGTGATCGCGAGTCTCTGAGATTTTGTGAAAAGATGCAATAAGTGTTTACATTGTTGATGACTCTGATTCGTCTATGTCGAATGAAAAAGATTTTGATTCGGGTAATTTTGAAACAATTTTAATTTTTAACTTTTTAATTACTTTTTATCATTAACTTAACTTTTAATTCTATTAATTTTATTATGGTTTAACTTATATCTTAACTAAGTTAAATTTTCAAGGCAGTTAACTTTAACTTAGTTAAGAAAAAAAATTAACTTACCCAGCCCTGTGAAAATTATTTTAAGTTTTTATTTTAATAAAGTAATAATAAAAAATTCCAAAATTCGAAAGAATATCAAATGTTAAGTGAAAAAAACACAGAGAATATAATCTTTTATACTGTCTAGTATGGCAGATTCCTGAAGTCATTTGGAGATAATAATTTTAATATCAAAATGTTCAAGTCATAATTTATAAGACTTTTAGGCTATTACTACTAATATTATTATTATTATTTCATCGCAGTATTCGACAGATATAATAATTATTTATACGAAAAAATAATTATCCATATATATGTATATATATCAAATATAATTATATATGGAATATTATATACGGTTTTCCCTAAAAAAAGCTATGCAAAAATTTTTATTATTTTACATGTATAAACAAGCAATAGGATTCATAAAAGAAAAAAGCATATAAATTATATATTTTATATATAATTATATATTACATAATTATATATGAATATATTTTATACATATATAATTATATATATTTATATGATTATACGTTAACAATTTTTTCTTAGAATATATGAATAAAATAAATTCAAAAATAATTTTAATAGAGTAATTATATAGAATTAAATATATAAATAATTATAAATATATTTATAAATATAAATAATTATATAATAAAATATGTTTATATACGTTTCTTTAGAAAAAGTAAAATTTCAAGAAGTGAGAAAAAATTGTTTATATATATGTATATATATAATAACGCATAAAAATTTATGTATGAAAATTATATATATATATATATAATTTTCATACATAAATTTTTATGCACGTTATTATATATATACATGTATATAAACAATTTTTTCTTAAAAATTCTTAAAAATGAAATTGTACATTTTTATATATATATATATATATATATATATATATATATATAATTACATATATTTTTAAATTTGATTATATTTGAATTTTTTTCTTCTGGATCATAAGAAATGTACAATTTCAATTTTTAAGAATTTTTAAGAAAAAATTACATTTTAAGAAATAGTTACATATATTTTTGAATTTGATTATATTTGAATTTTTTTCTTCTGGATCACATAAGAAATGTAATTATATATATATATATAATTACATTTATTTTTAAATTTGATTATATATTTGAATTTTTTTCTTCTGGATCATAAGAAATGTACAATTTCAATTTTTAAGAATTAAATATAATTTCGATATATAGATTCTTTCATCTCCAAATAACTATAGGAATTTCTTTTAACAATTAATGTTAACAAAGGGCTTAGATTATATATATTTTGTGTATATGTATAAAATCACTAATTAATGATATCAAAGATTTTATTTATTAATATAATATAAATCAATATTTTAAAAAATTTTTTGTTTAAAATATAATTTTTTATTTAATAATGGACAAAAGAAAAAATTTTTTTTATTTTTTTTTGTCTATTATTCGTAAAGTTTGAAGTCAGCTTTGTACGGCCTGAAGTATAATATTCAGTTTTATATTTTATCAATTCACTATACTCTGTAGTCCGTCCAATTATACAAATGTTAGCGCCTACTTTACGTAACTTTGCTCATATCAGTAAAGTTTGAATGTCCATATTGCTCATTAGTTGAATAAAACGCGATTACTGTGCGATAAAATTAAATTCCTAGATGTAAGAATATTTAAAATGAAAACTGTATGTGTGCGTGTGAATGTCAAACTTTCAGTGATCGGGAAACTTGAAATCTTCAAGCGACTTAAAACGCATCCGAAAACGTAAAGCGTTTTCTGTTAAATTTGTTTTTAAATTTTGCATCTCGTAATCAATCTTGCTAATTATTTATATATATGTATATCTATGTATTCGTACGTTGAAGTTTCGTGTTAATATATTTATGAATTTATAAATTTCTAATTCTGTTAAAATAAAAAACCGTATGATTTTTATAATTTCCTCTTATTATCATTTTAAATTTCGAGATAGACTATATTATTAATTTCTTTGTATCTTCATAACAAGCGAAAATATAAATTATGATTCCTGACAGATCGTGTTTTTGAATTGTAACGTCAGAGGCGAGAAAATACGCTAAAAATTATATGCCATTTCGAAATAAAGATATTTCTTAAATTATTTTCTTAGATTAGATTCTTAATTTATTTTCTTAGATTAGATTCTTAAATTATTTTCTTAAAATACCTCGGAAAATTATCCTTAGCGTTTGCTCTCTCGCCTCTAACGCCAGAATCTGACATTGCCATGGCGAGGACCCAGGAGCCTTAAACTAAATTTGAAATGATGCACGAAATTGACAATTTGTATGAAATAACATGAAGTGAAATGTCTAGTTTTACTTATTCGTTAAACATTGCGTTTCTCATATAAGATTCTATTGTTAAATTTCACATTTGCGTCTTTCGTTTGTACATTTGTGTATTATATGTATATATGTTACTGGATCAAAATGAAGAAGACTACTGTATTAACCTTGTGTCTAGTTAAGGCTTAAAATTATTGTAAATTTTGATTAGAACACGCGGCTAAAAATTTAATATGTTGTTTATAATAAGAAAAATTAACAGAATTTCCTATACAAGTTTATGGAATTTATTTATGATTTGTGAATGTTAGCAAGATTATTTTTTACTGTTAATAGACAATTTTTTAATGAATTATTGATTGAGTCATTTTCATTTATTACTGTTATAATTAAAATTAGCTTTGTTTTAGATTTTAGCCTATTTATTAAGAAAAAAAGGAAAAGGACGAAGGAATAAAGAAATGATAGAAATAAAAAAGGAAGCAAAAAAAGAAAAAAAAGAGGAGAAGGAAAGAATAAATAAAATAAAAAATGAAGAAAAGAGAAACAGAACGAATTTAGAATTATGCGCATGTGTGCGTATGTATAGATGTGTGCTCGACCTAAATAAAGTATTTCACTATTATTTCCTAAACGTAGCGCCTTAAAATAATTAGATGATTCTTTTAACACGATTGTAGAGAATAAATTAAGGAAATGCTGGATGTTTCCGCATATAATTTTTTTTGCATATAATATGGATACATAATATGAAATATAGTTAATGTTTATATAGGCTGTCATACATAGCACGTATATGAGTTATATATATTGTAGACGAAATACACATAATTGTTATTTCTTTTTTAATCATTTAGAAAAAGAGAATGAAAAATAATCAGTTTTATTGTTGTCATGCTCAAATTTTGACATTACGTAAACGAAAATTTTATTCAAAAATTATTATATTTAAATTAAAATTGAAATCTATCACAAATTTAAATTTAAAATTAAATAAATTTTAAACAAAATTTTCGTTTATTTAAGGTCAATATTTTAATGTAATCGAATTTAAAAAATTATTAACGTAATTAAGCGACACCATACACCGTAATCTATACTAGATAAGGTAAAGGAAAAAGTGATGTCGAGTCGACTTTAATATATATTGTATGTGAATTTCTTCTTATAAGAGCCAATCGTAGATGTTAAGAGTACACTTGAAGCGTAACTATTAATAGTAATAATTAATCGTAGTTAGCGAAACGAATCATTTTATTGCGAATATGCGTAATATGTGTGTATACATGTGTGTGCGCGCGGAAAATTGATTTGTATACGTTGAAAAAAATTTTTTCTTCGATCTCAAATATATAAGCGAATAATTAAGATACCAAAAGTGAAAAAGAAAGAGAGACCACTTTGTTGAGAATTAAAGAATTTTGGTGCAAGAGAATATAATAATGATAATAATTCTGTAGAATTCGTAGAAACTATGTCCATTTAGAAGACTTAGTATGAATAAATGGATAAATTAATTAACAATCATGAATCATTATTTCCTTCTCGCGTTGCATATGAACTGTTAGATATATGTATATTGTTTTATTATTATATATTATTATATTAGTTGTGTATTACGAAAAGGAAAGAAAAGAGCGAGCGGAATGAGAATTTGTTGCTGTTTGCGCGAGGAATGATTTTTTCATTTTCTTTTCTTTTTTTTATCGATTATATAACAAATGTTATAAGAAGTTATTCGGCTCTTCTGTTTGCGTGTATTCGGCAGCTTGGAGGAAGAAAGTGTCGACTATACTTGTATACTCTTTTGTATTATTATCGAGAGCAGAGATTGTACTCGAGCAGTGTGAGTGTAATAAGATTCGAATTTGTATAAATATCAAAGATTTATTGTCTAGAACCCGCCATTGTTTAATTTAATAACCTCTGTAGTTTACTCATTTTATATTAATTTTGTGTTTATTACTTTTCAATCCTAATTTTATATTTTAATTAAGTGCACTATTTTTTCTTTCTTTATTACCAGGGTTGAGTTTTTTAAACTAAGTAAAAGTTAGTTGCTTATAAAATTAATTTAGTTATGTTAAAAGTTGCATGAATAAAATATTAACTCAGTTAAAGTTAAGTAAGTTTTAATTAATTAAAGCTAAATAAAAAATTAATTTTTAAAACATTTATATTAAATAAAGCTAAAGGAACTTTTTCTTCTATGGTAATGATCCTGAAGAAAAAATTATTTTTATTTGCAATTTATTTTACCATTATTTTATCTCCCTTTATATCATACTACTTTTGTCTGGAACATTTTTTCGAAAAATTCAAGGTAGACAAAATAAAAAACCCTATATATAAATATATACATTTAATGGAATCTATATAAATACTCTTCTAAAACATGACTAAAAAATAAAATATCGAAATAAAAATTTTTTAGGAGATAAGCAATATATTCATGACATCTGATCAGAATTTCCAGGTAACGTTAATCTTTTTCACAAAAAATCTCAAATATCACAAAAAGAAACCATTTTTTTACATATTAAACCCCTATTATTTCGGAAATCTACTGCGCTAGTGAAAATTGTCTGACATCGTTTTCAGCATACAAAAAATCTAAAAGAAACTTGTTTAGTTTAAAATAACAAAAAAATTTTTTTGTAAACTATATAGTGTTATGTAATAAGTCTTTACGATGCGTAATATAATGTGTCTGATATTTCAGCACGAATAAAACTCTCAGAGAAGTCTCTGATGTTACTATTCGCCTGTGTCAACATCACTTGATATGCAAAGACATCAGAAACAATAAATGTATGCAGAGTCTATACAGGGTGTCCGGTAACTAACGGACCAATAATTAAGGGCGGATTCTCTGGCCAATTTGGAGACGATTTTTCTTTAGCAAAAATGTTGAGAAGTCAATAATTTTCGAGTTATAAGCAATTTCTTAATTACAGAATTATGAATTCTTATTTTGTAATCAAGAAATATAAAACAAACATTTTAAACGAAGTTAAAGCCTAAATTTTGCCCATTTGTCAAAAAAAATTAAATGTTTCTATAATTTTTGTGAACAGTATATATTATATATATTGTACATTCTGGTAATTTTTCAAAAAAGTAATGACTACAGATATGCATCTACCCATACAAGAAAATTTATTACTATTATATCATATGGCTCTTATCGTGATGCATTTCTTTAAAATATATACGCATATATATAAAAGGAAAGCGAAAAAATAAAAACATATTTACTGATGCTATTGTATACAAGGAGGACACACTTCTTTTCTAGCATTGTATTATAATAAAAAGGTTTTTATTTTAAAATTTAATATAGTCGGTATATTCCGTCCTTCTGTAACGTTCCGCGTATTAATAAAATAATCTCTAAAAACTCACCTTTAAAAAAAGGTAAAAAAAGGCGACCAGTTAAGGGCACGCCATTAACAAAAATTATCCATTGCAAACCCATGTAGAATCCTATCCTATTGCAAACCCATGTAGAATTGTATTAAAAATTATCCATTGCAAACTTATGTAGAATCCTACATTGCAAACCCATGTACAATAGAATTGTATGAAAAATTATCGATTATAAACCCATGTACAATCATAACAAAAGTAATGAAATAAAAAAAAAATTGCGCCAAGTGAAAGTAGAAACTTGTACCAGTGGAAAATTAAAGTTGCAGACATATATAGAGTCGTATAATGAATCAGTAAAAATTTAAATTTGCAAATGTAGAATCGTACCATAAAAAAACTTATCTTTTAAAAAAAAAGATAAACAAGATGCCAAGTCCATGCGCCATGTGAAAAAGAAATAAAAAAATTTTAGTTAAAAAAACTGGGCGCGCTGCTAAGTTTCAAAATTACAATGCACCTTAAAGTAACATTAATTAATTTAAACACAAAACATATTTTAACTGTAATGAGTTTAAAAGTAACAATTTAATTTTAATATTGTTAGAATATTATTTAGCAGCGCTCCCAGTTTTTTTAACTAAAATTTTTTTATTTCTTTTTCACATGGCGCATGGACTTGGCATCTTGTTTATCTTTTTTTTTAAAAGATATGTTTTTTTATGGTACGATTCTACATTTGCAAATTTAAATTTTTACTGATTCATTATACGACTCTATATATGTCTGCAACTTTAATTTTCCACTGGTACAAGTTTCTACTTTCACTTGGCGCAATTTTTTTTTTATTTCATTACTTTTGTTACGATTGTACATGGGTTTATAATCGATAATTTTTCATACAATTCTATTGTACATGGGTTTGCAATGTAGGATTCTACATAAGTTTGCAATGGATAATTTTTAATACAATTCTACATGGGTTTGCAATAGGATAGGATTCTACATGGGTTTGCAATGGATAATTTTTGTTAATGGCGTGCCCTTAACTGGTCGCCTTTTTTTACCTTTTTTTAAAGGTGAGTTTTTAGAGATTATATCATTCATTTTTGTATATTTTTATGACCGGAATAGAACAATTATTAAACATGTTTATCTAAACTTCTTTGCTTAAAATGATGTGTACAATCATATCCTAGAATCCTGATCATTCCTCCTAAAGCACCCTATTTATATAAATTTACCCATATGTGTGTGTGTGTGTGTGTGTGTGTGTGTACTAATGTCGAGCATTTTTTATACATTTTCTATTAAATTTAGATAAAAGTTGCAGGATTTCGAAAAAGAAAAAGTTGACACAGACTTTTTCCTAAACGGCGATTTTCAAGGTTATTTAAAGGTCACTTATATTTTCAAAATAGAATTACCTTAATTTTTCTCATATAAATCGATTCCTCGCAATATTTACTATAAAAAGTTGTAAAGGTATAATTTTTACATAATCTTACATAAACTTCGAAATATTACAAATATTTTATTCTATGAAATATTTCAGTTTATGTAAAATTATGTTAACTATCTTTTAAATTATTCACTTTTAGCCATCTTACCCTTACAACCTTTTATAGTGAATATTGCAACAAATTGGTTTATATATATAATATATATATAACATCAGTTATTATTAATTGATGTTTACATTTATTTTTAGACTTACTAGAGCTCTAATGCTCCACATTTTTTGCAAAAACTGTTTATTCTACAGATTTCAAATATGCTTTTAAATGATGATTGAATATTTCCTTTTTTTAATTATTTTTATTATTATTTTTCAATCTCAATCAACTTTTATAACTTTATGCCAGCACGATACAAATACATGTGTCTTTATTTTTTTTATTATTTTCATTATTATTTTTCAATCTCAATCAACTTCTATAACCTTATGCCAGCAGGATACAAATACATGTATGTCTTTATTATTGTATCAACTCTTGTCTTTTCCATGTAACCATGTCTTCATAGTTTGAATTATCCCTTCATCTTCTCAATCTTTCGCAGAGATTTAATTAATTAAATACACTTCACACGAAATAAAGTTTGCTGGAAGATATACAGCAAACGATAACTGTAAAAACATGATTACGTGGAAAGAACAAGAGTTGGTACAGTAAAGGCAAGTAAGTAAGTACATGTAATGTATCGTATTGGCATAACGCTATATCCGCGGAGCAGATAATGTGGCTGTAGAGGTAGTCTGCAGTGCAGCTAATGTGGACGTAGATGTTGATTGAGATAATTGTCTAATATAAAATAGAATTTCAAAATTTAGTTTAAAAAGCTGTTGCATATATAAATAAAGTTTATTTTTTCTAAATTTGGAATATGTTTAATTAATTAATTTTTTAAGTCTATGTTTAATAAATTTTTTAAGTCTGTATTCAATAATTTTATTCATTTGATAAATACATGTATGTCTTTATTTTGATATGTTTAATATTTCGAATCCTCAATAATGGCTGAAGCAATCGAGTTTATACTAGACTTAATCGATAGATTGAGTTCGAATTATATAATAAAAGTGTCTTTATTTCTGCTCTACGTGATTTGTAAGCAGAGATATATAAATGCAAAGTCGAAATATGAAAAATTTCTATTAAGAAACGTCCCCGTCATCATTATCATCATTATCATCATCATTATCATCATCATTATCATCATCGACCACGCATACATAGTAGTATCGTGCTACACGTATTCACACGTATACAACACATGCGCACACATATATCACACGTACACAACACATGCAAGATGCATGTAGTGGTAATTTTGTCCATCTCGCACGTTTTACAACAGATGGCGATAGTGACGCTCCGCCATATCGGCAGCGGCGGCGGTATGTTGTCTAACTCTCTCTCTCTCCTCCTCTCTCTCTCCCTCGAGAGCGAGCGCGCAGCGACGACGCGCGCGCGCGCGCGCGCGCGAGCGAGCGCGAGCGAGCAGAGCGCTCGCGGCGACGCGCCGCTGCGCGCGCGCGCGCGCGCCGCGAGCGCTGGCGCGCGAGCGAGAGCGGCGACGGAGAGCGCGCGCGCGCGAGCGCAGCGAGCGCGAGCCGGCGCGAGCGCGACGCTGCGCGCTCGCGAGCGACGCGCGCGATCGCTGCGCGCGCGGGCGCTCGAGCGAGCGCGAGAGCGCGCGACGCGCGCGCTACGCGAGGCGGCGCGCGCGCGCGCGCGCTGCTAGCGCGCGCGTAGCGGATGCGCGTGCCGCGAGCTAGCGCGCTCTGCGCGCGCGCTATCGCGGAGCGAGCGAGGCGCGCGCGAGCGCGCGCGCCGCGCCGCCCACGCCGTCGCCCGACAGAGAGAGCAGACCCACCAGGACGAGAGCCCGCACGCAGAGCGAGCGAGAATAGCGAGCGGACCACCCCAGAGCGCTCGCCGACCGCGACGAGAGCGCGCTGTAAAAGCCCTCGCAGGCTCGCGCGCCCGCTCCTACGGCGAGGTCTTCCCCTCTCTCACTAGTCGGGGCTCCTCGCTCCTCGCTCGCGCTATCTACTATCCTCGCTCTCTCTTTTTCTCACACCACACGCACACACACACACACGCACACACACACACCACTCTCTCATTCTCACTCACTCACCCATTTTCGTTTTTGGGGACTTTTTAATACATTCATGATCGGCAGCGTGCGGGGTTATTTTGGCTAACCCCTCTCTTCTTCTTTCTCACACACACCCCGCACACACAACACTCTTTTCATAACTCACTACCACTCCTTTTTGGTCTTGTGTACTTATTTAGGACATTTATGATTAAACATTTTATATGCATTTAAAGTGAATGTACTTACAATTAGTTTTACTTGAAATACTTCAATCCTATAAATTGTTTATCTTATAAGATAAGACAAAAAAATCTGAGTAAATTTTAATAAGAAAAAAAACAAGGATTATTATTGTTCATAATTGTTTTATCAATTAAGTACTCTCAACTATCCAATAATTACATAAATACGTTACAAATGTGCGCGCGTGTACACACATACAACTAATTGATATTAAAGAGATTGGAAGGAGCGAGAGGAAGGAGAAGATAAAAAATTTAAATCTTCACATCTATTTCTCAAACTACTTATATATGACTTTATAGTTTACATATCTAATTACATAATGAATTTTCTAATTATATTAAACATATTACAAATAAAGGACATACATGTATTTATCAATATGCATAAAATTATTGAATAACCAGATTTAAAAACTTTTATTAAACATAGACTTAAAAATTAATTAATTAAACATATTCCAATTTAGGAAAAAATAAACTTTATTTATATATGCAACAGCTTTTTTAAACTAATTTTGTGAATTCTATTTTATATTTAGACAATTATCTCAATCAACATCTACGTCCACATTAGCTGCACTGACAGACTACCTTCTACAGCCACATTATCTGCTCCGCGGATATAGCGTTATGCCAATACGATACATTACATGTACTTACTTACTTGCCTTTACTGTACCAACTCTTGTTCTTTCCACGCAATCATGTTCTTACAGTTATCGTTTGCTGTATATCTTCCAGCAAACTTTATTTCGTGTGAAGTGTATTTAATTAATTAAATCTTTGCGAAAGATTGAGAAAATGAAGGGATAATTCAAACTATGAAGACATGGTTACATGGAAAAGACAAGAGTTGATACAATAATAAAGACATACATGTATTTGTATCCTGCTGGCATAAGGTTATAGAAGTTGATTGAGATTGAAAAATAATAATGAAAATAATAAAAAAATAAAGACACATGTATTTGTATCGTGCTGGCATAAAGATATAAAGTTGATTGAGATTGAAAAATAATAATAAAAATAATTAAAAAAAGGAAATATTCAATCATCATTTAAAAGCATATTTGAAATCTGTAGAATAAACAGTTTTTGCAAAAAATGTGGAGCATTAGAGCTCTAGTAAGTCTAAAAATAAATGTAAACATCAATTAATAATAACTGATGTTATATATATATTATATATATAAACCAATTTGTTGCAATATTCACTATAAAAGGTTGTAAGGGTAAGATGGCTAAAAGTGAATAATTTAAAAGATAGTTAACATAATTTTACATAAACTGAAATATTTCATAGAATAAAATATTTGTAATATTTCGAAGTTTATGTAAGATTATGTAAAAATTATACCTTTACAACTTTTTATAGTAAATATTGCGAGGAATCGATTTATATGAGAAAAATTAAGGTAATTCTATTTTGAAAATATAAGTGACCTTTAAATAACCTTGAAAATCGCCGTTTAGGAAAAAGTCTGTGTCAACTTTTTCTTTTTCGAAATCCTGCAACTTTTATCTAAATTTAATAGAAAATGTATAAAAAATGCTCGACATTAGTACACACACACACACACACACACACACACACACACATATGGGTAAATTTATATAAATAGGGTGCTTTAGGAGGAATGATCAGGATTCTAGGATATGATTGTACACATCATTTTAAGCAAAGAAGTTTAGATAAACATGTTTAATAATTGTTCTATTCCGGTCATAAAAATATACAAAAATGAATGATATAATCTCTAAAAACTCACCTTTAAAAAAAGGTAAAAAAGGCGACCAGTTAAGGGCACGCCATTAACAAAAATTATCCATTGCAAACCCATGTAGAATCCTATCCTATTGCAAACCCATGTAGAATCCTATGAAAAATTAATCATTGCAAACCCATGTAGAATCCTAGGCAAAATTAACCATTGCAAACCCATGTAGAATCGTACCCATTGCAAACCTATGTGGAATCCTATGAAAAATTAACCATTGCAAACCCATGTAGAATCCTATGAAAAATTAACCATTGCAAACCCATGTAGAAAATTGTATTAAAAATTATCCATTACAAACTTATGTAGAATCCTACATTGCAAATCCATGTACAATAGAATTGTATGAAAAATTATCGATTATAAATCCATGTACAATCGTAACAAAAGTAATGGAATAAAAAAAAAATTGCGCCAAGTGAAAGTAGAAACTTGTACCAGTGGAAAATTAAAGCTGCAGACATATATAGAGTCGTATAATGAATCAATAAAAATTTAAATTTACAAATGTAGAATCGTACCATAAAAAAACATATCTTTTAAAAAAAAGATAAACAAGATGCCAAGTCCATGCGCCATGTGAAAAAGAAATAAAAAAATTTTAGTTAAAAAAACTGGGAGCGCTGCTAAATAATATTCTAACAATATTAAAATTAAATTGTTACTTTTAAACTCATTACAGTTAAAATATGTTTTGTGTTTAAATTAATTAATGTTACTTTAAGGTGCATTGTAATTTTGAAACTTAGCAGCGCGCCCAGTTTTTTTAACTAAAATTTTTTTATTTCTTTTTCACATGGCGCATGGACTTGGCATCTTGTTTATCTTTTTTTTTAAAAGATAAGTTTTTTTATGGTACGATTCTACATTTGCAAATTTAAATTTTTACTGATTCATTATACGACTCTATATATGTCTGCAACTTTAATTTTCCACTGGTACAAGTTTCTACTTTCACTTGGCGCAATTTTTTTTTTATTTCATTACTTTTGTTACGATTGTACATGGGTTTATAATCGATAATTTTTCATACAATTCTATTGTACATGGGTTTGCAATGTAGGATTCTACATAAGTTTGCAATGGATAATTTTTAATACAATTCTACATGGGTTTGCAATGGTTAATTTTTCATAGGATTCTACATGAGTTTGCAATGGTTAATTTTTCATAGAATTCTACATAGGTTTGCAATGGGTACGATTCTACATGGGTTTGCAATGGTTAATTTTGCCTAGGATTCTACATGGGTTTGCAATGATTAATTTTTCATAGGATTCTACATGGGTTTGCAATAGGATAGGATTCTACATGGGTTTGCAATGGATAATTTTTGTTAATGGCGTGCCCTTAACTGGTCGCCTTTTTTTACCTTTTTTTAAAGGTGAGTTTTTAGAGATTATTATCCTTACCGCGTATACTATATTTTATGCACAGACAAACTGCAGAACTTTTTTTATTAAATAAGTATTGTTACGAACTGACACAAAGAAGTCGATAACAAAACTGTAATTTTTTTATTTTTATATGATTTATATATACAATCATAGCCAACGCGATCCGTTTTTATAAGTACTTTAATCGTGGAAAAGGATTTATTGATCAGTATAGTCAATAAAAAGTTATTTAAAAAGAACTAAATATTCGCATTCGGTCGGTAAAAACATACCTCCGGCATCCCTGATGAAAATGCAATGAATTTTCCCGAATTCTCACAGCTTAAAAACCTAAAATAATCCTTAATGATGAATGGAAGATATTTGAAGGTGCGTGCGTGCGTGGTAAATAAAATTACATAATTTCTAATTTATTACTAGTTATAATCAGTGTTTTGTTCACATTTACTTTTTGCTCATGTTTAATCATTTTTCAGGGGTAGTTTCACTTATAAGGGATATATGTAAATCTATTAATGGTTTACGTAATGTCCTTTTTGAGATGGATTTGAATTATTATTGCCATATGATAAAATATAGGATATTTTAGTATATACTATACACATACCGCATATTATATAAAGTAAAATAATAATAAAACAATCTCTATAAGGTTTTATTGTAATCACATGTACAATTATATAATTATCTGTGTAATTCAATCAGTAACTTATTAATATTAATGTAACTTATTAATATTACAGTTATTTAGGAAAAATGGAGATGTATAAAAAATTATTGTAAAAACCTAATTTTACATTTTCCAATTTAAGAGGATGCCGGATGTCTGTTTTATCGATCAGATGATTATAGATTTTTCTGCACCAAAATCTTTTTATTGGTTTAATAAAATAATAAATGCTTTTCCACAATTAAAACACGTACAGAAACAAAGTGGGAACCTACTGATTTTATGTTAAAAACAAGAAAAAATTTAAAAACTAAAATTTCTTTATCGACTTTGTCGTCAGGTCAAAAAAAATAATTGTTTAATATAAAAGTTCTGCTGTTTGTACGTACAAAATAAGATAGGTTCCGACTAGAAATTGAATGAAGAAGTATTAGTATATTTTTAGATATAAGTTTAAAAGCCTAATAAATAAGAAAACGGTGCAGAAAATTTTCATGCATATGTGTTGTATACGTGCATATGTTTAGATATGTGTGGTGCTAACCTATCATGTGTATATGTGTATACGTGCATATGTTTAGATATGTGTGGTGCTAACCCGTCGGAGTTCGGCCAACGCTCCGGCATCCCCTTAAGCTTCGCTTTAATAAATCAGACCCAGTGAGAAATGATTGGTCAAATCGTCATCGATTCGACATTCGATTCGACGAATTTGACATCGATTCGACAACGAATTGACGTCGATTCAACCATCATTTCTCACTGGGGAGGGCTGTGTGAAGTTGCCCCCCCCCCCTCTTCTATTGAGAATCCAAAAATAACCATGATAATTCGTTTGTTGATCTTTTGATGGTGTTTGGTAGTACATTCCAGATTTCCGATTGAGAGTCAAAGCTGTAATTAATAATTTTAAAAACCGAAATAGCGCGTAAAGTTAGTCCCCTTTTATAAAACTCGACTTTCCAGATTGCATGTAGCATTCTAACTGTAAGCATCCGTTTGGTGGTCGCGTACTGAAATTTAGTACTCCATTTTTAATGATTGCCCTTATAGAAATTTTTTTTCACTAGTAACGCCAATTTATCACTTATTTCGAGTACTTAATCACTTATTTCGAGTACTTAAATTACTGTATATCAGTTTTAAGTACTTGAAATAAGTGATTAATTAGCGTTACTAGTGATAAATTTCTACAAGGATGGTAATTCTTGTGGACACTTATTTCGAGTACTTAATCACTTATTTCGAGTACTTAAATTACTGTATATCAGTATTTTAAGTATTTGAAATAAGTGATTAATTAGCGTTACTAGTGATAAATTTCTACAAGGATGGTAATTCAAATTATAATTAATAATACTAAAAAGAGATTTACGCGCGCGCAAAGATAGTTCCTCTTTTTTTGAAATTCGGCTTTCCAGATTGCATATAGCATTATAACCATCAACATTCGTTTGGTGATTGCGTATGACGTTTGGTAATCCATTTTTAATGATTGGTAATTAAAATTATAATTAATAATACGAAAAAATAGATGCGCGTTTTATAAAAGGGGAGCTAACTTCACGCGCGTCTCTTTTTCGTATTATTAATTATAATTTTAATTATCAGTTATTAAAAATAGACTACCAAACGTCAGTACGCGATTACCAAACGAATGCTTACAGTTAGAATGCTACACGCAGTCTGGAAAGTCGAGTTTTATTAATTACAGCTTTGACTACCAATCATCCGGAATGTACTACACCATCAAACGACCACCAAACGAATTATCATGGTTATTTTTGGATTCTCAATAGTGGGGGGGGGGGGCCAACTTCACACAACCAAATCAGTGCACAGATACAAGAGTAAAGGACGTAAAATATGCAGTAGGAATGATTGTAGGACATAGAACAGATAGTATACATGAATAAGATTGGAGTAATACTTGCGTGGCACCGACACGCCAATGAAAAAATATTCGCCTATTACGATAAACATATGAAGTTTAAACCTATATGTGCATTGTAGTTCTATAACCATTATTGCCCTACGTACAGCAGTAGACAAATAAATTATGTGATTCTGACCAAACATATTCTCTTAGAACATTATGTCATGATAAAAATGAAATAAAAAATTGCTATTAAGGTATTTAATAAATGTTTAATAAAAGAAATGATATACATCGTAAACTTTTTTCACTATTTTATTACTTACAATGAGTTAATTTTTGTTTGTGTAACTTTTATCTTAACTAAATTAATTTTACAAGCAACTAACTTTAACTTAACTTAGTTTTAAAAAATTATTAACTTATCTAATCCTGAATATTTAATATAATAATATAATAAGCACTAAAATCGAAAATGTGAAATGTAAACAATTACTAATTTATCTTTTTTTTCTTTAATTATATTCAATATACATATATTTTTTAAAAATGTATTTGCATTACATTATCTAGTTATTTAGTCCACATTTCTATTTTTATTTAATATACATTATTTGTTCTTATTTAGTCCACGTTATTGCTCAAATAATAACTGGATGTGACATGATATAAGATTATTGTATCAATTACAATGTCGTAATATATAAATGATAGAGTGCTCACATTGAACACTTATTTCTGTATAAAGCTATAACTTATTGTTGGTATAAAAGAAAGTCATAATATTATTTATTCTTGCAACATTTTTTATATTAAAGCTTGATTGCTGTAATAAAAATCTACAATAATTGCAAAAAAATATGTACTATATGCTACAATCTTATTGTAAAAAATGAACGTGTTTCCATTTAAAAAATCAAAGATCAATTTCAAATCTCCGTCATCTAAAAAAATTTTATTTTATCCGTTTTATGTCACTCTTAAAATTATACTTTAATTTAACTCATCATTTTCTTTACAGAAGTAATATTGACATAAATCAAAGTGATATTCTAAGTACTTCATCTTACATATATGAGGTGTCTTAAAATTTGCAACTTAAAATATTCAGCAGGAAAATACTTGAAAAATTGAATAGTAAAAGTATGCGATTTTTATCTTTGTATATTATTTTTAAAAAATATGTTATTTTAAAAAATTAGAAAATTATATTATTTTAAAAAATATAAATTTTAACAAGAAAATAAAATGAAGTATTTTTGCCAATGTTTCATAACAACTTACAATTCATTTTTTCATTCATTTTCTTTTAGAAATTGATATGCATTATAAATTATAAATATAAAATATATGTTTTGTAATAAATTATAACTTTATAAATTATTTTTAATTATTTTAATTATCTTCTTCAAACACTCTATTATTGAAGAAAATCATATTATTCATTAAAGAAAAATGATCGTATTGGCTCGATTTTAATGTAGTTTTATCATTTTATTGTGTAATATCTTGAATCATTCAACCTTATTAAAAGCTGTTTATATTCTTTCTGCTTAATGAAGCAAAACATTAGAAATAATCGGAAATCGTTGAACATTCTGATTGAGGAAAAATGAAGGCATTCACATTTGCGATATAGTATGATATAGGTATCTTAATTAGAGTTTTAATCGCAGCGATTAACATAATATTCGATTTTCATCAAAATATATTTTAAACTTTTCAGTATATAATATATCCCGTTTTATATTATAAAAGTTCTGAAATAATTTTTCAGAATATCTTTTTGATCTTGTAATAAAAATATTAACTTGATGAAAAAGATAATTAAATATATAAAATTTGTTTTTTTTCTTGATGAGATACATTGATAAAGATTTTTATAAATTAAATATAAATTAGAATTGTGAAAAGTGAATAAAGCAATTATAATGATCTAAACAATAATGTATTTTACGCATAAATTGCAAGTGAAGATTTTTAAAAAATATTTTCTTTTACGTATAAAATATTTTATTTTATTTTATTTATATCACTAAATTGCAAGCAAATAGAATAAAAATGAAAAAAGTACATTATGTGTAAATTACATTTTTACTGTAGGTGCTCTTGTATAAAATAATATGCAATTTATAACACACACACACACATCATGTACAGGGTGTTCAATTTTAATTGACCACTCTCCAAAATTTTTTTATTTTTAATTGTACAACAAAATGTTTTAGATAAAAGTTGTTTAATTTAAAAGAAGAAAATATGGGACTACTAATTGTTTTTCAAATGCGGTTTTCAAGATCATTTGAAAGTCATTTATGTTTTTTTTAATAGAACCACTATATTTTTTATATAAATCGATTCCTCATAATTTTCGGTATAAAAAGTGACAAGGATAAAATGACTAAAAAATGAATAGTTTACGAAATATTTCATAATGTATGGATCTTTAGTGTCAAACTTAAATATAAAATATCTCGTAAACTATTCATTTTTTTACCATCTTACCCTTATAACTTTTTATGCCGAAAATTACGAGGAATCAATTTATATAAAAAAGTTATAGTAGTTCCATTAAAAAAAACATAAATGACCTTCAAATGACTTTGAAAAGTGCTCTTCAGATAAAAGTAAATAATGTCATCTTCTGTCCTTTTTTAAATCAAACAACTTTTATCTGAAACATTTTGTTGTACAATCAAAAATAAAAGTTATTTGGGATGGGACATTAAAATACGACACCCTGTAATTCTGTTTATTTATTCACAGAAAATACTACATTAAACAGAAATATTATCTTTATTTATTTTATTCAATATTGTATCCTTTCTATTTTTTTTTATTTTTTATTCATTTTACTCAACATATATACGTCGCAAAACCTGAGTACGAAATTATGATACACTCTCCGTATCTTTGTGAATCAGCCTGTATTTATAACATACGCTTATGTGCGTATATACAGGGTAACCCATTTTAATCTATCACCTCTCGTAATTACGACCGGCAGGGAGCCGGTCGTAGAGAAAAATGGTTCAGACAAAATCCTTGTAGGGTTTAAAGGGGGTTATTTGATGATGACCTTGATCTTGATCTTGAAGCCAAATTTGAAGGTCATTTGAAGGTTAATATAAAAATTTTAAATTAAAATACAAGTCTTTATAGTGATCTCCAAATGACCTTCAAATTTCCAAATGACCTCAAGATCAAGGTCACCATCAGATGAACCAAGAACTTATGTCTGAAACATTTTTCTTTACGCTCCTTGCAAAGTTAGGATGATAGATTAAAATGAAGCACCCTGTACATGGATATACACAACTACGACCCACGCTCCAGCTCCAAACTCCAAACCTAAGGCGAAGTTTTCTCGGCGGCTTGCGACAGTCGATCGAGAGGAATCGCGAGAGAATGTGGCCGGTCGTTTCGCTTCTCGTAATCCTCTGCTCGTCGGTGCGCATGTGTCGCGCCGATGATGATGAGCTCGACATCAATGAAATCGACGGCCATGTTTCGGCTTCGCGCGAAACACAATATATGCGTGACGATACCATCACGCTCGGAGAGATCTACGAGAACGCGGTCCAGGCCTATCTCGAGGAAGACTGGGACGGTTGCATCACAAGGTTTAACGATGCTCTGCATACGTATGTCATTATTATATATTATTTCATTTTATTGTTTGTATGTAATATTCTTAAAAAAAATCTTAAAGTATCGAATCTCTGTAATTAATTTTTTTTTATTATTATTTTAAATAATAAATAAATTTTATTATTTATTTTTAAAGAAAGTAATCTACCTAAAAATTAAAGAATTTTTGTAATTTTTTGTTTTGCCTATATTGTATATAAATTCTCAAATTTTATATTTATTTTATTTAATAATTAATCAATTGAAGTTGTTAAATAAACATTTATAAGATATGTATATATTATATATATACAAGGATGTGCAAATAAATGGGTGTTCAAACCCATTTAAAATTAAAAAATGCAAAAAGTTGGAAGTTTTTCATTTGACAACGCAAAATGCAAAATATTAGACTAGTTTTTTATAGATATCCATTTAGGATATCTATATATATATTCACTTAAAATATCTATAAAAGGAATGAAAAATAAGAATTTTTGAAATAATTTTTTTTAATAAAAACAACTTTCAAATATTTACATATACAGGATGTCCCGGAACATCCTTAACAACGTTCGTGTGATGATAGAGCGCATTGATACGAACGAAAAAGTCTTATACCATTTTGCGATATCTTTAATAATAACCGAAATATTTAATGTTAAAGTCAAGCGAATAAAAGCGAGTAAGAGAGATAAAGTCAAGCGAATAAGAGAGAAAATTTTATTAAAGATATCGCAAAATGGTAAAGACTTTTTCGTTTGTCTCAATGCGCTCTATCACCACACGAACGTTGTTAAGGGTGTTCCGGGACACCCTATATATATACACACACACATATATATATATTATATATAAGTAATATATTTATTATTAAATTCTTATTTCATATTTAAAATCTTGGCCGTGTCCAAGTAAAAATTTGGTGCCTTGTGCACCGGTATTTAATTCTAACGAAAAATTATTTAGTTTCGTTAGGATAACGCATTGTCATCCGCGATTTGGCTCTTGTTGCCCGTCTTATACGTTAAATTTATATTTATATTACAGAGCCTTGTTAAAACTCTTATATTTGATACACGCTGGCTTAAAAAATGCGTTTGTTTACCAACATTAATATATATAACAGAGAAAAGTATAGAATCAAAAGGATCTGAATAGCTCAGCTGGAAGAGCAGTCGCCCGGCAAGCGAAAGGTCTCGGGTTCGATTCCCGATTCAGCGATTTTCGGATCTATATTTTTCTCTTGCATTCATTTATTTATTTTCCGTAGGGGGGTTAAAGGGGTATTGAAATTAAATCTCAAAATATGAGATTATTTCATATTTAAAATCTTGGCCGTGTCCAAGTAAAAATTTGGTGCCTTGTGCACCGGTATTTAATTCTAACGAAAAATTATTTAGTTTCGTTAGGATAACGCATTGTCATCCGCGATTTGGCTCTTGTTGCCCGTCTTATACGTTAAATTTATATTCTTATTTTTTATTATTTACTTTTTTTATAATTATTATTTATATTTAAGTTTTTATTTCTCTTAAATTTCTCTTAAATTTTTATAAACTTTATATATTTTTAATAGAAACAAAAACAAAACATGACGTAAATATATATATTTACATGTGGAATTACAAAAAATATTTATTATTGTTTACTGACATTTATTTAATGATTTCTTTAATAACGTTTTGATTGTTACACATATTACTGATATCTCGATTAATTTTTAATTTGCAAGAAAAATACATTTAAAATCAACAATTTATAAAATCGGCAATAAAAACTATTTAAATGTAAATATAAAATAGTTTTTGAAAACATGTTTTTTAAATGGAAAATACAAAATAGACATTTTACAAATTTTTTGGCCCGATTTTCTGACTTCCAATAGAAAAATGGCCCAAATATTACACAATAATTACATCGCGAAAGGAAGAAATTTCACAATGTTTGTATTAAATGCTTCGCTATAACGTAGCGATTTTGTCAGAATAAAATTTGATATTTGCTCACAAATTGAATCATTTATTATGCACAATTATTAGGTGTTATATGTATTATAATGATTGTTATATATTTCATGTTATAACATTTAAAAATTATAACTTTAAATAATTGTATATTTTTTAATATACTTATAGATATTTTATATTTACTTTATTTAATAATTAATCAATTGAAGTTGTTAAATAAACATTTATATTATAAGATATGTATATATATATTATATATATTTATTTATTTTATTTTATAAAATATTTTAAAAATACAAAACTCAATAATACATATATTATTTATTAGGTAATTTTTTCCAAATTTAATTTTACAAATATTTCCAAGATACTTCTCCATAACGTTATCGTTTTGCTGAAACACTATTTAGCAATAAATTGTGTGCAATTTATATATATATATATATATATATATATATATATATATATATAATAAATGTATTATTGAGTTTTGTATTTTTAAAATATTTTATAAAATAAAATAAATAAATATATATAATATATATATACATATCTTATAAATGTTTATTTAACAACTTCAATTGATTAATTATTAAATAAAGTAAATATAAAATATCTATAAGTATATTAAAAAATATACAATTATTTAAAGTTATAATTTTTAAATGTTATAACATGAAATATATAACAATCATTATAATACATATAACACCTAATAATTGTGCATAATAAATGATTCAATTTGTGAGCAAATATCAAATTTTATTCTGACAAAATCGCTACGTTATGGCGAAGCATTTAATACAAACATTGTGAAATTTCTTCCTTTTGCGATGTAATTATTGTGTAATATTTGGGTCATTTTTCTATTGGATATACATATACATATATATATATATATATATATATATATATATATATATATTTGCTCAAAGATCTAAATTTTTACATGTATTGTTTCAAACATATAGAATATTACATAATTGCAGCATTCCAAATTTTATTCAGATTTCGTCATATAATTTTATAAATGTTTTCCTAGTGGGGGTTTCAAATATTGCAATAATTTTTAATAAAATTTCATGATATAGATTAAGAATATGTATATCTACTTATTATTCTCATGGCCATTTTGGAATAAAACTCTAAAATTTGGAGTTTTGATCCGTCCAACTCAATATATAATTTTAAACTCAATACAGTGTTTATATATCCTTAATCTACAAGTCCACGTTTTTGTAAATATGTTTTACAGATATAAAATGTACAAACGTACGGTAACGATTTGCCGTCGAAAA
This sequence comes from Nylanderia fulva, assembly GCF_048542155.1. Taxonomy (NCBI): domain Eukaryota; kingdom Metazoa; phylum Arthropoda; class Insecta; order Hymenoptera; family Formicidae; genus Nylanderia; species Nylanderia fulva. The sequence goes on from NW_028190676.1 coordinate 88,488, forward strand.
TGTAGAGCCGAGGCGACAGGTTCTTCGCCGATCTTTGCGGAAGATATCGAAGATCTGCACTTTTACGAGCGAAAAGTAAAAGAGACACTCTGTTTAATGAAATGCAATCAGGATTACCGTGAGATCACAGGTGCGGGGGCGCTTAAACGACTCCCACGCGCTAAGGAAATGAAGTTTGTCAATTTTACCATCTATGAGTACCTTCATATCTGTTATTTTCAGGTACGAATAAAAGCGCCATTTTGACAAAAGAGCAATTAAAACTCATTATTAAAGTATTTTTCATCTCATTTAATCTTGTATATGCGGAAGCGTTAAAAAATCAACAAAATGTTTGAAGATTATTCTTTTATTTAGAAATTTTTTTGACAAATTTTTAGAAATTCGGTAAAACAAACTGCTAACTTTTTTCTATATCGTACTGGTATATGTTTACTAAATTTATTTTTTTAATTATAGAAATATTAGTTTTTTTGTATTTAAATGGACAACTGAATAAAATATTATCAAATTTTATAATTATATTGATATATAATACTTATTTATATTTTTGATACAAAAAGTATTTTTACAAAAAGGATTAATAATTTGGGAATTAAAAAATATTTTTGTTAAATTTTTGAAAATAATTCATTATTATGAATAAGACATTCTTATATAGATAGCTTTTGTTGCAGACTTAAGAGAACTTTTATATAAAAAATAAAACTTTATTTTTTTACAATCTTTTTTTGTTAAAAGTACGATTTCAAAAATTCATGGATACAATATCTAGCAAACCAGTATTGTAAATCGTACCAAATACTACTTCTTTTTCATTTTTAATATTATAATACAAAACAATGATAAATTTGTGTTAATGTTTAGCGTATATTGTTGACAAAAAAGACATTTCAAATAAATTTCAAAAAAATTTTGTCATTTTTTTTGATAGTTTTATTGTAATTTTAATATTTACCTTAAAGGGGTACCATTTAGCATACTTTCTTCTAATTTATTTACAGAATCATGCTTTATTTATAATTAATACTACTATAATTTGTGTATATTTTTTGTATTTATCTTACACAGCACAAAACATTTCAGAGACCTTCGCAAAATTTATTCGAAAATATTTCATATACGTCTTAAATACGTGAAAATGTCCGCTATTTTGTCACAAATATGTTTATGAAAGATTGCATAAATGTTTCAAATGTTACTTTTTCTATGTTATGTTTCTTAGATGTTGTGATGACGTTTCAGTGTTACTTGAAACTTTTTTGAAACTTTGAAACGTTTCTGCAACATTTTTGTTGAGTTTTGTGCTGTGTAAAATAATATTTAACGCAGTTATAATATATTGTAAAATATATGTTGTTGCTTGTTTTATCATTCAATTAACGATACCAATGAACGATGATTCACTTATACATTATATTAATATCTCAACTTTGTTTTGATTTATAATTTGTTACTTTGTTACTTCCACGGTAAGAAATTGCGTTGCCTAGATTCGTGTACTTGCGCCTATGGAAGGTTTCGCAAGCGTCACGAAAATATACTCCCCCGAATTCTAATCTGGAGGATTACGTAATTTCGGCATAACATAAAATATACTACGCGTTCATTTCTCGTAAACAGTGTTTGCCTGTTTGCTGTTATATATAAATAAAATTATATAGATGATCATCTAGATGAAGTTTTGGCGTCATTTTATCTTTATATAGATAATAAAAATATATATTATTTATATCTATATCTTAAATGAAAAAAAGTGTTATCTTTATTTAATTATTTAGAATAATGTTCAGATTTATAGATAATATATATATATATATATATATATATATATACTTATTATAAACTTATAAAAGTTGTCATCAATTGTAATTGCAAAAAAATGTTTTTTTATAAAAATCAAAATTTCTTTGTTATTTATTATTATAAAATTTAAAAGAATTAATAAACAAAAATCTAATTTAATATAAATAATGTTTTTAAAAATTAACTTTTGATTTAACTTCAGTTAATTTAATCTTAACTTTAACTCTCTCAGTCAATTTTTTGTTCATGCAGATTTAACTTATTTAACTAAATTAATTTTATAATACTTAACTTTAACTTAACTTAGTTTAAAAAAATTATTAACTTACCCAATCCTGCCAAATTATAAGCTTTCGAAACATTTCATGTATATTTCCGGTCTAGCAATCTAATAAAGTTATATCTTCTAGTAGAGTTATATTATATATACATATATATATTTTCTTATCAAAAGACCTTGAGATAATTGGAAATATAATCAAGCAACTAATATGACGCCGTTTATTTTGTTAGCAAAAAATACGATAATTAGCGATATGATTAAGTATTTTATAAGTAGGTTGAAATTTGTTTGTATGATTTCAAACTCTCTATAATTATTTAGAAAAGAAAGACAGAGTATTTTCGAGTAAATTCGAACACTTCTAACTTCTAACAAATCATCGTTACGAATAAATTTTTATAGAAAGGGAGACATCAGGATGCAGCAAATGCAGTCTTTACCTTCCTCACCCTACACCCTGATCACGAGATGGCAACGGAGAATCTTAGATACTATCTGAATCTACCTAACGTGATCGCGGAAAAAGTTGTGAATTTAGAGGAGGCGCCGTTTGTGCAAATATATATTCGAGGGGTTAAAGCGTACGAAAATGAGAATTACGTGGAGGCTGTCGCCGAGTTTGAGAGTTCCCTAGAATCTTACATGGAATTCGAGGAGAACTGCAGAAACTATTGCGAAGGACCCTTCGATCAAGGATGGTATCCTGAATTCACCTCTTCGATAGCAAGTAAAGTTAATTGAATACCCGGGAAAAAAGTCCATATATAATCACTAGCTTTTCGGACCGCGCTTCGCGCGGTCCTCATATAGCCTATATTAAATCCGTTTTAACACAAAAAATTAATTCTTTTTTTGTATTACCGCGAACTACTTCCACATTTGTTGTCCGACTTTCACGAAATTTATATCAAAATAAATGTTTAAATTTTTTTTGGATGACTACTATGTTATCTATTTCTTTCTCCCAGATATTTTATTTTACACCGCGTTTTGCATATATTTAAATATTTATTATATATTTTTATTTTTATTTTCTTGTTTATTTTAATTTCCACACAATTTCATATTTTTTAAATATAAAACATTATTTTAGTTAATATATACTTTAAATATTTTTTTTATTACTTAATTATTATATCCTTTTTTACATTTTACTCAATTTTTTTTATTTCTAATGTACCCACCGCTAACCCGCTATTATTAGCTCTCATACAATGTCATAATTCTTCAATTTACAAAATTTCCCTGTATATTACATTTTTTGTAAAACATTTTTTACTTTAATCACAAACACGTACACACATTTTTTAAAAATTACTTCTTGGTGTGACCAAGTCAATAAATGCGTATGCACATGGGTGCGTGGATACGTGGGTGAGTGCATGGGTGGATAAATAAAGTGATAAAAATTTGTTAAAATCATATAGTAGCCATCCCGGACAAAATTTGAGTACAAATTTCGAAAAAGTCTGTGAATAAATGTTTGAATGCGTGGGTGGATGCATGGGTGGGATAAAACTTAAAAGAACCACACAGCAGCTTTCTCAGAAAAATTTGCAACATTTTTGTACCAATTTTGTGAAAATTGGTCCATAAATGCGCATGTGTGTGGGTGAATGCGTGGGTGGAGGTGTAACACTTGAAAAAACCACATCGTCGCCATCTCCAAAAAATTTGCAACATTTTGGTACCAATTTTTACAAAAATCCGTTCATAAATATGCGATTGCGTGGGTGGATGCGTGGGTGGGGGCGTAAACCTAAAAAACCCACACAGCAGCTTTCTCAGAAAAATTTGCAACATTTTTGTACCAATTTCGTGAAAATTGGTCCACAAATGCGCATGCGCGTGGGTGGGTGCGTGGGTGGAGGTGTAACACTTGAAAAAACCGCATCGTCTCCATCTCCAAAAAATTTGCAACAATTTGGTACCGATTTAAAAAAAATCGGTTCATAAGTATGCGATTGCGCGGGTGGGTGCGTGGGTGGTGGCGTAAACTTAAAAAACCCACACAGCAGTTTCCTCAGAAAAATTTGCAACATTTTGGTACTAATTTCGTGAAAATTGGTCCATAAATGCGCATGCATGTGGGTAAATGCGTGGGTGGAAGTGTAACACTTAAAAAAACCGCATCGTCGCTATCTCCAAAAATTTTGCAACATTTTGATACCATGTGTTCAGAAATATTGCAAAAAAAATTTTTTTTTGCAAAAACATACCCTCCTCTGAGGAAAAAAAATAAAAATTAAAAAATTAAAAAAAAAACCCACAGCAGCTACCCCCGAAAAATTTACAACATTTTGGTACCAATTTCGAAACAATCGGTCCACAAATGCGGAAGTAGTTCGGATACAGACAGACAGACAGACGGACGGTGCTTATATATATAGATATATGTATATATAAAACATCGAACAACGTTCTCACAAATTTTATATATTAATTTAAATGTTATTATGTAATAGATCAATGTGATTGTCTACATGTGTATAATTTAATATATATTTTTTTATAAATACTATTATTAATTGCCAAAAATATTTTCCATTCTTTGTTACTTATTAATCATTTTTAGATCATTTTGCATTTTGTCTAAAGTGTAAACGTGGATGCTCACTTGCCCTGAACAATGTGAATGGCAAATTTCAAGCTGACCTGCTCAGAAGCCATTATAATTACTTGCAGTTCGCTTATTATAAATGTAAGTAGTTTTTAAATTAATTTATTAAACTAAATAATTGAAAACAAAATATCTTTCTCGGATTAATAGAAGAACATTATTATAAATAGTAGTATTAATTAGTAGAAGAATATTATTATAAATAGTAGTATTAATTAGTAGAAGAACATTATTATAATTAGTAGTATTAATTAGTAGAAAAATATACAGATCATATTATTATAAAATTAAGTGCTATTAATATTTATGCAATTAATGAGATATTTATCATTACGTAATGCAATACTTATTTATAAAATATGTAATGTTTATGTCCCTGAGAAACTATATAATGAATTGCAAGATCTGTTGACGGAAATATCCATACACACATATAACACACACATATACCTAATGAGAAATGATCGGTCGAATCGACGTCGAATCGATATCGATTTATCTATTATTTCTCCCTAGATATATACTATACATATATTGAATATTTTATCTGCATGATTTGAACATATTTTATATTATTTTTGTTAAACGTCAGTTTTGTTAATATCTCGAAAAAAAATTAAATTAGAAAAAATTTTGACTAATTAAGTATAATATAATATTTATTCTTCCAAGCAAGCAACTTTTTTCAGAAACATTTTTTATATTCTTATTAACAATGAAATAATAATATGTAAAATATATCTTGTACAATTTCATATTCGTTTTTTACTCAAGTAACATTTTAAAAAACATTTAAAGATTATTTAATTTATTTTATTGGAATTTCTTTTTTTGTTGGAAAAAACTATTTGTTAATCGAAGTAACATTTGATTTGAAATTAATTTATTTATTTAATCAATATTTTCAAAGATATTAAAGAAAATTTACAAAAAATATTATCTTTTAAACGTTAAGATAACTTATTAAAAATATTTTGTAAATAATCTTGAAAATTTTTTAAAAATATCAGTATTCTTAAAATTCTACCTATACTTTTCATTAAAATATTCTTTTTGTAAGAAAATTTACGAGATATACAACTAAAATGGAACATCCTGTATATACAAATTTTGTACAACTAAAACGCTGACATAAAATGTAAATTAATTCACGACATCACAACCGTGAATTAAAATGACCTTGCTGTCATGATTCATTAAAGAGAATATTTTAAAAGCTCCATCAAACAATTTCTTCAATAATCTTTCGTAAGATTAACTGTACTGATCTCTGTATTTTAGCAATTATTCAAATATTAATTGTCTTTTCCGAAATTGTCTTTTTTCTCTATTATATTATATTATTATATTAATTTTCAATAAATATTTTACTTGGTATAAAATTTATTAAAAATTTACTTAGTGTTAGATTTTAACTATATAGTTTAAAAAAATATATTTACACACACACACACACACACACACACATTTAAAAAAGAAATAAATAAATGTTGCAATTAAAATGTAAACTTGAGAATTAAGAAAATTAAGAGTGTACAAAGTATAAATAATAATTTTTATTTATTTTATGTATAGTGGGTAATTTGAAAGCAGCCTGTGCAGCAGTTGCAAGTTACTTATTATTTATACCCGCTGACGAAACAATGCTTCATAATAAAGATTATTATAACAATCAACCGAAAGTGAGGGAAGAATACTTTGCGCCAAGAGAGGTATGTAAAAAAATAGAGAATTATTAAAAATTTTTTATAATAAGAATAGTATAAGATTTAATGTATTAATATAGAAAAATATATTAATAAAAAAATATATATTTATAAATTAATAAAAAATAAAAAATAAAAAATTAGTAAATGAAACTTTTTACGGCTCGTATAAAATTAAAATAAAGAAGAACATACATAAACAGGCCAACTTAAAAACGAGCAAATTATTTAGGTGTAAAAAATAATTTATTTATTGACATAAAATAAAATAAATAAAACGTATACGTTTTGACTGTTACGACAGTCTTCCTCGGTACATAATTTCGTAAAAAATAATAATGTTCGAAATCTATAATAGTTGGAAAGACATGAAATTAATTCGACTAAAACGCATTCTTATGTACAATCAAACAACGCAAAGACTATGATCTGGTTACCACTACATGTGACTGCGTTTTAGTCGAATTAATTTCATGTCTTTCCAACTATTATAGATTTCGAACATTATTATTCTTTACGAAATTATGTACCGAGGAAGACTGTCGTAACAGTCGAAACGTATACGTTTTATTTATTTTATTTTATGTCAATAAATAAATTATTTTTTACACCTAAATAATTTGCTCGTTTTTAAGTTGGCCTGTTTATGTATGTTCTTCTTTATTATATATATTTATATTTAAATAAGTATTAAAATTGAAATTATACATATAATTAAACTATTTTAATTTATTTTAATTAATTTTTTACTTATCTTTTATATTATATATACTAATAATAGAGAGAAGAATTTCGGAATTGACAATTGAAATATTTGAATAATTGCTCAAATGTAAAGATTATAGTACAATTATAATTTTACCCCGAAAGATAATTCAAGCAATTGTTTAATAGAGCTTATAAATATTCTCTTTAACAAATGAAGACAACAAGGTTATTTTAATTCACGACATTTATATTTTATATATCAGCGTCTTAGTTATACAAAATATTTATATACAAAATGTTCCGTTTTAATAAACTAAATGACTTTTTTACAAAATTATTTATTTACAAAAAATATTTTAGAGAAAAGTTGCAAAATTTTAGGAACACTAATATCTCTTTTTACGTTTTTATTTGATTAATGTTTCAAAAATTATTTAAAAAATACTTAATTTATTTTAAATAACCATTAGAAGATAAAAATGTTTTTCATATTTCTTTAATATCTCCGAAAGTATTGATTAAATAAATAAATAGTCTTAAATCAAATGTTGCGGTTAATAAATAATTTTTCCCAATAAAAATATAGATTCCAATAAAATAAATTAAGAGTATACCTAATCTTTAAATGATTCTTTTAAAACTTTAATCGAGTGAAAAATGAATATCAGCATCTTTCTTTGAATGATGGAAAAGCGTTAAATAAGAATAAATAATTAAATAATATTTTATTTAGAGAATTTTTTTAGGAGGCGCTTTCTTACGTAAAGCGGCAAGAATACGAACTGATGTTGTTGAATTATATATCTGAAGAATTTGCGGTGATCGATGCCAGATTCAAAGCATTCACTAAGAAGATTCACGCAAAAAAGAAGATTGAACGAAAAAACGAAGAGGAACTTGGAAAGGTAAACAACGAGACATAAAAGAATTCCAAAGAAAATTTTTCTCACAAAGTACTTATAATAATGTTTTGAGATCACATACGAATTGATACGCGATAAGAGACCCTTTGTTGCCATGTTGCCTTTCTGTTTGAAGGATAACGCGCACATAAATCTGACCATTGGATATCGTGCTTAGATCATCAGTCAATATCGGTCAATTCTGATTAGCCGATCGACTAGTTTTAATACCAGAAAACTTTAACTTTCCATGTACCATATATTTGTATTCAAACAATAATTTGTACACAATAAAATGCTAAGAAAATAATCTGAATTTTTATTTTAAATATATATACAAACTGTCAATATATATTAATAAAATTAAAATCAAAAAAATATTATACGAACACATAATATGTGTACATATATTATAATAATATTGCATACGATGCATTTCCTATCAGTCCCCACGTCATCGCCTGCTTAAATGCAACCCTATTTACTTCTTCGCTCGTAATGATATAGAAATATAGGCGTGTCAGGCTTGAAGTTCTCAAGATAAAAAATAATTTAAAAAAAAATGAAAAAATAAATCCTATTTCTATCCTCTAAAAGGCATAAATAACATCTTATTCTTTTTCAAATAGCAAACTAACGTCATTAAACATAAAATTGACGTTATTAAACGTCAAAAAAATGTATCCTTGCTACTTGGATTATATACTTGTTACCTTTCATTTTTCTAGTATTCTTCCTTGATTTTACATCCACCTCCGGGTCACTCACCATCCACGAGGACGCTTGTTGGTAATCTATCGATATTTCGGGACGAGAAGGAAACGGACGCGCAAATAAGTCGTATCAGAGAGCGGTCAGAAATCACTGACGATGCAGAAATAATAGCAGGGGAAAAGAAACTCGGTGGGAAAAATCGCTATGCAGCAGACGGTCTTCTCAATTCCACTGAATGCGATCTCCTTATGCAACTGACTCGGGTAAATGAAATTTTTATTTTAAGATATTTCTCACTTAATGCCCCGCTGTCGATTCGAATTATATAAAATATTATATATCACAGTTATGTCATTTCTAAAATTATAAAATTAATAATGAATATCTTTATAATATATATATATATATATATATATATATATATATATATATATATATATATATATTATGAAGATATTTATTATTAATTTTATAATTTTAGAAATGACATAACTGTGATGTGTGTGCGTGCGTGCGTGCGTGCGTGCGTGTGTGTGTGTATGTGTGTGTGTGTGTGTGTGTGTGTGTGTGTGTGTGTGTGTGTGTGTGTGTGTGTGTGTGTGACAGAGAATATTTAAATATTAAATTTTCGATTTTAAATATATTAAATTTGTATTTGCAATATAAAAAACTATAAAAATAAATATAAATAATATTTAAAAATGTATCTCTTCAAGCGACGTCATTCTGACGTCTAATGACGTCATTAGATATCAAAGTCATTTTTACTTTCAATAATGTCAATTTGCTACTTGAATCTCTATTTCTCTCTCCTTAATACATTTATATTATTTATCAATTAATTCTATGCCAAAGAATTTAAGAAAACTAAACAAATAAAAAATATTTATACGAGTACGTATATTACGTATAAATAATTCAGAAATATTCTAGATTGCTATGGTGGAGGGTGATGGCTATGAAGAAAACAAGAGTCCACATTCGCCTTACGAGCGTTTCGAAGGTGTAACTATTGGCAGGATAGCGTTGGTAAAAATTATATTTATATCAAGAATATTCTATAATACAGGTTGTCTCTGAAATACTTTTAGACGAATTTATTCTAAGACATATTCTTTAAAATAAAAAAAATATATACTTATAATAAAAAATGAGTAGGTGCAAGTTATTGTGAAAGTTATAGTAAGTTTATTTGAAAATAAATAATTTCAAAGACACCCTATATATATCGAAAAATTACCCAAATAGCAAACTAACGTCATTAAATGTTATTTTGACGTTTAATGATGTCAATTTGCTACTTTTGGATTATTTAATAATTCTATACTAAAATTTAAAAAGCTAAAAAAAAATAAAAAAGAAATTTTTTTAAAATTTTAGATGATGTACTTCAACCTGACAAAGCCGGAACTACTGGAGCTATTCTTGCAACGCACGGAAGCGGTCCGCAATCACGTGGAAAGGTATTTCAACCTTGACTCAACACTGTATTTCACCTACACCCATTTGGTCTGCCGAACGGCTTTAATCGGTAATTCTCACCTGACGCATTCTCGTACTTCTGACGTCACTTTTCGCTGACATGCTCTCATCGTAAGAATTATTGGTATGACACATAACATTAAAATTTTGATATCATAAAAATTAAATGCTTGATCAGATCGTATTTCATCAATCTTTTGAACTCTATTTTATTTAATTATTTAATTTTTTTATTAACAAAACGCAATTGCCAAGATAAATAAATAGATATATTCGGTTATTCTATTATATTTTAATTGAGCAATTTAACCCTTTTATTAATGTGAACCTATCCAAAAATAATAACTTTGTTGATGTTAATTGAGGAAATGTTAATTAAAAATATGTCGGACCTTTCTTCCGTCCAAAACAAAATATAAAGTATCCTTATAGGGAAAAATAAATTCAACTTTAGATATCGTAAAAAAACCACCAAAAAATCCTTAATGCTAAATGTAATTTCGGATCGTCAATGAAAATTATAATCTTCAAATGATGATTAATTGATAATTAATCTTTATGTTCAATTGATGGTTAATCTTAAAAATGACAGTAATCATTTTCAATGAGAACTCTCAAGTGAAAATAACAACAAAACAAGTAATACGGAAAATATTCCGCGAAGCCAATCACCTTATATGTAGTATTAATATGTCATTCCACATTTCAACATTTAATACTAATACATACTGATTGAGCCCAAATTTTAATAGAAACTATTGTCACTCAAAAACTTCCATATGCTGCAAACCAGAGTTCGCTAGGATCCTCCTAAGCTAAAAACGAGCAGTTTTAAAAATACGACGAAGAAATTGTAAAAAGCATAAGAGTTTAATAAAAATAAATAATGTTTGGACGTTCTCAATTTGCCCAACTATGAAAGTGAACCTTCAATCTACTCATCATTAAAGGTGTTAATCTCTACCTAAATTTATTTGAGATTTAAAAACACAATAACTTACATTAAATAATTAACGTTAAATGTACACTAAATTTAGTGTTAACACTCAACTTTGATAACAAACATTCAACTTACGCTCAAAAATTTCAGTATTAACACTCAGATTAATTCTTTAATGATGGCAACATCCAAATTTTAATGTTAACTATCAAAATTGAATGTATTTTCTCATAAGTGCAATCGCCCAAGTAGCAAATTGACGTCATTAAACGTCAAAATGACGTCATTTAAGTGTTAATACTCAATTTTGATGACAAATAATACATTCAACTTACATTCAAATTTCAATATTAATACTCAGATTAACCCACTAATGATGGTTAATATCCAAATTTTAGTATTAACTATCAAAATTAAATGTATTTTTTCATAAGTGCAATTGCCCAAGCAGCAAACTGACGTCGTTAAACGTCAAAATGACGTCATTTTGACGTCGATAATGTTATTTTAACGTTTAATGACGTCAATTTGCTATCTATAGGATGTGTCAAAAACACTTAGTTGATACGCATATACTTATATATTGATAAAACAGTATGTGAACCATTGTGCATCGACAAAAGGATTAAATATATATACAAATAGATGAAGGTCTGGAACAACTATATATGTATTTAATCATCAGAATGTTTATTTTATCATGTGTCATTTTCTTTCAGATTCGCCAGCAGATCGGACGGATCTGAGTCATGAAATTCACGCTGATAATTGTGTGATAAAAGGTGGCAGTTCCTGCCTACGAGAGGAACCTGCGTACACGTGGCGAGATTATTCAGCGATTTTATATCTCAACGACGATTTCGACGGCGGCGAATTCTTTTTCGTCGACGACTGGAAGAGTCGTCACGTCCAGGGCGTCGTTCGACCTCGATGCGGACGTATGGTGGCGTTTTCCGCCGGTAGTGAGAATCTTCACGGTGTTCAGGGTGTACGCAACCGTAGAAGGTGCGCTGTGGCGTTGTGGTTTACTCTGGATAAAAAATATCTGGAATACGAAAGGATAGTGGCGGATATCATGCTGACGAGAGTTCGTATTTTGGGTACTGCGCAACATGAAGATACCCGAATACCTTCCAGGTAAAAAAAAATACAATATAGAACACTAACGACCTTAACAGCACACATATCCCGAAGACGTTCAGAGAACATCCTGGGAATGTTCAAATGTCCTCTGGATATCCTCTGAATATCTTCTAAATATCTTTCGGATATATTGTGCTATTAAGGGATAGGATTACCCACATAGCAAACTGACGTCATTTTGACGTCTAACGACATCAGCTGGCTATATTTGGAATAGTGTCGAATTCTATGACTTCGAAAAAATATATACTTTTAAATAGACTCGAAGAATTATGTCATTTTGACGTCTAATGACGTCATTCGACATCAAAATGACAAACACTTGCTATTTTTAATGGTTCCAAAATTGTTTTGTAACTTTTGTCTGTGATTATACGTATGGTTTATTTCTTATATAAAATATCTTGGTTTATTTCTTATAAAAATAATAGATTTTATAATATCGAGATATACGTACAACTATAATAACATATAACTTTATATAACAGATATGAAGACATGCTGATCCAGTGTTTTAAAGAAGATGAAACGTTGAGGCACATATTAAGAGAACGAAGCAACAAAAAAGAATAACCTTAATAGATATATTACGTAAGATCTATTCTGTGAAATATTTTTATTTAAAATGAAATAGTTGATCAAGTTTTGGGAGGAAAAAATGTACAAATTAACACGAGTATATTAACTTATTTGATTTACAGAAAATATATACATATAAAAGAATATATATAACTCTTATGGAAATTTATCACTAGCAAGTTCAAATAATCACTTATTTCGAGTACTTAAATTATTACTGATGTTTGTGAATAATCACATCTTGCGTGTAATTTCCGAGTATATTCCTCGGTCGACGCAAGTCGAGACACAAATCTCTAGTTTCTCTTTATTTGACGGTGACGACTACGATGAGTTTCGAAATAATTTAGAATGCTGCTTTGACTTGTTCGATTCTTTATTATATTGCTCAGAGAGAAATAACTTGAGGCAGTGATAGGATTAATAATGCTCGTCTTTCGCCAAATACGCGACATTATACTAATTGTAAGTAGTCTCCACCGATAGTCCCGCAGGTCACGAATTTTACCGAAATAAGTCGATCACATCCTCGTGTCCTAAATTAATTTAACCCGATAACAATTTGTGCATTATAAATGGAGCATAAATATAATACTAAGTCTTTATAATAACACATACTCTCAAGATAATAACAAGATATTGTTCGTTTCGTAAGCTGTTTATCACAATATTAACATATAAGACAAGTAATAATAATATAAGAATACAAATAATTCGGTAAGTATGAAACAACTGATATACAGTAATTTAAGTATTCGAAATAAGTGATTATTTGGACTTACTAGTGATAAATTTCTATGAAGGAAAATATTTAATATATAAAATATTTAATATATAAAAATATATAATGTATATATATAATGTACAAAATTAATATATATTTTAATGACTGGACCATAACTAAAGATTTAAAATATTTGTTAAATGTTTTAATGATATTTTGTAATAAATATAGTAAAAAAATATAATTTGTAATTAAGTTTGTAACTTAAGTACTTATTCCTATCTCTAAAAAATGTAATAAAAACATATTTTTTAAAATATACAATTACCCATCACAAATTGTAATTTTTTTTTAATTACAACAATGTTACACCAATTAATTTATCTCATTAATTTATCTCGTACAGAAAAATATTAAGTAAAATTATTAAATTATTATTTATTATTATTTAAGAAAAATTATTAATGAAGATCATGAACTCATTATAATTTTTTAATTTTTAAATTATTATATAGTTAATTTTTTAAATTATTTAATTAATATATAATTTAAACGTAAAAAGAGTAATCAAAATATAGGCATTTTTATATATGTATAATTATTGCAATTGCAACACAATATAATTTATAGAAAATATCCTAAATCTTTATTATAGGGAAAATTGACATATTTAACATATATGTCAACAAGTTTACATAACCGCGCTTGTTTTCACGCAACACATATATGTATGTATATGCATCGTCGAATTCTATACATATATCTCTCCTTATAAGAGTTTTATGTGATTTATATATACGCGCAATATATATATTCAATATTGCATTGTCTAATAATTTAGCAATATACATATATATATATATATATATATATATATATATATATACACAGGGTTTGTCCCAAAAGTAATGAGCCTCATTTTTTTGCGGGAGATGACGCCACCGGCGGGAAAGCAGACAGCGACGACAGCGGGCAGGAGCAAGAAAAGGGAGATGAAAGGACGATGGAAAAATATGTCACGGGAGAAGATATATGGACAAAAAGTTTAGAGAAAATAATAAGGGAGATAGAAGAAATGAGAGAAGAGATGGAAAGAATGAAAGAACAAATATCGGAGAGGAGAAGAGAAAGGGAGGAAGAAAGAAAGAAAGAAAGTGAAGAATGGAGAAAAGAGAAGGAATCAATGGAGAGAAGAATAGCAGCGATGGAATGGATTAATGAAAAAAAAGGAGAGAGAGGATAGAAGGAATAATATTGTTATAAAAGGTGTAAAATGGGAAAAGGAGAATTTAAAGCAGGAAGTGATAGAATTTTTAGAGGTCAACTTAAAAGTAAAGGCAATGGTAAATAAGACAAGAAAAATAAGGCAGAACGAGGAGAGAAGTTTAGTGATAGCGGAGATAAAAAACTGGGAGCAAAAAAGAGAGGTTATGTACAAGAAGAAAGAGTTGATGAAGGGTATTACAGGGTTTGTCCGGAAAGTAATGCGTCGCATTTTTTTAAAAAAGAATTTATTGATCGCATAGGTAAAACAACTTAAAATTGTTCGAAGTATGACCCTTCTGCGTCAATACATTTTTGCCAACGCGATTTCCATGCGTCATAAGATTTCTGGAACTCCTTGACTGGGATGCTGTTCAGGGAGGCCGTCGAAGTAGCTTGTACGTTGTCAACCGACTCGAGCTGTTGTCCTTTGAGCTCCCTTTTCAGCCGAGGAAATAAAAAAAAGAAATTGGGATTATCTGCACAGAGTTGCTTGAGTTCTTCACAAACTTCCACTCGGTGTTGCTTTTGCGCATCGGTCAACACTCTGGGCACAAGTTTTGCGCAAATCTTCCGCATGGCCAAGTCTTCCGATACAATCTCGTGAACAATCGTTTTCGGCAAGTTCAATAATTCCGACATTAAGCGAACATTCATTCGACGGTCTGAATTCAATAATTGGCGCACACGAGTCACATTGTCGTCCGTTCGCGATGTTGACGGGCGTCCTGCGCGGGCCTCGTCGGCGACCTCCTTCCGACCTTCTCTAAACATCTTGTGCCATCTGTTTGACTGCGATTTGGAAAGGCAATCGTCCCCGAAAACTTTCTTGAGCATTTCAAAAGTTTCCAGCGGCGTCTTGTCCAGCTTCACGCAAAACTTTATCGCATAGCGTTGCTCTATCGTTCTCTCCATCACAAGTTCGACGCGACCACTAAGCAGAGGTTCACAGAATAAGCCGTCCTAACCCTCCAAGCGCATGGAAACAATTGAGCGACCTACCGTTGGAAAGCTAAGGGTACCCCCCTTCCTCCCCAACAGGTCCCATCGCTCTGCGATGTATAGTCGCGTCACAAAAAAATGCGACGCATTACTTTCCGGACAAACCCTGTATAATAGAGGATGACTTAACAAGAAGAGAGAGGGAGATTTAACAAAAATTGAAGGAAATGGCACGAGAAGAAAGAGAAAAAGGAGACAGCAAAGCAAAAATTGGATACAAGAAGATCAATTTGAAGGGAAAATGGACAGATGGAATGAGAAAGAAGAAAAACTCGAAGAGGAAAGGAGAGTGAGAAAGGAATGAGAAAGAAAGAAACAGGACGAAGAGGAGGAGGATGGCGAGAGAGGGGTTTAAAAATTTGTTTCTGGAATATCGCAGGATTATCAAATAAATGTGAAGAAACATGGGAATATTTAGAAGATTTTGACATTATAGGATTAACAGAAACGTGGATGGAGGAAGAAAAATGAAAGAAGATCTGCAAGAAAGTGTCGAATAATTATGCATGGAACTGTGTACCGGCAATAAAGGAAAATATAAAGGGAAGAGCTAAAGGTGGAATTATAACAGCAATAAGGAAGGATTTGGAAGGAATCAAGGTAAAGGAAATAAACAAAGGAGCGATGGAGATTAGTTTTATGGTATATATAATAAAAATAGATGGAGAATTGTAACTTTATATAGTCAAGATAATGAGAAAACATTGGACAATATAATGAAAGAAATAGAAGAGGAAAAGGAAGGATATCTGTTAGGAGGAGATTTTAATGCAAGAACAGGGACGGAAGGAGGGCCGATAGGAATAGAAATAGAAACAGAAAGAAAGAAAGAAGAGACAAGAAGATCAAAGGACAAAGTAGTAAATAGAGAAGGAAGAGTAATGTTAAATAAAATAAGGGAAAGAGGTTGGATGATTCTGAATGGAAGTTTTGAGAAGGAAGGCGGATGGACATATATCGAAGAGATGGGAACATCAGTGATAGATTATGTGATATCGAATGAAAAGGCAATTGAAGAGGTAAAGAAGGTAAAGGAAGGAAATAGAACAGAGTCGGATCATATACCGGTGGAAGTTGAATTGGAAGATAGAGAAAAAAGAAAGAGAAGAAAAAGTAATGTGGTTCAGATAGAAAGAAGCATATGGTCAGAAGAAGGAGTAGAGTATCATGGAAAATGTAAAGGATGGGTATGCACAAAGGAGGAAAATGGAGAGATATGGAAGGAAATAGAAGAGAAAGTAAAAGATTCGATTATGAAAGTGAAGAAAAGAATAATATCATGGAAATTAGGAAAGAAGGAATGGCACAGCAAAGTATGGAAAATAAAAAAGAGGGAACTGAGAAAAGAATTGAGAAAACTAGAAAAAGGTAAGATTGGCAGAGGAGAATACGTAGAAAAAAGGAAGGAATATAGAAAATGGTGCGAAGAGGAAAAGAGAAGGCATGAAGAGGAAGAACAGAAGATAAAATCAATAAGAACAGAGGAAGAAGCGTAGAAATATATAAATAAATTTAGGAAGAAAAGAGAAGGAATAGACGAAAATATAGATATGAAAAAATGGAATGCACATTTTATGGAGCTGCTGGGAGGAACAAAAGAAAAGATAATCCTGGAGAAGAGAAGAGAGGAGGAAACGATACAGAGAAGTAACGAAGAAGATGAAGAAATATCGAGGGATGAACTCGTAAGGCAATTAAGGAAATTGAAAAAAGGAAAAGCACCAGGAGAGAATGGGATAGAGAACGAAGCGTGGAGATTGATGTCTGAAGAGGTAGGAGAGGCGTTTCTGAGACTAATAAATAGGATATGGAAAAAGGGAGGAATTCCAGAGGAATGGAACAGAAGACTAATCAGCCCAATATATAAGAAAGGAGAGAAAGGAGAGATGAAAAACTACAGGGGAGTAACACTGATGGACACGGCATACAAGATATACGCGAACATATTAAATGAGAAATTAAAGAAGGAAATAGAAAAGAAGCTGGAAGAAGGACAATTTGGATTTAGAAAAGGATGCAGTTCATATACGTATTGAACTATAGTGAATAGAGAATTATCAAAGAAGAAGGGAAAGATATTTGCATTTTTCGCGGACCTCAAAGCAGCGTTTGACAAAGTAGATAGGATAAAGTTAGGAGAGATGCTGAAAAGGGCAGGAATAGGAGAAAGATTGAGAAAGAGGATTATGGAAACTTACAAAGAAACGAAGAATACGATGAAAGTAGGAGAAAGAAAATCGGAGGAGTTCTGGACAAGCACAGAAGTTAGACAAGGGTGCTCTATGAGTCCTACTCTCTTTAATATATATATTATGGATCTGGAGGCAGAAATGAGGAAGGAACAGACTGGAGGGATAGTAGTGGGCAAAGAAAAGTTTTGGACGATTACGTACGCGGATGATATTGTTCTGGTGGCACAAAGTGAACAGGAATTGAAAGGAATGATAAAACAATTTAAAAAATATATAGAAAAGAAGGACTTGATCTTGAGTCCAGAAAAATCGAAGGTGTTGGTATTTGAGAGAGGAAGAGGACGAGTAGGGAAAAGAGATTGGAGATGGGGAGAAGAAGCCATAGAAGAAGTAAAGGAAATGAGGTATTTAGGATACATTATGCAAAAGAACGGAGGAGCAGAGAAACATATAATGGAAAGAATAAGAAGAGCAACGATAGCGATGAAAATGACGTGGAGCATCGGAGAAAGATTATTCAGAGATGATTACACAAGAAGAATGAAGATATATATATTTTATAAATTAAACTTCGGCTCGTATACAATTAAAATATGTGATATAATAAAAAGCCAACTTAACGAGCTTATACAGGGTTGTCCGGAAAGTAATGCGTCGCATTTTTTTTAAAAAAGAATTTATTGATCGCATAGGTAAAACAACTTAAAATTGTTCGAAGTATGACCCTTCTGCGTCAATACATTTTTGCCAACGCGATTTCCATGCGTCATAAGATTTCTGGAACTCCTTGACTGGGATGCTGTTCAGGGAGGCCGTCGAAGTAGCTTGTACGTTGTCAACCGACTCGAGCTGTTGTCCTTTGAGCTCCCTTTTCAGCAGAGGAAATAAAACAAAGAAATTGGGATTATCTGCACAGAGTTGCTTGAGTTCTTCACAAACTTCCACTCGGTGTTGCTTTTGCGCATCGGTCAACACTCTGGGCACAAGTTTTGCGCAAATCTTCCGCATGGCCAAGTCTTCCGATACAATCTCGTGAACAATCGTTTTCGGCAAGTTCAATAATTCCGACATTAAGCGAACATTCATTCGACGGTCTGAATTCAATAATTGGCGCACACGAGTCACATTGTCGTCCGTTCGCGATGTTGACGGGCGTCCTGCGCGGGCCTCGTCGGCGACCTCCTTCCGACCTTCTCTAAACATCTTGTGCCATCTGTTTGACTGCGATTTGGAAAGGCAATCGTCCCCGAAAACTTTCTTGAGCATTTCAAAAGTTTCCAGCGGCGTCTTGTCCAGCTTCACGCAAAACTTTATCGCATAGCGTTGCTCTATCGTTCTCTCCATCACAAGTTCGACGCGACCACTAAGCAGAGGTTCACAGAATAAGCCGTCCTAACCCTCCAAGCGCATGGAAACAATTGAGCGACCTACCGTTGGAAAGCTAAGGGTACCCCCCTTCCTCCCCAACCGGTCCCATCGCTCTGCGATGTATAGTCGCGTCACAAAAAAATGCGACGCATTACTTTCCGGACAAACCCTGTATGATATTAATTAAAAAATTCGTCATATGATAATCTCATAAATGTTGTATTTATAATAAGGTCGATATGACTAAATTAATTTTTTGACATATTAGCATGATATTGAAAAAGACTGTCGTACAGTCGAAACGTTTATCTTATCTTTTGTATATTATGACGTAAATTAATAAAAAAATTTTTTAATTAATATCATATAAGCTCGTTAAGTTGGCCTTTTATTATATCACATATTTTAAGAATAAAGATGTTTAACGCATTGGTAGGAAGCATAGCATTATACGGAGCAGAAATATGGGGTTGGAACAAGGAAGAAAGAATGGATGGGATAAAGAGAAAATATGTAAAGTGGATTCTAGAACTAGATAAAAGGACACCGAATTATATCATGAAGGAAGAAACGAAGATGAGGGAATTAAGGATGGAAGCTATGATGAGAGCCATTAAGTATAAAGAAACAGCGAGAAATATGGAAAAGAAGCTTTGTAGTAGAATGCATAAAAGAACTAAAAAAAGACGTAAGAAGTAGGGAGGAAAGCAAATGGGAAAAAAAGGAGAAAAGAAGTGTTGGAGAAGACCGAAATAAGAAAGGAGAAAAGAAAGGAGAAAAAAAGGAGAAAAGAGAAAAAAGGAAGAAACAAAGAAGATAGTACAAGAAATGATGGAAGGAATAGCAAGAAAAGAAGAGCAAATAAGAAGAAAGAGGATAGATGAATCTAAGTATAATGAAATATATAAAAATATAATGACAGAAGAAACACCAACATATTTGAGAGGAAAAAGAAACAAGAAAGAAAGGAATATGATAGCGAGATACAGATGCGGGAACGAAACGAAAGGGAGCCAGCACTGGTTGGAGGAGGCAAAAAGGAGATGCAGAATATGCGGAGAAGGAATAGAAAATATGTTACATATTTTGAAAGAATGCGAAGAGACAAAGGACGAAATGACATTAGAAGAATTTTTGAAAGGAGATGGAAAAGGAAGGGATGTAATGAAGAGGATAGACAGAATAAGAGAAGAAAAGAAACTGGAGGAGAAGGAAAAGAAAACGGAAGGAAGCTAAAGCCAAAGAATAAGAAGTTTATAGCTAATTCCACAGTTTAGTTAACTTTAGAGTTTTAGAGATTATTCCAGAGTTTATTCCAGATTTGACCTATATTTTTCGCGCCTATTTCTCCATATGTAAATTAATTTATATATGGAACTTTGTGATCTCAAACCAAGAGGTAAAGTTCCGAATAATTAATTTTTCGTGCTTTGGCTCTGTTGGCCGATTTAGAAAACATCATATTTAAAATTAATTTAATTAAAGTAAGAAGCTGAATGCCAGTAAGATTAAATCAATGGTAAATATTTAAAACGACCGACTGGCTATATTAATGGTAAAGTTCCTTTATTAGTACAGCAACGTTTCGACCACAAATCGGGTCCTTTTCAGGCTGATACTAATGTCGAAAGTCGCCATAAAGCGGCCAAACAACAAATAAAACTTCGGTTATCACTTCACATGTGCACCCCAACGAGTTATAACGTTAATGTGGTCGAAACGTTACTGTACTAATAAAGGAACTTCACCAATAATATAGCCAGTCATTTTAAATATTTACCATTAATTTAATTAAGTTAAAAGTAGCATGAACCAAAAATTAACTCAGTTATAAGTTAAGATTAAATTAACTCAAGTTAAATCAAAAATTAATTTTTAAAAACATATTATTTATATTAAATTAGAATTTGATTCGTCTATTCTCTTGAAATTTATAATAACAGATAACAAAGAAATTTTGATTTTATATAGAACTATATTTTTTGGTAATTATACAATTGATGACAAATAAACATAAAAATTAATAATACTTTAATTTAAAAATAATACGTTTATAACTTATACAAAGACAATGATATATCAGAGATAAAATAATTTAACTTGGAAAAAAAGTTAATAAGTTTAAGTTGATAGGAGCGTTGGCCGAACTCCGACGGGTTAACACCACACATATCTAAACATATGCACGTATACACATATACACATGATAGGTTAGCACCACACATATCTAAACATATGCACGTATACAACACATACGCGTAAAAATGTTTTTAATATATAACTTTTTTATTAGACTTGCAATCTCACTTTTAATCGTTTACTAATAATTCTTCATATTATCCTTACTGCGCATACTATATTTCATGCACAGACAAACTGCAGAACTTTTTTTATTAAATAAGTATTATTACGAACTGACACAAAGCAGCCGATAACAAAATTGTAATTTTTGATTTTTATATGATTTATATATGCAAACATAGCTAGCGCGGTCCGTTTTTATAAGTACTTTAATCGTGGAAAAAAATTTATTGATCAGTATAGTCAATAAAAAGTTATATGAAAAAAATAAATATTCTCGCATTCGGTCGGTAAAAACATCATCCGGGATCCCCTTAAGGTAAAAAATAACTAGATGAAGTTAAAAATTAATACATTTTTAAATTAAGTAAGCTAAGTTAAAAGTTATTAACTTTTTTAAATTTTTATATATAACTAATATATTAACTAGTTATTACCCAACTCTGATTATATATAATTCTAATTATGAAACTTGTAAAAAGAAAATAAGGAATTTCCTCTTTGAGAAACTTTTTGAAAGCACATTTAAAAGAATAATTAAATGTCTATAAACAATATAGTCCTATATAGGCAATTTTTTTTGTAAATGTTTATGTGTAATTCAATTTTTGTAATTCGCTAAATTAGAAGAAATAATATTAATAACTATTAATAAACATATAATAGAAATAATAAGAAATAGAAAATATGATAATTTAAATATAAACAAATATAAAAATGTAAATATTTAAAAAAATCATTCTTATTTTCAAAAAATTATTTTAAAATGACTTTTCTATTTCCTGTATGTTTTAAATAGATGTGTCTAAAAAACACTTTGTATTTTCAAATAAAATGATTCTAACTATATATTTTGTATTTTCTGTTTTAAATGGGTTTAGACACTTATTATGCACATATGATATTATTATTAATTAACCCATTTTAATTATTAACATACACATCACTGCGATCATAGGTTTAAGCTTTCCAGGAAAAAAACAGATAGAAATAATATTATGCAATTAACCATCCAAAGAAGAATTTTTTGAATCTCGAAAATGGTGCTATTTGATAAATAATCAATCATATATGCTTATGTGTACTAATTCCTTGTTGAAAAGCTTCCTATATCTTGAAATAATCAACATCATCATATTGTGGAATAAAGAAATATGAAACATATACACACATTTTTGAGTTGGATTGTCAATAAAAATAAAAACAATTTTAGAAAAAAGGAATATATATTTCAATAAGAAAAGATAAGGGAAAAGAAAAGTAGAAATCAATATTCAGACTTTTTCCATTTCTAAAAAAAATTAGAAATAGATCAGAAAAATCTACATGCAACTTTAAATAAAAGGGCACCTGATATTTTTAAAAAAATTGAAAATAGAATGTAAAGAAAAGAAGAAATTTGGATTCGACAGAAATTGAGGAAAAAATGTTCCAAATTGGAGATTCGTTCTCTATATTATATACACACACCCCCACCCCCACCCCCACGCACGCACGCACGCACGCACGCACATATATATATTACTATTTTTTTTCTTTTCTTCTTAGAAGTAAATCTTTAAAATGTTTGGACGACAAAAAATTAATTTCAATAATAAAATGCTCCTCAACATTTATCGAATTTATTCTTTTTCAAAGTTATATGTATATATAATAGACCTTTCTTTACTTATAAACTTTAAATTATAAACACGCAATAAAATTGCGTTAATTTAATATGAAATAATAGAATATATATATTGTATATATATGAGTTTTTTGTTCCTCATGTCCCTCATATTTTGTTCCTCATATCTCAGCTTTCCTTATCGTAATCGCTACAATAATATAATCAACATCATCATCTTCATTTCGGGATCAGTCAGGAAGAAAGTGATAACGCGATTATATATATATATATATATATACACACACGATATGTCGTAATATACATATACATGTTTCAATACAAATGTTTATTACGAAATTATAGTGACATCTGCGTATCACAGGAGAGCTCAGTCGATTCTTTAGAAACCACTCCATATCGTTGTAGTCTTACATATTTCTCCTATATATTGCGTCCATTCAAATTTGAACATAAAAAAAGTTATAATGACAGAATAAATTTTACACAATTTTTTTATATATACAAGATACCATTTTAAAAAATATGCTTAAATATAAAAAATATTTCGCGTTTTGCAAATTATATTTACTTTTTTGTGTTTTCTTCATACTAAATGATTCCTTTCATTATTTTGTGCATAAAAGTATATTGAGGTAAGATTATCAAAAAATGAATATTTTATTTTACGAGAATTCATTTAGTAGTTTATGTAGAAATATGTCAAATTGTGAAGTGTAAAATATTTCGTATAAACTTCACTCTTTAACCATCTTACAATTAATCTTATGATCTATTATGCCAAATATTATTATGAGAAAAAACATTTAAAAAGCCAGATTGATCTTCAAATAATTTGAAAAATAATCTTAATTAAAATTCAAGATTATCAACTCCCTCTTTGGAAACGAAACATAACATTTTGTTTAAAACATTATTTGGTTGAAAACGATGTTTTTTTTATACAATTTAAACATATTTTTAAAAACGGAACACTGTATATGTATAATTTCGCACAGAATCTGACTTCTTCAAATCGTAGATAAGAAATAAAAATAATATTTATTACATAAAAATATATGTAAGATGCAAATTAATCGATATACCGAATATTCTAGATAGAAACTCATAATATTTGATACCAATTAATTTACACCTTGTATATGCATATCTACATATATGTATACATATATACATACATACATACATATATATATATATATATATGTATATATATAAATATAGAGAGACACGTGGAATTGAAAAAAGTTTCAGACAAAAGTTGTAGGGTTTCGAGGAGGGCATAAAATGGTGCCATTGCTTTGGTCTTGAAAAGTTATTGAAGGTCACGTGAGGTTTACCTTCAATTTCTTAAATGGAACCAACTATTTTTCATTGTATATTCTTGTAGCTTATCTCGAGAGATTTCCAAAACCCTATAACAAAGTATTTTTTCATGGAATACTCTTTGAGTTATAAAGGTTTGAAGCTAACAATTTTTTGACATAAAATGTAAAATATCTTATAAAATATTCAATTTTCGATAATTATGTCTTAATACTTTTCTGCACAGTATAATAAGATCAATCAATTGGTATAAGGAAAACAGATAATTGTTTTAAAAAGAATATGTAATATTCAACATGCAGCTATACTTTTTTATAAGCAACTATGTATTTTTTTACACCAATTGATTGATTCTATTATTCAGTGCAAAAAAGTATTAAGGCATGATTTTCGAAAATTTAATATTTTACAAGATATTTTACATTGTATGTCAAAAAATTGTTAGCTTTAAATCTTTATAACTCAAAGAGTACTCCATGAAAAAATACTTTATTATAGGGTTTTGGAAACCTCTCGAGATAAGATACAAGAATATACAATGAAAAATAGATGATTCCATTTAAGAAATTGAAGGTGATCTTCACGTGACCTTCAAATGACTTTTCAAAGTCAAAGCAATGGCAGCATCTTATGTCCCCCTCAAAATTCTACAACTTTTGTCTGAAACTTTTTTCAATTCCACGTGTCTTTCTCCACTTATCTCAATGCGTCAATTAAAATAAAACACCCTGCATATATATGCGTGTTATTCATTTCGAATTTATTTTATAATAATTTCTCGCGACGGATTTTTTAAATAAAATCCCGAATGGAGTGGTCACTCGAGTTTCGTCATATGTTACAGATGTTTTTGTATTGCTCTTCGTATATATAGACCTTACTATCGCCTTTTTCTCAATTACAATTAAAAAAAGCAATTTCGAAAGTATAATATATAACGCTTTCGCGTCGTCGATTTATGAAAAATAGGCGCTCAGAGAGAGAGAGAGAGAGAGAGAGAAATGCAAAAGAATATGCCCAAGTAACAAACTGACGCCAATAAACCTTATAATGACGTCATTTTGATGTCTCTGACATCATTTTGATGTCTATGACGTCATTTGACGTCAAAATGACGTACTTATGATTAACAATCATATAGAAACAACGTTAACAATCATATTGAACGTTAATAATAATATCCTCTTACTGATCGCAACATTTCTTTGACAGCAAATATAAGAATGTGTCTACGAATTGTAAGTAATCTTTTTTACTATAAATTATCATTACAATAAAAGAATATTAATGCGTATATTTTAGTGCCCATCGATTCTCCAACTAGATTTCTTCTTCAACTTTCATCTAATAAACTTTCTCTAACGATTATTAATAAGATTAATAGTTTTATAAGCATAGAATTAATCTCTCTTAGACCTGGATAGCGAATATCCGCTTGTATGTATATATGTATATATATATAATATATATGTATATATATACACATTTTTAAAAGACCGATTCCACAATTTTCCAGAATTCACTCTCTTGAATATAATAATAACATATTCGCAAAGAAAAATTACGAATAATACGTGAAATATAATTCTGTAATTCTTTGTGAAAAAATTAAACAATTTGTTAGCAAGCGGGTCCACTTTCTAGGGCGAAAATTTTATTACAAATAAGAAGATTAATTTCAATAATAAATATAATCTCTTTTTAAAAATTTTTGGTATGTATAATTTCCAAACATATCTTAAAGCTTTTCAAATAAATAATACATTATCGTATATTGCATTATTTAATAATTTCTTTTTTTAATATTATTCTGTGAGGCTTCTCAAAAATATAAATAATATTGCCTTAACTAAGATGCTTTATGTTATGATTATAGCATATTTAATAATTAACGAAATATCGTAATAATTAATCTAAAATTAGACCAGCAATTATTTGAATTCAATCGTATATTTAATTGTAGTTGCGTTGCTGAACATCTGGATTAAATTATTATCACAATTAGCTCTTATATATACAGGGTGAGTCATTTTAATCAACGCACGTAAATATCTCGTATAGTAAGCAAGATGGAAAAAAATGTCTCAAACAAAAATTTTTTGACTATGAGGGGGACATAAAATGGTGTCATTGATTTGAACTAAACATTTTACAAGATATTTTACATTTTATGCCAAAAAATTGTAAAAAAACTTTAAACTTTTATAATTTGAAAAGTACTTCATCAAACAACACTTTATTATAGAATAGAAACGATATATTTAATTTGACCCAAACTAGCCAAGAAAATTTTTATTTTATTTCCACAACGTTTCGACCATCTGTTTTTGGTCCTTTTCAAGTGAAAAATTCCTTGATAAAAGCAGTTAATTGACACTGTTGTCATGATTATTAAACAATATGATTATCGGACTTTTTTTTAAAAACATTTGAAATAACTTTTGAAAGAACTTTTGAAAGAAAGTAACCGTGTATGAATGTAAACGTGTTTTTTGACGATCCATCATAACGATAAGATGCAGTTACTTTCTTTCAAAAGTTATTTCAAATGTTTTTAAAAAAAGGCCGATAATCATATTTTGTTTAATAATCATGACAACAGTGTCAACTAATTACGCTTTTATCAAGGAATTTTTCACTTGAAAAGGACCAAAAACAGATGGTCGAAACGTTGTGGAAATAAAATAAAAATTTTCTTGGCTAGTTTGGGTCGAATTAAATATATCGTTCCTATTTTAAATACCACTAGCGACGTTTTAAGTATTCAATTTGACTTTATTATAGGTTTTTGGAAAGCTCTTTAGATAAGTTATAAGAATATGTAATGAAAATTAGCAGGTTCCATTAAAGAAATTGAAGGTGACCTTTACATGACCTTTAAATGATTATACAAGGTCAAATCAATAACACCATTTTATGTTCTCTTCATAGTCAAAAAACTTTTGTTGGAAACATTTTTTCCATCTTGCTTACTATACGAGATATTTACGTGCGTTGATTAAAATGGCTCACCTCTGTATATATATATATATGTGTGTGTGTTTGTGTATATATATATATATATATATATATATATATATTTTTTTTTTTAAGATATGATTGTGAATATAATTATGTAAAATATTTTTTGTATGATAAAACAAAGTTTATTGGATCAATCAATCTAAAATAATACTTAAGAATTAGTTGTAATTAATCTGCAAGTTTTCAATTGATTAATAACAAATTTTAACGATGATAAAAAATATTGATACAAATAAATTGCTCGTCCAATAATGCCTTTAGAATATTAACTTACATTATGAATGAAGGTTTTTATATGAAATACCTCAACATCAGTAATATTTTGTAACTTTGTGTGTGTAAGAGTGTAATTGATTATAAATTAAGTTTTTGTTTACAACAGTGGCATGTGAAAACAAGTGTCGCATAACAAAAGTATGTATTTTTTTTACTGACAGAAAACGGAGATGTAATCCTAATAAATAGGAAACTTTCAGCATTTTTACGTATCAAGAATCTCAGTTTGAAATATTTATAGAGACAAAGAGGCTCTCTTCTTCAGCTTCTTTCGCCGAAGCGTTTTAGCTATACCTAAAAACTAGAGTTATCAACATCGAAATTGTATTTTAACTTTAAAATGTTCAAAAATACGGGACACGTTTGATTCGCCTCGCATCGAACGTTTTAAAAAAGTATCGTTGATCTGAAACTTTTTTTTCTCTCTTTCTCTTGCACACACGCACACTTTCGCTCTCATTGTTATATCCTCTTATTCGGTTATTTTATATATTTATTCGCATTTTTTTTTATTCGCACAGCTTACTATTTATAATATTCTTATCTCTGCATATACGAAAATAAAGTAAAAACTGGTATGTAAGGGTCTGTCCTCGCTGAAAAACTCGCAACAATACGTTTTTTCCGTCCGAAATATAAATTGTTTTGCGTAATATATCTGTATATATATGTACTGAATCGACGTTTACATGTCGTTTACATACTTTTTCTCTTTCGCATGATTACATTATAATATAAAGCTAATATACTAATATACTATCTATATTAAAAATAACGCAAAATATATATAAACAATACGAATAAAGAGTGTTGTACTATACTTTTTAGTAGAAGATTGAGATAAAAAAAAAGAAATGTATATTATATATGTATATTTTGATTATGTAGAGAGAATCAAATGGCGGAAGTCTTCGTGCTGGGAAGTATGTTGGATACCTAAGAAAATCTTCACTCGATGAACAAAATTGTTCTGTTATATTGTAAAAGCTTTCGTTAAAATAACACATTCTAATACAAGAAAAAACTTTGTTTACTATACACATATTTTATGATAAATACAAAACATACGTTTATTGTCAAGTAATTATCATTAAAGTCAGATCTTTAACGCGATCCGCATTTGGTGTCAAATTAGTGTCCCTTACTTCTAAATTTTGTACCTATAAGTCACTACTAAAATGATATAACTTAAATAGCACAAAGAAACAGTATTTGGCATTAAAAAGAATCTCAATAACACATTTATATTTTAAACAACTTAAACTCACAATTTAAAAAAAAATTTGTTTTATATCGACGAAAAGTTGGTATCCAACAGACTTTTCCACATATTCAGGCTATGAATGATCAGTAGTCGCGATATGGGCAGTGAATGATTAAGCAAATATCAATATATTAAATAGGCTGACTCTCCCATTGAGGCGCCCATTCCGGAAGTCGTCAATCCACGCTAGATGGCGGCGCGGCATATCGGGAACGCGAATCCGAATCCCCGTCGCATATGTATTTTCCTGAAACAGCAAAATTAAGATTATACTTTTCAATTGTTTTTTCAATAAAAAATAAATAATATGTAAAACAATATAAGAACCTTATTTAGGCTCCTGACTATATTAGAATGGTGACGTCAGAAGTGAGAAAACACACGCCAGAAATTCTTACAAATTATTCAAAATATCAGAAGATGTTTTAGATAAAAGTTTTACAGTAAAAAGACCTCTATTTAAGGGAATGCTGGAGTGAGTTCGTTGTTTTTTCCTATTTTATTGACAAAATGTGAGGTTAGATAAAGTATAAATAGGTTATTCTTTTTATTGGCAGCTTGTACATACAAAATAAGACCCGGCCGGATTTGGCATTAGATAAAGGAATATAAGTGAATGTTTAGATATCAATTTGGAAGTCTAGTAAACGAGAATAACTCATCCTACATTTTCGTGCACACATGAAATTCTTTTTATTGGCAGCTTGTACATACAAAATAAAATCAGACCGGATTTGGCATTAGATAAAGGAATATAAGTGAATGTTTAGATATCAATTTGGAAGCCTAGTAAACGAGAATAACTCATCCTACATTTTCGTGCACACATGAAAATGTAGGATGAGTTATTCTCGTTTACTAGGCTTCCAAATTGATATCTAAACATTCACTTATATTCCTTTATCTAATGCCAAATCCGGTCTGATCTTATTTTGTATGTACAAGCTGCCAATAAAAAGAATAACCTATTTATACTTTATCTAACCTCACATTTTCTTGATAAAACAGGAAAAAACAACAAACTCACTCCAGCATCCCCTTAACCACGTTAATAAAATTTTGAAAAAATGATTTTTCTAAATTATTAATTCTCAAAAATTATTTTTTCAAAATTTTATTCACGTAGTTAAATAGAGATATTTTTATTATAAAATTTTTGTCAAACTTTTTTTTTATATCTTGAATAATTTTCGAGATATCTTGTGTGCTTTCTCGCCTCTGACGTCACAATCTAACATAGCCGCAGCGAGGACCCAGGAATCTTAAGTATATGAAATAAATTTATAATTTAGAATATATTTATGTTGATTATGTTGTTTTTTATATTCATTGAAAATATAGCAAGAGGTATCTACTCAAATCTTGTAAAAAAATTCAAATATTTTCAAATATTTTCAATTAAAATTTTAAATAAAGAAAGGAAATTTGTATGAATGTAAAATATTATTTAAAATAAGTTTCTTTATGCGCTTTCTATTCATACGATTGAAAAGAAAGTTATCATATACTTTTACCAGCATTTAATATCGACTTTTTAATCGTAAAATTAATTTGAACAATATAACAAAGTGCAATATATCACTATGTTTAAATGCAAAAGATATATATAAAAATGTAATATAAAAATATAAAACAAAAAATAATTTACTAAGATTAATTCAAGGCTCTGTAATATATTAAATATAAATCACAAATAATAAAGGCCGAAAGAGCCATACGCGGATATTGCTGCGTACATTTGCAACGTAAATTAATTTTTCGTTGGAAATAATCCGTGCACAAGGCACATATCATTCTCGATGTACTACCAAGATTTAAAATTTGAAATCTCATACTTGAGATTTAATTTCAAAAACCCTCTAACTCCCCTAAGCAAAATAAAGAAATAAATGCAAAAGAAAAATATAGATCCGAAAGTTGCTGAATCGGGATTAAAATTAAATCACAAGTATGAGATTATTTCAAGTTTTAAATCTTGGTAGCACACCGAGAATAATACGTGCCTGGTGCACGGTTTATTTCCAACGAAAAATTAATTTTCGTTGGAAATGTACGCAGCAACATCCGCGTATGGCTCTTTTAGGCCTTTATTATTTATGATTTATATTTAAAAAATAATTTATTTTAAATATATACGTCTTAAGGAGTACTAATTTATTTAAATATTGTTAAAAATTGAACAATTTTCTATAGAGTTCTCATAAAACTTTATATTAAAAAGGAATCACATTAAACTCATATGAAATTTTGACAAAAACTTACATATTACAAAGGAATATATTTGTAAAACATATTTTTTTTAAATATCCTTTTTATACTGTTATTCGTGATTAATGCATGCATTAATCGAGTGATATTTAATAATCCAAATTTAACGTACCAGACACAAATTTTCGCTTCACCAAGCTTAATCTATATCCGGAACCTATGAGCTCAAACTCGACCCCCGACAGTGTGGTCCCTTCGCAATTGAACTGGGTGAATATAGTGCCCTGACTGCCCGGGCCATGTTCGAGCTCAACCCGCGCCTTCAGGGACCCGACTCCATTGCCCTCGCTGTGCTGCGAAAGCTCCGTAAACTTCCACAAAACGCGATTCGTGTCGGACAACCACTGCGCCGGTGGTTTGCTGTTGAGTGATTTGAAGCCGCCGTCGATCGGCGCCGCGACGTGGAGATTCAGTAGAGGACTCGGTGAGGCCATAGCGCGACTATTATATTTGTAATCGATCTAATGAAAAAAAAAGACAAATTACTATATATAAAACATTCTTTGAGGGTTGGGTAGTTAATGATTTTTTAAAACTAAGTTAATTGCTTATAAAATTAATTTATACGATATATTTATAAATTATATAATTTAGTTGTTTTATAAATTTAACGTATAAGACGGGCAACAAGAGCCAAATCGCGGATGACAATGCGTTATCCTAACGAAACTAAATAATTTTCCGTTAGAATTAAATACCGGTGCACAAGGCACCAAATTTTACTTGGACACGGCCAAGATTTTAAAATATGAAATAATCTCATATTTGAGATTTTAATTTCAATACCCCCTTTAACCCCCCTACGGAAAATAAATAAATGAATGCAAGAGAAAAATATAGATCCGAAAATCGCTGAATCGGGAATCGAACCCGAGACCTTTCGCTTGCCGGGCGACTGCTCTTCCAGCTGAGCTATTCAGATCCTTTCGATTCTATACTTTTCTCTGTTATATATATTAATGTTGGTAAACAAACGCATTTTTAAGCCAGCGTGTATCAATATAAGAGTTTTAACAAGGCTCTGTAATATAAATATAAATTTAACGTATAAGACGGGCAACAAGAGCCAAATCGCGGATGACAATGCGTTATCCTAACGAAACTAAATAATTTTCCGTTAGAATTAAATACCGGTGCACAAGGCACCAAATTTTACTTGGACACGGCCAAGATTTTAAAATATGAAATAATCTCATATTTGAGATTTTAATTTCAATACCCCCTTTAACCCCCCTAGGGAAAATAAATAAATGAATGCAAGAGAAAAATATAGATTAGTTGTTTTAATTAAGTTTACATGAACACAAAATTAACTCACAGTTAAAGTTAAGATAAGATTAAATTAACTGAAATTAAATTAAAAGTTAATTTTTAAAAATATTATTTATATTAAATTAAAACTTTGTTAATTCCTTTAAAATTTATAAAACAAATAACAAAGAAATTTTGATTTTTATATAGAAATGTATTTTTTGGTAGATACAATTGATGACAAATAAACATAAAAATTAATAATGCTTTAATTTAATATATTATGTTTATAACTTATAAAAAAACAATAATGGTATTCAGAGATAAAAAAATTAACTTAAGAAAAAAGTTAATAAGTTTAAGATCAAAAAGAACTAGTTGAAATTAAAAATTCATACATTTTAAATTAATTAAACTAAATTAAAAGTTATTAACTTTTTAACTTTTAACTAATTAACTAGTTATTATTTAACCCTGATTCTTTAACAAAATTTTCTTGAGAAATACTAAATTTTTCAAAATAAAAAAATCTGACAATTTCCGGGTTTTCCAAGAAAGGAGATCCTACATCCGTCTGTTACACCGATAAAAATTTAATGATTAAACGAACTTACCAAGTAAAGTTCAATCATAATTATGCAGGGGGTTTCGTCCGGATAAAATGCAATGTAGTCGTGCCTTAAGCGCACATCCACAACAACGTTCAGATTTCGAAAATTCCGGTTGTAGTAGGCGCCGGCCGTATATAACAACAAGTTTCAAAGTTTAAATCCAAAAGCAAATCGCAAGAAAACATAGGGGAAGAAAAAAAGGGAGGGAAGTTTATGCGGACGAGACCCCCCCCCCCCCCCGCATAATTATATGATCGAACTTTACTTGATAAGTTCGTTTAATCATTAAATTATGGTGGGGGCCTCGTCCGGATAAAATACAATGTAGATGTTTAGAGAGCGATTTGCAAATTCATTACCGGTAGAAAATCTGAAAGAGAACTGGTGTTTTTATATAAATAAACCTTGCAAGAAAAACGGCAGATGATGTCATAAAGGAAAATATATTAAAAAGCATAAATAAATACAGAGTTAATTTAATATAATTGCATTTGAAAACGCATCGGGGTTAACAATTGGAATATAAAACTTAGCGAAAATTTGAGAATCGGCGGACCAACCCGCCGCTCTCTTAATTAAGTCTACAGAAATGCCTTTTTTGACCGCGAAAAAAGTCGATGCGTGACGTGTGCTATGAGCCAAGAAAGAATTAACAACCCCACAGTCGATTAAAGTCTCGCGAATCCATCTACTAATGGTTTGTACACCGACAGATTTGTGAGAAGTTTTAAAGGAGATGAAAAAAGAATCAGAATCTGTTGAACAAAGTTCAACTGTTCGGTGCAAGTAATGTTCTAGTAAACCAACGATGCAAAGATTAATACTCGCTCGTTAAAGTGCGAAAAAGATAAAAGAGGTTGAAAGCGAGATCCGGAGCAGAAGTCTTAATACAATCCGGAACTCTTATAACTATCTTATTAAGAGAAAGAGAAATAAAA
This sequence comes from Nylanderia fulva, assembly GCF_048542155.1. Lineage (NCBI taxonomy): Eukaryota > Metazoa > Arthropoda > Insecta > Hymenoptera > Formicidae > Nylanderia > Nylanderia fulva. The sequence goes on from NW_028190676.1 coordinate 122,806, forward strand.
GGAATTCGTATAGCAGTGAGAGATTGACAGCGTTGTCCCGAACCGAGAGCGAAGAGAAGGACCAGTTTTCTTGGTAATTTTTTCAAGAGAAAGATCTTCGTGAGGGAAAAGAGACCCGAGTTTTTGACGGGTGTAGGATCCCAAATATAATTGTAACGAGGTTTAGGAGGTTTCAAAACACTTGCATCTTTACAAAAACGTCTGATTAAAGAGTCATCTCCGATTGCGTTATCAAAAAATATCAAAGAGATGACTGATCTCGCAGTATTAAAGGTGGAGAAAGAACCTGCCACACTTAATACTTTTGAAAGAAAAGAAAGAACATCGCTTAACTTCGGAGAAAAAATTGAAACTTGATGTATTTGGCAAAAATTTCACCAATCATGAAGGGATCGTGTATATTGTTTCACGGTTGATAAGGCGAGAGATGCTAATAATGCATCTAACGATAAATCCGGTACTTTGCGATTTCTAACTGCTTCCCTGATAATTTCGCGATCCCCAGGGAAAGCGTCTTGTAGGAAGGATGTCAGTTCCTAAGAGGAGAAGAAAAAAGTTTAGAAGAGTGTAATATAAGAAGTTCTGAAGCTAAAAGGCGTTGAGAGAGGAAACCAAGATTGTGAAGGCCACCAGGAAACAATCGAAGGACAAAATTCCTTCCGCTTCATTATTAATAATTTTCCGTAAAACTTTCGGTATAAGAATGAAAGGAGGGAAAGCATAAAAATAAAAATTTTCCCAAGATAAAGTAAAAACATCGACGGCAAAGGAGCCTGAGTCTGAAATCCAAGAGATATACAGATCGTACTTAGCATTAAGAAGCGAAGCAAAAAGATCAACGTCGAAAGAGCCAAATTCTTTCAAGACGAAGTTAAAAGCCTTGGGAGAAAATGACCATTCCGTGTCAGCATTTGGACGACGGGACTTATAATCAGCAATAACATTTTCACCCGAAGCAATGTAAGAAGCGAAAAGAAAAATGTTTCTATTTTCACACCATTGCCAAATATCTCTGGAGATTGATCAAAGGAGTCGATGTTGGACTGAACTAAAATGATTAATATATGAGAGAGCTGTTGTGTTGTTAATCCTAAGAAGTAACTCACAATTTTGTAAATTAGCTGCAAAACATTTAAGAGCGAAAAAAGCCGCTTTGAGTTCAAGAGCGTTAATGTGAAGAGACTTGTCATCTTCCACCAGTCATGTGAGCGTAAAGATCCGCAAGAGGCACCTCAGCCTGTTAAAGAAGCATTAGAAAAAATTTCTAAAGAGAATCGACCCGTGCATATGACATTAGCTTGATGTGAGTTAGATAGAACTCTGCGTCACTACTGAAAATCCTCTTAAAGAAAAAGCGGGATGAATAAATTTGCAGAAAAGATTCCATTCAATTTTAACAAAGCAAGATATTAACTCTTTCAAATAATTTAGTATAAAGGATAACAAACGACTGGACAAATTAAGACAAGTGAATCAATCATACTTGCAAAATCTCGAATAGAGCAGTGAGATTTTGAAGAAAAATTAAGAATCATCTTGAGAAATTTATCACGATGTTCCGTCCGAATCGTGATGGATTGATGTTCTGAATAAAAAATAAAGCCGAGGTATTTTCTTCTTTTTGCTGATATTAACTCTGATTTACTGAAATTAATTATAAAGCCTAAGGCTGACAATAAGTTAATGTGAGCCTGAACATTATCACAAGAATCTATTGACGATCCTAAAAGCAAAAAATCGTCCAAGTAAACGATAGATTCATAATCTTCTCGAAGAAACGAAGTAACTGAACGCAGAATTTTGGTAAAAATGAATGGTGCAGCGGAGAGACCAAAGGGAAGTACTGCAAATTCGTAGATTATCCCTCGCCATTGAAATCTAAGAAACTACCTATGAGAGATGTGTATTGGAACTAGTAAATACGCTTCTTCGATGTCTGATGTGATCATATGAGTATCTGGAAGCATTAGACATATGAGCGTCCTTCAGTCCTCTAGTTCAAAGTGTGGAAGAGATGTGTAAATTTAATTCTTTAAAATTAAGAATAAAATGCTCTCCCCCCCCCCCCGATTTTTCACGAAGAAAAAATAGAGATAAAAATTGATCATTTGCAAAATCTACAATGTTAATCGCTCCCTTTTGTAAGAGACAAATTTCGTTGTCAGTGAGTAGCCTCCAAGATCTAAGACAGAACATCGTTTGGTAAGGAAAGTGTTACTCGAAGGGATGTTGGGGAATCGGCTCCGAGTCGCATCACGGGACAGACTGCTAGAATGGTCATGGATACGCATCCCGAGAGATACCGCGGGATTTGCGGCGCGGTTTCGTATGTTTAGAACTTGAATGATGTTTATGATGGAAAGAAGAGTTGGAACGAGATCTGTGCCTTCTTTTTCCCATAATTAAGTTTGAAAAAACGAATACAATTAAAGGAAAAACACTAGGATACGTGTTGCAGTTGCAAACAACAAAACACAATTGAAACCCGTTGTTATGTACGGCCGGCGCCTACTACGACCGAAATTTTCGAAATCTGAACGTTGTTGTGGATGCGCGCTTAAGGCACGACTACATTGTATTTCATCCGGACGAGACCCCCGGCATAATCTCTTTTACCGCAAAATTGAATTCGACCTCTAATCTTCTTGTTAACTATATAGATTAAAAAATATTTTTCCACAATTAAAGTAATAATAATAACAAACTGTGGACGCTATAATTATAAAAAAACAAGTTTTTAAATGCTGATAAAAAAGTGTAACTTTTTAACTTTTTTTATTTGATTAGTACTTTAAGTGTGAAAAAAGGTTTTTCCATCTGTAGCAAATAAAAAGAAAAGGGTGCGCAAAAATTATGTTTTATCAATAACTAATACAAGACAGCGTTTATAGGATTCCCTTAAATATACAAACAGCTGCGAACAGGGTACATACTCAAACTTTGAAATAAATTTAAGAGTTTAACAAGGCTCTGTCATGTAAATATAAATTTAAAGTATAAGACAGGCGATAAAAAAAAAGAGCTGATCGCGGAAGACAGTGCGTTATCCCAACGAAACTAAATTTTTTCGTTAGAATTAAATATCTGTGTACCTGGCACCAAATTTTACTTGGTCACTGCCAAGATTTTAAAATATAAAATAATCTCATATTTGAGATTTAATTTCAATAATCCTTTAACCCCCCTACGGAAATAAATAAATGCAAGAGAAAAATATAGATCGGAAAGTCGCTGAATCGGGAATCGAACCCAAGACCTTTCGCTTGCCGGGCGACTGCTCTTCCAACTGAGCTATTCAGATCCTTTCGATTCTATACTTTTCTTTGATATATATAATAATGTTGATAAACAAACGCCTTTAAGCCAGCGTGTATAAAGTTAAGAGTTTAACAAGGCTCTGTCATATAAATATAAATTTAAAGTATAAGACAGGCGATAAGAGCCGATTGCGGAAGACAGTTTCTCTTGCATTTATTTATTTCCGTAGGAAGGTTAAAGGAATATTGAAATTAAATCTCAAATATGAGATTATTTCATATTTTAAAATCTTGGCAGTGACCAAGTAAAATTTGGTGCCTTGTGCACAGATATTTAATTCTAACGAAAAAATTTAGTTTCGTTGGGATAACGCACTGTCTTCTGCGATCGGCTCTTATCGCCTGTCTTATACTTTAAATTTAAATTTAGAAATAAATTCCTGAAGATTTCATGATTTTCCAGATGCTTTTGTTCAAAGTTCCAGGTAAAATTAAAATATTTTAAATAATATTTAGAATACAATTTTAAAATAAAATATGTTATACATAATTATTTAACATAAATAATGCATTTTTTTAATATAATAATGTAATATAATATTATATATTATAATATATACTTTATATAAAATTAATAAATTTTATATTTTTTAAAACTATATTTTAAAATCAAATGTGCAATTTTTTTTTAAATTCTTTGAGTTCAAATAAAATTCCATGGATTTTTCATTAGAACAAATTTCCCTGAGAATTTCAGGTTTTCCACGTTTTTCCAGGGAGTATACACCCTATGTGAACCGTAATTCGGATAACTCTCAAGTACCTTGAGATCGGTGTGGCTCGTCTCGCACTTCCAATACGCGACCAGTTGAAAGGGGCAAGAACCGGCACCGTCCTTGCACTTGATCTGGTATTTGAGGATGTCTACGTTGAAATACGAGGCCGAGGGATTCTGTTCGGCTTGCCGCCGTAGCAACGTAGTTAAGGCACTCATGTTAAATTCGAAGATCGTACTGTCGACGGTAGTTTGGGTCGCGTCCCTGCAAACAAGCCAACAAGCATCTCCAGAACCTCCCCTTTTATCACAATCGCTTCTTCGGTTGACTTAATTCTTAATTTAATTAATGAATGACTTATAACCAATGTTATGCTTAAATTTTAATTTTAGCTAGATAAAAATGAGATAAAAATATGTAAATTCATCTTATTATTAGATAAGATGATGAATTTGTTTTAAATATATCTATAATTATATGGCGATTTATCTAGATAATTTTCTAGATAATTTTTAAAACTGCTTATGTAAACACAGTTATAAAAAAATATAAATTATAAAAAGAATATAAAAATATATGTATTCATATTTTTAATTATAATTTTTATCACTTACTGCTTAAGTTCTACTATTTAAGTATTTTTATATGCTATGATTCTATACCAAAATTATCTAAAAATTATTCTAGATAATTTAGTAAAGATGATACTTTTCTTTATCTAAGATGCAGATATAGATAATACATATTTTTATTATCTGTATAAAGATATGATGACGCCAAAGTTTCATTTAGATAATCATCTATATAATTTTATTTAGATATCAGCAAACACTGCTTATAACATTGTTCAACAAAATATGACTCTTTTTCGAACAAGACTAATCGTTTCTTTACAGGTTTTTAGATGTTGAATGCAAATCCGATTTCTACCCTAACAACACACGTATCCTGAGGACATCCTGAGGATGTTCGAATGTCTTCTGAATGCCCTCTGGATATCTTTCGGATGTGCTATTAGGATAAATTGCTCCATCATGTCACAATTTTGAAAAATTTTTAATTAAAATAGCGAAAAAGGACTATTTATACGAACTTTATCATTATAACTACAATATGGGACGTGCTAGAGAAGTTTTATTGCAAAATAAAGTATGTTATTGTTAGGACTTTTAACCCTCAAAAGGAGTCGGTTTTTGGTGTCGGTTAATAAGATATCCATTGTTAAATCTAAGCTATGTTGTGGAAGTTAACTGTGACTTACAATTGACGATTTATTAAATGGCTTTTGAGTATTTTTTTAGGTTATTGAATACGAATTCAATGTAAAAAAATTGTCAAATTCAAGATGTTGCTCAATATGGAGGATGTCAAAATTAAAATAATGCTTTTTTTAAATATAAATCCATCATATTAAGTCCACCATTTTGAATTTGATAATTCTAACACTAGATTTGTAATTGACAGAGACCTAAAAAAAACTTTTAAAATTAGATAAACATAACTAAAATTTATTTTGTAAAAAAGTTGGGTAATAACTAATTAATTAGTTAAAAGTCAAAAAGTGAATAACTTTTAACTTAGTTTAGTTAATTTATTAAAATGTATTAATTTTTAACTTTAACTAGTTAATTTTTATTTAAACTTTTTTCCTAAGTTCAATTTTTTAAATCTCTGAATACCATTATTACTTCTTTTATAAGTTATAAACGTATTATTCTTAATAAAATATTAACTTTATGTTAATTTCTCATTAATTGTAATTAGCAAAAAATATATTTCTATATAAAAATCTAAATTTCTTTGTTATTGGTTGTTATATATTTTAAAGAATTAACAAACAAAAAATTTGATATAAATAATAATTTTAAAAATTAACTTTTAATTTAACTTCAGTTAATTTAATCTTAACTTTAACTGAGTTAACTATTTGTTCATACAACTTTTAATTTAATTTAATTAATTTTATAAGCCACTAACTTTAACTTAACTCAGTTTTAAATAATTATTAACCTAATCCTGGATAAATCATCAATGGCCTAAGTCACAGCTAACTTTCGCAATATAACCCATGTATATCATAATATCTATAAATATCTTATTAAGCATAAATGACATCAAAAATTCCTTTAGTGGGTTAAAATTTTTAACAATATACTTAATTTTAATTGCAATAAAGTTACTCTAGCACGTCACATATTGTAGCTATAATATAACAAAGTTCGTGGAAAAAAATTCCTTTTTCCAACTTTAATTAAAAATGAAAAAAGTTCCTTTTCCCAACTTTAATTAAAAATTTCTTAAAATTGTGACGTGATGAAGCAACTTGGAAACCAGATTCGTATTCAGCATCCAAAAAACTATAAGAAACGACTAGTTCCGGGTAATTTTTCCTTTTCGTCGAATAGCGTAATCATACACGACTTACATGCTGATCAGTTGACTGTTCGGCAATAGCCTTTCCAGTCTGTTGGTGTTTCTCACGCGAAAGGTGAGCTTGGCGGGATTAGGATTGTTTGCCAGAACGGTGACGATACCGGCCGGGAACGAGAGCATCATGTCGCCGCTAAGCTTCACCTGGCACCGGGTCTCGTCCGTGCCGCGAAAGTAGGAATGCACTATCTCGTGGAAGGCCACCGCCAACGGGATAGTGTCCGCCAGGCCTATCGTAAGCGGGGACGGTCCCCGCGAGGAGCCGACGCCCACCCCGGCGGTGCGAAACTCCAGGCTGGCGACGCTATCCGCGCGGGATATCGTCGCGGGCGACATCCTGCCGCGCGACGACGGCGGGCCACCGCCCTCTCCTCGTCGCGATGGCGGCCTGGGTATGACGATCGACCCCGTCGGCGTCGAGGACGCGGACTGTTTTGGCGGCAATGCTGGCGTGATGTCTCCGACTTCCGAGAATAAATCTCCATCTAAAGACACAAAGAAAGAAGAGATTGAAATAATTACGAAATAAATATAATTATATAATAAAACAATAAATGTAACAAAATAAAATAATTATAATAAAATAATATAATATATATGTATAAATAAATATAATAAAATAATTGAAAAATAAATGTATTATGTTGTAATTTTTGTAAGAATTTTGTTGTTTAAAAAATTACTGTAATAGTATAATACTGAGGAAGACCGCGTGCGGTTGAAACGTTTATTTTAGAATGACTGTAATTTTCGCATAAGTTTTATTATAGAATGTTTGTATCTTTCACATATTGTTTTATGGTTTAGTATACATATGGAATAAATTTTAATTTGACATAACAAGTCAAAGAATTGCTCGATAAGTTGGCCTTTCTATTTCTCATTAGTTGTGTATAATATACGAGCAAATTATTTTATTAATTGATATTTGAAAAATAAATATAATTAAAACATAAATAATTAAATATAAATAATAAATAATAAATAATAAATAATAAATAATAAATAATAAAATAAAATAGAATATAATAAAATAAATGTAATAAAATAAAATATAATAAAATAATATAATTTATTTAAAGTTTAATAATATAATTAAACAAAAAGACAAAAACAATTATAACAACAATAACAATGTCATCTATAAAATCAATTGCAAGAAATGTGAGGCCTCCTATGTACCAAAGCCAAACTAAGAGACAATTACGCACTAGATTGAAAGAACATGCAAATAATGTTAAATTGGATTCGTCCAAACATTCGGTGATTTCTGAGCACATTGTGAATCAACAACATAATTTCGATTGGGATAATGTCACAATTTTAAACATGGAATATAATAATCATAAGAGATTGATTTCAGAGATGATACATATGAAGGAACCGAAACATAGTATTAACAATATTACATACACCGAATTGTTGGACGACTCTTATTTCGACATTTTAGATGAGCGAATATTTGAAATGTTTACAAGGTGTTTGTTTTCAGTCGTTTAGTTTGATAAATAGTTTTTTAACCTTTCTATTTGACATACAGAGACAGTCGAGTTTTAGTAAGTATAGATATTGGAGGCCTTTCACATCACGTTAATTACACAGGATTGTAAGTTTTTAATTTTGAATTTTACAGTTATATCGAAAGTAAAAGGTTTCCTATTTTTTGATAATAGTATAGCGGATTCACGATGTGAGACGGATTGATAAGGACATATCTAAATTATTGATCGTTCGCTGACCAACGAATAATGATCATATTGAGGGAGTGTCCTGTGAAAATTTGGTTTTCCGTGAAACACTGCTTAAATCGACGGATGTGATAGGCTTCTAATTTGAATCGAATAACACCGTAATAATTGTATATAATTCATTGTTATCAGTTAACATGTATTGATTAGTTTATTGCTTTACTTGTAATTATAGAAGACTAGCTTTTCGGACCGCGCTTCGCGCGGTCCTCAAAGCCAGCCGCGCTTTGCGCGGTCCTCATATAGTCTATATTAAATCCGTTTTAACACAAAAAATTAATTCTTTTTTTGTATTACCGCGAACTACTTCCACATTTGTTGTTCGACTTTCACGAAATTTATACCAAAATAAATGTTTAAGTTTTTTTGTGGATGACTACTATGTTATCTATTTCTTTCTCCCAGATATTTTATTTTCTTTTTTTAAGACACGCTTTCTCTCTCTCTCACTCTAAAACACACGCGCTCCCTCTCTCTCTCTTTAAGACACATGCTCTCTCTCTCCTTATCTCTCTCCCTCCCTCTTTCTTTAAGACACACGCTCTCTTTCTCTCTCTCTCTCTCTCTCTCTCTCTCTCTCTCTCTCTCTCTCTCTGTGTATGTGTGTGGGGTTTTTTAAGTTTACGCTTTCACCTACGCATCCACCCACACAATCGCATATTTATGAACGGATTTTTTAAAAAATTGGTACCAAAATGTTGCAAATTTTTGGCGACGATGTGGTTTTTTCAAGTGTTACAACTCCACCCACACGCATGCGCATTTATGGACCAATTTTCACGAAATTAGTACCAAAATGTTGCAAATTTTTCTAAGAAAGCTGCTGTGTGGTTTTTTTAAGTTTTATCCCACCCACGCATGCATCCACGCATTCACACATTTATTCACATACTTTTTTGAAATTTGTAGTTAAATTTTGTTGGAGATGGCTACTATGATTTTAACAAATTTTTATCATCCTATTCATCCACCCACGCACCCATGCACCCATTTGCATACGCATTTATTGACTTGGTCACACCAAGAAGTAATTTTTAAAAAATTTGTGTACGTATTTGTGATTATGTGTGCAATTCGTGTAAATAAACCTTTAATTTGTATGCAATTTTCACGAAATTAGTACCAAAATGTTGCAAAATTTTGCAATCACAAACATGTACACAAATTTATTTAAAATTACTTATTGGTGTGACCAAGTCAATAAATGCGTATGCACATGGGTGCATGGGTGCGTGGGTGGATGAATAGGATGATAAAAATTTGTTAAAATCATAGTAGCCATCCTCAACAAAATTTGAGTACAAATTTCGAAAAAGTCTGTGAATAAATGTGTGAATGCGTGGGTGAATGCGTGGGTGGGATAAAACTTTAAAAAACCACACAGCAGCTTTCTCAAAAAAATTTGCAACATTTTTGTACCAATTTCGTAAAAATATTGGTCCATAAATGCGCACGCGCGTGGATGAATGCGTGGGTGGAGGTGTAACAATTGAAAAAACCACATCGTCGCCATCTTCAAAAAATTTGCAACATTTTGGTACCAATTTTAAAAAAATCGGTTTATAAATATACGATTGCGTGGGTGGGTGCGTGGGTGGAGGCGTAAACTTAAAAAAATAAAACACCAGCTTTGTCGGAAAAATTTGCAACATTTTGGTACTAATTTCGTGAAAATTGGTCATAAATGCGCATGCGCGTGGGTGGGTGCGTGGGTGGAGGTGTAACACTTGAAAAAACCGCATTGTCGCCATCTCCAAAAAATTTGCAACATTTTTGTACCAATTTCGTAAAAATATTGGTCCATCAATGCGCACGCGCGTGGATGATTGCGTGGGTGGAGGCGTAAACTTAAAAAAATAAAACACCAGTTTCCTCAGAAAAATTTGCAACATTTTGGTACTAATTTCGTGAAAATTGGTCCATAAATGCGCATGCGTGTGGGTGGATGCGTGGGTGGATGCGTGGGTGGAGGTGTTACACTTAAAAAAACCGCATCGTCGCTATCTCCAAAAATTTTGCAACATTTTGATACCATGTGTTCAGAAATATTGCAAAAAAAAAATTTTTTCGCAAAAACATACTCTCCTCTGAAGAAAAAAAATAAAAATAAAAAAATTAAAAAAAAAACCCACAGCAGCCACCCCCGAAAAATTTGCAACATTTTGGTACCAATTTCGAGACAATCGGTCCACAAATGCGGAAGTAGTTCGGGCACAGACAGACAGACAGACAGACGGACGGTGCTTATATATATAGATTAAATTAATCCCTCTCTCTCTTTCTCTCTCTCTCTCTCTCTCTCTCTCTCTCTCTCCCTCTCCCTCCTCAATATTATATATAATAATATAATATTATAAATAAATATTATATAATATAATCATTTTTTGCAGTAAAACAGAAAGCTCGATGGGCAAGAGCCGGAAGAGGTACCAATTTAAAAAAAATCGGTTCATAAATATACGATTGCGTGGGTGGGTGCGTGGGTGGAGGGGTAAACTTAAAAAAATAAACCAGTAGTTTTCTCAAAAAAATTTGCAACATTTTGGTACTAATTTCGTGAAAATTGGTCCATAAATGCGCATGCGCGTGGGTGGATGCGTGGGTGGGTGCGTGGGTGGGGGTGTAACACTTAAAAAAACCGCATCGTCGTTATCTCCAAAAAAATTTGCAACATTTTGATACCATGTGTTCAGAAATATTGCAAAAAAAGATTAAACATACCCTCCTCTGTAGAAAAAAAAAAAAATTAAAAAATTAAAAAAAAACCCCACAGCAGCCACCCCCAAAAAATTTGCAACATTTTGGTACCAGTTTCACGAATATCGGTCCACAAATGCGGAAGTAGTTCGCGTACATACATACAGACAGACGGTGCTTATATATATAGATTATAAATGACAATTAATATAAGATTACTGAAGAAGGCTTAGTATAGCTCGAAACGTTTAATTTTAGAAGTTTACGACTAATGAATTAGATGTACAAGATGTCCCATTTTAAGTATGCACCCCAAATAACTTTCTTATTTTGGATTTTAGAGAAAAATATTTCAGACAAAAGTTGTATGATTTCGAGGGGACCATAAGATGATACCATTGGTTTGACCTTGAATAATTATTTGAATAATTATTCACGTAAAGGTCACCTTCAATTTCTTAAATGGAACCCACTATTTGTCATTACATATTCTTGTAGCTTACTTCGAGAGTTTTCCAAAACACTATAACAAAATATTATTCTATTGAGTGCTTTTCGAGTTATAAAGCTCCAAAGTTGCAGTATTTTAATAAAATTACAAATTTACTTTCCTGTAATTTTTTCTTACATAATTTTTTTGTAACGCCTGGAAACTCATACTGTGTAACCTACGGCCCGCTGGTACGGGACAGAATTATGTCGAACTCTCACTGATTAAAACCACTCCGAATGCCTACCCTGACCAATATTGGGATCCAGCCAGTCAAGATTCGGACATGATCCAGCCAGTCAAGGCAAGATTCGGACATGAACCAGCCAGTCAAGGCAAGATTCGGACATGATCCAGCCAATCAAGGTAAGATTCGGACATGATCCAGCCAGTCAAGGCAAGATTCGGGCATGATCCAGCCAGTCAAGGCAAGATTCTGACATGATCCGGCCAGTCAAGTCAAGATGTATTTTTGTACAATTACCGCAGATGTTCAAAGACTTGGCCATTTATTTGTGTGCATAATGCTAGTCTATGCTGAAAATCGTCTCTAACTTTTTGAAGAACACCTGCATTAATATTTCTGCATTAATCTTGCCTTTCCAATGTTAAACCAATGGTATCATCTTATGGCCCCTTCGAAACCATACAACTTTTGTCTGAAATATTTTTCTCTAAAATCAAAAATAAGAAAGTTATTTGAAGTGCACATTTAAAATGGGACACCCTGTATAATTTTAGAAGTTTACGACTAATGAATTAGATGTATAATTTTATATTAAAATGTGATCTCGATTAAAAATTTGTATATTGATGACTTAATTAATGATTGCTCGTTTTAATTGGCCTAATTATATAATAATAGTATTTTTAACATACTCAAGCTGAATGTAATATTTATTTTATTTATTTTTAAATTTTGATTTATTTTATTGATTATTTTTCTATATTAAAATAATATAATATAATATATAAATAAATATAATATAATAAAATAATTAAAAACTAAATTAAAAAATAAATAATAAATTATAATATAATATGATATTGTATAATGTAATATAATATAATGCAATAAAATAATGTAATATAATATATATAAATATAATATAATAAAATAATTGAAAAATAAATTAAAAAATAAATAATTAATCAAAAAAGGAAGAATAATTTGAAAAAATGTAATTTACGTGAGAATAGAAATACTGATAGAATATACCTGGGAATCGGGTGTGGGAGTGTATCGGCGGGGCGGATTGCGGCGGCTGCGACAGGGTTGGCGATGTGGAGAGTGGCGGGGGGCTCTGCAGCGGGGCGTAAGGATGGCTGCCGGTCGGTGTAGACGCGCTCGACGGCGTACTGCTAGGATTGAACAAGTTTAGGCCAAGTAAATCTGAGCTTGGCTTACCTCCTAATTGTTGTGACACTGACTGAGACCTTTTCATGTGGTGATCGGAATCGGTATTCGATCCTCTACGTCCCTGTTCAAATACAAAATGAATAGTTAGGTGATCAGATAAACAAAAAATGTCCTCTACTATTTTATATACGAGGGTGGTCCGATAAGTACTTAGCCTCACCGCCCGATGATGCCAGTATCGCAAGAGAGATTTACTATCGTGTAGTACATTCTCGTAGACGGCTACTGTCAAAATTTCAGCCGAATCGGACTCGTAGTTTTGTTTTGATCGCGTGTGGAAGCGGGCGTGTCCACGGATTTTAGCAAAATGGAAAAAGAACAATATCGGTCGGTGATTCGATTCTTTTTGGAAGGGAAATCGCGCAGCGAAATCAAAGAGCGCTTGGATGCTGTATACGGTGACTCTTCTCCTTCGATGGCGACCGTCAAAAATTGGCTTAACGAATTTTAACGTGGTCGCACGTCGGTTTTTGATGAGCCACGTCCAGGTGCCCCGAAAATGGTTACCACGAAGGATAACGTGACAAAAATCCACGATCTCGTATTGGCAGACCGCCGATTGAAGGTGCGCGAGATAGCTGAAACAGTAGGCATCTCAAAAGACCGCGTGGGTCATATCCTGCATGGAATTTTGGGCATGAGAAAGCTGTCGGCGCGATGGGTGCCGCGTTTGCTCACTCCGGACAACAAGCGCAACCGCCGTCGCCACGGCCAAATTGGTCGAATTGCACTACGAACTGCTGCCCCATCCACCGTATTCTCCAGACTTTTTTTTGTTTCCAAACTTGAAAAAGTCACTCGCCGAACAGAAATTTGAGTCGAATGAGGTCATCGCCGCCACGGAGGCCTACTTTGCAGACCCCGAGAAAACGTATTTTTCAGATGGGTTAAAGAAGTTGGAGCATCGCTGGGTCAAGTGTATCGAGCTAAAAGGAGACTATGTTGAGAAATAAATCGCCACTTTTCCAAAATTTTCGTTTTTTTTTTGTAGGCTAAGTACTTATCGGACCGCCCTCGTATACAGAATGTCCTATAATTAGACCGAAAACTTTAAGGGGTTGCAAAGAACATCAAAACCAATCAGTTTTGCCAATAAACCCATATCCCCAAATGAGCCGTTTTGGTGCTACAGGATCAGAAACTAAAATATTGTTTAATATGTGTAAAATATTGTTTGAATAAAATTGTTATTCATGTTCAAAATAGATGTTTTCGTATGAAGAACTAGCCGATACACATCTGATTTATGAGGAAGCTAAATAATATAATGGAAGAGAAAAAAATTTAATGCTTTATTTCAGAAACCACTCTAATGTCAAAACGGCTTATTTGTGGACATGGGATATGGGAAATATTGATGCCTCATTTTCATATTTTCGACAAAAATAGTCCCCAAATGATCCCAAGAATTCTAGGACACTCTTTAGAATAGACCATTTTAATATTGCGATCTAAATTTCTATTTTCCTACACCAGATGGCGCCACTTTCAAAAAATATAACTCATGAAAAAATGAAGGAAACCCTTAACTAATACACATAATTAAATTTATCTTGACAAGATCTACAACTTTTGTTTGAAAAAAAAAAATCAATTTTTATTTCAATTTTTATAAAACATTTTTTTGTAAAAGGAAAAAATAGTGTTCCGTAAGAAATTACTAAAACTAATCAGCTATTATTTTGTATGCAGATATTAAGAAAACAAAAATTGTGTTGGAAAGAGAAAAATCTGCAGTTTTTAATGGCTATAAATAAAATGTTTGTACCAGTTTATTTTTTTAGAAAAAAGTAATGAAAAAAATGCTAATAATTACATTTGTAAACTAATAAGAAATATTTTCGAAGTGCGCATCATTTTAATTTGTACAAAATTCTGTTTTTTTTACAAAAACTCGTAAAAACTTTTTTTAACATGTCATTTTTAATGTTATTGACGATCCTTTTAATAGCTACTATTAAATCTGGCATTGTTGAAAATATTTATCATTAGTTTATGTGATTTTATGTGAGTACTTCCTCTTTTTAACACAATTTTTGCTTTCTCAATAACTGCATACAGTAAAAAATGACAGCTAATTTCAATAATTTCTTGTGGGACACCCTGTATGTTCCAAAGTGATTTATATCAAAATGATCCATCCTAACTACTTTAGAAAATGTTTAAGTAGAAAATGTCTCCAAAGTGATTTATATCAAAATGATCCATCCTAACTACTTTAAAAAATGTTTAAGTAGAAAATGTCTCACTGTTGGTGCAGGTGATAGAGATAAATTTTCCACTGTCGCCCTAAGTTCGTCCACGCTGGCGCTCATAGGTGCACCGCCGTTGCTCAGGGGTTTTATCTCCACTCGGATCTTCCGTTCCCTCTCATCCTCCGAATCCGTGTCCGAGCTGGAATAAAATCCCTTCTCGTTCTCCCACGGATCTGGCTTCGGTCTGATGCAGAAACCATCCTCATCCACCTCCGGAGTTGGCGTTTCCGACTTTCTGCTATCGTCCTTATCTTCCCTACAGCGTTTGCGATAGAGCATTTAGGATAACATACTTTTCTAGGTCCCAGCAGGCCCAGTGCATTACATAATAAATTTTCTCGTACTCTACACAAGCATGTTAAAATGATAAAATTATTGTGCTTATAAAAGTGACGCGTGAAAATAATTCAAGTTTAATTCGCATTTAATTTGCACTAACAGAAAAGTGAGAATTGTAATACTTTAACTAAACAAATATATTTCATAATATAAATAAAACATTCCGAGTCTGAGATTCACATCCAACAAAGATATATTAAATTTATACTAAATAAAAATAAAATTGTATGTATATAATATACATACAGAGTATCCCATTTTATTTTTGACAAAAAAAAAATAAAATTGAACACTCCGGATGATACACTTGGTCAAAAAAGTGGTAAAAAGTGATGATAAAAAAATAGAAAAAAATTACAAAACTTTAAATGTTGATAATTATAATATCGAGGCAAAAATATTTTTTTGTACCGCTTTTTTTGTTACCAGTGTATATTAAAGAGTGCTTTATGCTGGTTGTGAAACCGACTCTATGTGCACTAGGTCTGCTGTGCATGCATATACTGACAGGTCAGACTTTTCTTCTTTATTGCTGCTCGTTTCTATGAGATCCTTCTTCTTCTTTGCCTTCTTTTCCTTTCGTTTTTCTCTCCTACTCCGCAGAAACCCTGTTAATTGCGGACATCTCAATTGTATATAATAGGACAAACTACAGTGTATATACATTTATATATTTAATATAAATTACTCTTACAGCTATACAATACCAAACTATGAATTTGTCTCTATCTGTGTACTAACATATCAAATTCTTTGAGAAACTCTACTGCAATCAAACATCTATAAATATATGTTTATGATAAATGTTGAAACTTTTTTTTTATCATTTTCCACTGCATAAATAAAATTTTGAGCATGAAGAAAAATATATTTTTTATGATATTTATCACAAAAATATTACATAAAATCGATCTTAATAAAAAAAAATAAATAAATAAATAAAACACCCTTATATAGGGTGTTTATAATATTTTTGTTAATACTACATCTTGTTGCAACTAAATTGTGTAAAAGAAATGAGAAAAAACAAAGCGGAAAAATGAAAGTTGCATTTCTAAGTTTACACTATAATATAATATAATATGATTATAAATATACAGCATGTAATTTAAATATTAATACAAACAATTGTTATTACTCATATCATAAGATTTATGACTTATTATTCGATTTATATTAACATTATAATTTTTACTACATAATACACATTGTATATTTATAATCTAAGAGAGATGAAGATTAATTTACTTTCCAAGTGTTCGAAATATAGCGTGACATGATCAAATAGCATCTACTGCAAAAACAATCAATATAAAAAAATAATCAATAACTAGCAAATGCCTTCTTAAACTATACTAATTTTCACATTCTCTGACAATGCTGATACAAGGTTTTTTTTTAAATATTTCTCATAAATTTATATATACATACATGTATATTGAGATCAGAGATGTGCATTGTTTGAAATAGATGCATTTAAAATATATTGTGCATATGCATGAAAATATAAAAGATGTAAAATGACAATTTTATATTTTATATTTAAAATACATTTTTTTTCAAAAATTATTTTATTAATTATTTCCACTTGAATGGAATTTTTCATTACCCATTTTCCATTTCACATCTATTTTAAAAATACTTTAATCTCATAAATGTGAATGTTTATGTAATTCAATTTTTGTGATTCAAGTTTATATTAAAAGAAATAAGAATATAAATATAAAAGTACGCTTTTAAATATAAATAAACATAAAAATGTAAATATTTTTTAAAAATTACTTTTATATATTTAATAAATATTTTAAAAATGCCTACTTTCCAGTTTCTATTTTAAATGGTTTAAAAAGCATTTTGTATTTAAAATTTTTAAATGGATTAAAAAGTTTATTATGCATTTCCTATTTCAAATAAATTTGAACACCCCTATTTTGCATATCTCTGATTGTTATAAATACAAATTTCATTTTCATGTAAAAAAATGCATATTAAGGTACAAAATTAAAATTTATATTATATAATTATATATTTATATAAAATACATTTTTTTTAATATTAACTTGTAAAAAAATATTTTTTAATTTTATCTTTACGAAAGAAAAAACGCATATCAGCATTTTATGAATTACGATAATTAACAATAAATCTCTATATCTACATCAAACGTGAGAGATGTAGATAAAAGTGAAAAATATACAAAAAAAATCCAGTATATGCATAAAAACACGTCACGTTATTAGTAGAAAAAATATGAAGATACCCCCACACACCACCACCAAGTCAAAAGTCCTACGGTATCTGCATCTCTTCTTAAATTGTTTTTCTAACAATTACCAAAAATCTATACTGACATTGTAAAATCGCTTTGTTTGCTTTGCAACGCTCTTCCTCGCGTGTTCTCTTTGAAAGATAGCACATAGAGAGAGATATATCTTTCTGCAAGCAAATATATTATTATGCATGCACAAGAAATAAAATCTCAAAAACATTGAACGAACAAACATATGTAAAAGAAGAATCGACGGAAAAAGAGAGAAATAGGGATATATATGTATAAATGTAAATATATAATCGAGAACAACTAATCTATCTATTGAGATTAACTTGAACGCTGCAGAAAATGCTATAAAGATGAGAATTGTCATCATCAATAGGAAAATGGGTAATCATTTACATTAGGACTGACCTCACAGATTTTAATGACCTTGACATGTATTATCAGTCATAAAAAGCTATGAGGTTGGCTTTCTGATCTCTTAGGACTGACCTCATAAATTTTAATGATCTTGATATACGTATATTATCAAAGTTATTGAAGCTATAAAATTGACTTCTTAGGATTAATCTCATAGATTTTAATGGTCTTGATATGTGTTATCAAAGTCATTGAAAGCTATGAGGTTAACTCTCTGACCTTTCAGGACTAACCTCATAAATTTTAATGACCTCGATATATGTTCTCAAGATCATTGAAAGCTGTGAAGTTGACCCTCACCTCTTAGGATTGACCTCAATTTTGATGGTCTTGATGTGATCAAAGTTATTGAAAGCTATAAAGTTGGCTCTTTAACCTCTTAGGACTGACCTCGATATATGTCCTCAAGGTCATTAAAAGCTGTGAAGTTGACTTTGACCTCTTAAAACTGACTTCATAGATTTTGATGATCTTGATATATTATTAAGGTCATTAAAAGCTGTGAGGTTAGCCCTAATATAAATAATTACCGAAAAATATATTTTGGAATAGTAGTTGCTTGCAGAATCATGTTCGGCTATCGAGAAAAAAAAGATAAAATTTCTACACTTGGAAAATAAAGGTAAGCGATATTATATGTATATATGTAAACGTGTGAGCCATGCAAATTATAAATTTTACTAAAACGGCTCACCTGAGGCCCCATCAGTAGCCAACCCCACACTTGTACTTTCAACATTATTCAAGTCCAACTCCCTTTAGAATTTAGATACATATTTATTTATTCGTTTTTCGTCTTATCGCATGAGAATGAACTTTAGAAAACATATATAATTTTTTTATAAAAATGATTCATCTAATTGCAAAGTTATTATTTATTAAGGATGTGTCCTTAATGGTGTATGTATATAATAGCATCTTTGGATCACTCATGACATAGAAAAACCATATATGTATTTGGTTGAAATCGAAATACAAAAATTAATTTAAAAAACGTAACAAACACGCTTATTAAAATCTATGGTATTTATATAAAAAAAAGGATATGTCTATTATTAATTTTTAGTCTTTTCCGCGTGATAATATCTAAAAATTTATATACATATATAACAAAAGCTTAAAATTTTTTCAAAGTTTTTATTAAAAGAATATTTGTTTTATTAATAAGCGAAATGCGTTTGACGGTTTAATATTGTATAAATATATAGATTATAAATGATCACAAATTTTATGTATTTTTTTTGTATCATGCTTGTGTGAAACGATTTGATTATACATTTACACAAACGATTGTTAGAAAAACAATTTATATGTAAAAAAAAAAAATAAATAAAATTACGAAAATAATTGCTCATTGGACTGCTCTAATATACTTCTAATGCTAGATGTTTTGTGCAAGCGTCCTTTAATGTTAATAAAGTATATAAACAAAAAACTATTCCTTCCTTTATATAATCTAAAAAAAATCGAAATTAATTTTTTAAATATGAAAATGAGGTAAAGAAATGTTTTTTACAGATGTGCCTTACAGATAAGAAGCAGAAATTAATTGTTATATAAAAGTATAATTTATATATAATAATTAATTCGATTGTATCTCAAAGAAAAATGCATATATATATATATATATATATATATATTTGGATATACAGGGTGTCCGAAAAATCGCCTACTCCACTTCGGGAGGTAATTCGGGACCCAAATTAAGCAAAAAAGTTCATACAAACATAGGTCCGGAAATGAGCCGTTTCTGAGTTATAGCCACTTTTATGTTCAAAAATCATAATTTAGAATCCTCTTGACATTCCTTTTTCTTAATTATTTCTAAAATTAAAAATTTTTATTTTTTAATTTTTATTTGTTATTTTTATTTAATTTTCAATTTTCAATTTTTATTTTTAAATTTTTATTTTTAATTTTTTTTAATTATAATTTTTTTGTTTTTTTTAACTCATTTCCGGATCTATGTTTGTATGAACTTTTTTGCTTGTTTTTGGGTCCCGAAGTGGAGTAGGCGATTTTTTGGACACCCTGTATATAAACATTAATCTGAAGCACTTAAACAAAGTTAGTATACATACACTGATGTTCTAAAAAAGTGCAGAGTGGAGGAACCATAATATGCGCAACCACTGTAAGTCAGCAGGTAGTTTACTTAATTAAGTTCTTCTTTCCTTTTGACTTAAAATATAGATATGAGAAAAAGAAATATAGTGTGTATCACCGAGTACCAAATGAAGAGAGAACAATCGATAGAGAGAAATTATATACTAAATAAAGGAGTTATAACAGAAGAAGATATACCTCTTAATTAATTTAAGGCTCTTGGCTTCTCACCGATCATGTTGGAATGGATAACGTCTTTTTTGCTTTTCTCGAGCATTATTCAAAATATTAAAAGATATTTTAGACAAAAGTTTTATGGTAAAAAAATCTATTTAAATACGTTAATACAATTTTTCTAAATTATTAATCCTCAAAAATTATTTTTTCAAAATTTTATTTACGTAGTTAAATAGAGATGTTTTTATTACAAAACTTTTGCCTAAAACATTTTATTGATATCTTGAATAATTTTCGAAATATCTTGTGCTTTTTCGCCTTTAACGTCACAATCTAACATGGCCGCGGCGAGGACCCAGGAGCCTTAAGTATGAAATAAGTATAATTTAGAATATATTTATGTTGATCATGTTTTTTTATATATTCACAGAAAATATAACAAGGTATCTACTCAAATCTTGTAAAAAAAATCCCTTTTTCAAATATTTTCATTTAAAATTTTAAATAAAGAAAAGAAATTGATGTGAATATAAAATATTATTCAAAATAAGTTTCTTTATGCGCTTTCTATTCATACGATTACAAAAAAATCACCATACACTTTTTCCAATTTTTAATATTGACTTATTAATCGCAAAATTAATTTGAACAATATAACAAAGTGCAATATATTTAAATGCAAGATATATATAAAAATATAAAACAAAAAATAATTTATTATAAATATATACGTCTTAAGGAGTACTAATTTATTTTAACAATGTTAAAAATTGAATAATTTTTTATAAAATTTTCATAAAACTTTATATTAAAAAGAGATCATTACTAAAAATAAAACCATACGAGATTTTAACAAAAACTTACATATTGCAAAGGAATATATTTGTTAGACATGTTTTTCAAAAGTAATATTATCAGACACAATTTTTTAACAAATTTCTTGAATCTCGATAAAATTCCATAAGAATTCCCGGATTTTTCAAGGAGTAGACACCCTGTATAATAATTGACCATTAATATCCTAATATAGACAAAAATAATAGATATTAAGGATTTGAATAAAATAATTTTTTAATGACTGATTAAAAATGTAGCAATTATAAGAATAAATATAAAATTTAAGTGCTAATTTATTTCTCTCGTATTTCTTAAATATCTTTAACAAGAGGAAAATGAAAAAAAGATAGATAAAAATTGCACACGATAATTGTTAATTATATCGTATCAAAGTATCGAGTACAGAGTATTATTTGTATTTCAATTTAATCTCTAAAACACTGTTGTACTCTAACTGTAAGCAAATGAGAGAGGGAGCATGGTAAAGGGGGTACAGGAGTAATCATAATGTAAGCTGTTACATTTAGATCCTCTGAGAGGGTTCCTGGAGATGCTGGGAGATGGAACAGCAGGAGGCAGGTTGTTCCCTTGAGGGGTGGCAGGTGCCGAACCAGACGACCCTGCTTGCCTCTGTTTTTCTGAAACAACACTCACTGTTCTCACATATTTGCATGTGCCCCACAGACAATTGGACGTCCTTTTTTTTCTCTCCATGTTGCACTATTTATTACGTTAGTTGCACGAATTGGAACTTCAATGATTTTTTGCAATGGCATAAGAGTTGTATTCCAAAGGGATTAAAAAAATATTTTAGCCACATATATTTGATGATGTACTCAAAAAAGTGATGTATTATTATGCGCTCAAAAATAAAGTTGCAAAAAAAGTATATATATGTAAAGAATTAAGAATTTTTTCGTTTGCGCACACAATAATTAATTGCACAAATAAATGAATTTTTTAGTTTGCTTATTTTTTACGAATAAAGTAATATAAAATCTATTACACAGTGTCCAATTTTAATCGACTACCCCTAAGAATTTTTTTATTTTTGATTGTATAACAAAATGTTTCAAATATAAAAGTTGTTTGATTTGTTGTTTTTTCAAGTCATTTATGTGTTATTAAATGGAACTATAATTTTTTTATATAAAATCGATTCCTTGCAATTTTTGGTATAAAAAGTTATAAGGGTAAGATAATTAAAAAATGAATAATTTACGAGATATTTTATACTTTAATTTGACATTAAAGTATGAACTATGAAATATTTCGTAAAATATTTATTTTTTGACAATTTTACCACAATACTTTCATGCATAAAATAATAAAATAAATCTACTCGCGCAAAGAAAATACATAGTTGTTTGTAAGAAAAAGTATGTAGCTAGTTGCAAATAACAAATTTTTATTATAAACAATTGTTTTTTTTTTTTACACCAACTGATTTTTTTTATTTTATTTTTATTTTATGAAAGTAAATATTTTACGAGATATTTTATAGTTTGTTTCATTAGTGTCAAATTTAAATATAAAATATCTCGTAAACTATTCATTTTTTGACCATCTTATCCTTATAATTTTTTATGCCAAAAATTACGAAGAATCGATTTATATAAATAATTATAGTATAATTTCATTAAAAAAAAAAAACAAATGATCTTGAAAAGCATCCTTCAGAAAAAAGTCAGTAACGTCATCTTTTGTTCCCTCATAAATCAAACAACTTTTGTCTGAAACATTTTATTGTACAAAAATAAAAAAAGTTTTTGGAGGTGGTCAATTAAAATTGGATACCCTGTATATAATAAGATTATAATTAGCAATTAAGAATATCTAATTAGTAATCGAATTAAAATCCCCTGGAACACAGTGGTGTTCTATATGCCCTCCTCCACCTAATGTTAGATCATTATGCGTAAGCAAAATATAACACAACCACATAAGCATAAACAATTAAATAAAACTGTATTGTATTACCATATATATATAATATACCAGAATTGACATATCTGTGATCGCGAGTGCTGCAATTCAATTTGCGCAAGTGTATAACGTGTCGTTTTAACGCGATATATACTATCAATAATAAAATTAAAAATGACAAAACAAAAATTCCTACCCAGACATATGCAATATTATGCTATCGCCAAAAAAAGAACACATTTGTACAATATGATGATAATAATTGATAAAATTAATTTTGTCAGGAATGATCGAAAGTATGTTGGGTCTTAGTGTAAACTATATGAAGATATTGATGAAACATTAAAAGAATAGGAAAATATCTCGCATCTCATTGCATCAAGCCAAGGTAGGTTCGAAACTGAGACAACGAAACTTTGATGATAAAAAAAATCTCTTATAATTTTAATGAAAGAGAGAGAGACAGAGACAGAGACAGAGAGAGAGAGAGAGAGAGAGTGAGAAAGAAAGAGAGAGAGAAA
Organism: Nylanderia fulva; assembly: GCF_048542155.1. Classification (NCBI taxonomy): domain Eukaryota; kingdom Metazoa; phylum Arthropoda; class Insecta; order Hymenoptera; family Formicidae; genus Nylanderia; species Nylanderia fulva. Next base: position 146,480 of record NW_028190676.1, read on the forward strand.
CCTACCCTGGGAGTTGGACATGAACAGGTTGAGTAGCGAGGTAGTACGGCGGGAAGCCTTGGTGGCTTGTACATGTGACAGTTCTCTATCCTTTTCCTTCTGTCTTTCTTTTTCTCTATCCTTTTCTAGTACTACCCTCCCGCCTTCCCCATCCAGTACCCTCAAAGTACCACCCACCCTCTTTAATCCCTGATCTCTCTTTGAACTATGACTGTTACCGGCTACGCCTGTCTCGCCGTTGGTGCCCTTCGACGTTTCCTTAGGTATCTCTACGCTGCCTTCGGACTGAGAGTGGCTGGTCATTTCGGCTAAACTCGTCATGACTTCTTCATATTCGATCACACCTTATTTGAAAAAAAAAAAAAAAGTGTAAATTGGAAATTTTTTCACCATTTTATTTCGCTTATTAAAATGGTTTTTCAATTATGGCTTCCTCATAGAAGAAGTTTAACTTGCACAAAATAAAATGACAAAACTTCCTCTATGAGGAAGCCATACTTGAAAAACCATCTTAATAAACGAAATGATATGGTAAGGAAGCAATGTGCAAAAGAGGATGTCCAAAAAGTGCGACTCTTTGAGCGTCAGTAAAATTCGAGTTGTTTTAGATCTCATATATCTAGAATAATGTAAAAACCATAGTGGTTTTTCCTGGAAATGCAGGGACCATTTAAATATCATTATTTGTTTAGAGAAAATCACGTAAATTAATATTTCATAATAAATCGAGATTTCTTGATGTTTTAACCGAATATTTTGATAAATATTTTAGTGATATCAAGTTTCTAAGATTATTTAGAATGATTTTTTAATGTCAGTCAATCATAAATTGAATAATATATATTATATATATATATATATATATATAGGGTGTCTCTAAAGTCCGACCTGGGCTCTTATCTTGAAAACGATTTGAGATACGAAAAAATATTTCAAACAAAAGTTGTAGGGTTTCGAGGGGAACATAAGATCGTGCCATTGATTTGACCTTGAATAGTCATTTGAAGATCACGTGAAGATCATCTTCAATTTCTTAAATGGGATTACCTATTTTTTATTATATATTCTTGTAGACTATCTCAAGAGCTTTACAAAACCCTATAATAAAGTAATTTTTCATGGAGTACTTTTTGAGTTATAAAGATTTGAAATTAACAACTTTTTAACATAAAATGTAAAATAACTTTTTTTTGGTACTTTTTTGCACGGAATAATCAACTGGTATAAAAAGCAGATAATTGTTAAATAAAGATATATAATATTCAACATGCAGCTGCATACCTTTTTTATAAGCAACTATGTTTTTTTACAGTAACTGATTGGTCTCATTATTTCGTGCAAAACAGTATTAAGGTATGATTAGCGAAAACTAAATATTTTATAAGATATTTTACATTTTATGTCAAAAAGTTAACTTTAAACCTTTATAACTCAAAAAGTACTCCATAAAAAATCACTTTATTATAAGATTTTAAACCTCTTGAGATAGTCTACAAGAATATGCAATAAAAAATAGGTATTCCATTTAAAAAATTGAAGGTGACCTTTCCGTGACCTTCAAATGACTATTCAAAGTCAAATCAATGGTATCTTATGTCTCCTTCGTAACCCTACAACTTTTGTTTGAAACATTTTTTCGTACTTCAAATCCAAGATAAAGAGCCCAAGTCAGACTTTAGAGACACCCATATATATATTATTCAATTTATGATTGACTGACATTAAAATTGTTCTAAATAATCTTAGAAACTTGATATCACTAAAATATTTATCAAAATATTCGGTTGAAACATCAAGAAATCTCGACTTATTGTGAGATATTGATTTACGTGATTTTCTCTAAACATATATGATGATATTTAAATGTTCCCTGCATTTCCAGGAAAAACCACTATGGTTTTTACATTATTCTAGATGTACGAGACCTAAAACAACTCGAATTTTACTTTACGCTCGAGGTCAAAAAATCGCACTTTTGATCCTTCTTTCCAATTTGTACAATTTTTTTCGTAAAATAATTTTTTTTTAATTTTTATGCTAATGTGTTCATATTTCAAAAATCTAAAATTTACAATTAAAAGAAATTCACATTCTCCAATTCACACCAAATTCAAAATCAATTATTCTTTAATATTTTATTCAGAATGTTTCAAATTAAAAATTTACATTTAAAATAAATTCTAAATTCTTTAAAAAATAAACCATTTTACAAATTCTCTACAAATTCAATTTCATTCTTGAATAACAATTTTATATAAATTCGATATTTCAAAATTTACGAATATTTATTAAGCATGTATATTTTATGAAATTAAAAATTTAATAAAAAAACTTTTCATTAATCAAATTAAATACCAAACATCATTAACCCTTTAAGTCCGAGACTCAGATTTCGGATTTAGAAATAATGCTGCCATATTGCATTTCTGGCGTTTTCGAACGGCACAGAGCGGGATTTTTTAATATTTACAACGTATTTGGGATAGATTAATTGAACGGGTGCGATAAAAAAATTTAAATTATAGATGATGCGTTTTAAGTATAATCTAAAGTAAAAAACGTGCTAAATATGGCACGCCATATTTGGCACTAAAGGATTAATGATACTCTATACTCTTTTATATAAAAATATTTAGTCTAATACCTCAAAATTAACGGAAGTTACGAAAAACACCGCATACATTTCTAAAAAAAAATTTCATAAAAATTTTATAAAAGATAAACCGTTTTATCATCACAAAATAACCACACCTTTAATAACAATCTATTTATGTATATAAAAAAAATTAAGCTCGACATCTTAAAATTTCCGAAATTTAAAAAATGCATATTTCTTAAAAATTCAAAATCTCCTATTTGCATGTCTATGCCTATTTGAAAAATGGCATGTGACGCTTTAATTGTTGCCACTTTTTGCGATGCCGATTGGTTCTTTCAATGCGCTCAGTTCATGTCTTAAGCAGCCGTCACTTGTGTTAATTTGCGGTTATTTGCAAATTGACAGTTCGCATGAAAAGTCTAAATAATTTTTGAGATATTTAACTTAAAAAAAATAAATAAGCACATACATACATACATACGAACATTTTTTTAATGTAGTTTTTCAACGTTTTAAAAAACATTCTGAACACATTGACATAGAAATCTGAAAATTTCTTTTTCATGAAAACAAAGCTTTTTTTATAAGGAAACAAAAGAATGAGTCTTTTGGATAATCTAAACCATCTTTTTACCTGGCTTCTCGAAACCCGTATATTTGCCCTGAACAAATTGCTCTAGTAATTTCTCCACCGTCATGTCGACGCATTGCCGTTTGAAATCAATATGCACCTGCCCGACTTGCTCGTGATTAGATTGCAAAACGTCGGCGTATATATTTAAAAATTCCTTCATGTGCTTCAAATGCGTCTCCTCGACATCTTGAAATCGCTTGATACAACAAAACACAGATTGATTAATATATATGCTTTATTAATGCAATACAGAGTGGATTATTTTAAAATGTCCAATTCTAAATATCTTTTTTCCTACACCAAATAGCGCCACTTTCAAAAAAAATTGTGTAATTCATAGAAAAATCAAGGAAACCCTTAATTAGATTGGATTTGTTCCAAACAAGGCCAATTTTTGTTTAAAAAAATATAATTTTTATTTAAAAAAAGTTTTGTGCAAAATATTTCCTTGTAAATGATATAGGAAAAGATATTCAGAATGGCATATTAAAATAGTCGAAGTTCTAATATCTAACAGTTTATTGAAAATTAAATTAAAAATAAATACCCTGCAAGCTTGAGTCATTTTCGTCTCAAAGTCATTTCGTATGATGGTATACTTGTCCACTAGTGCCTTATAATCGTCCTGCGCCTTTTTGAACTTAATTTCCGTCTTTTCCAGCTCTCTCTGACTGGCATTATCCTTTTTCAATTTTTCCAATTCAAGACCCTTTTGTAAACACATGTCTTTCGCTTTATGCAACGTCACCGTAATACTCTGAATACTCTGTACAACTTCTAAAGTAGAGGATTCTTCTTCTTTCACCTAAATATTTAGACGACACATTTTATTTCATATATATTTGGACTAATCCCTCTTATAATTTCAAATTAATTAAATTAATTTTGTTTGATATGCAAATATAATTATATTAGTAAATGTATACACTGTGATAAATAAGACTTTTAAATATTAAATTCAATTGCCTGATGATGAGAACCTACTGATATTTGACTGTGGGCGGATACCGTGATAATATACAGGACACGTATCAATATTCTCTACAGTAAAGCATAATACTAATTGCGAGCTAAAGATAGCGTATCTTGCTTTATGAGGTCATAAATAGATGAGAAAAATATTACGCTTAAGGCTCCTTGGTTCCTCACCGACCATGTTGGAATTGTGACATCAGAAGCAAGAAAACACACGCTATAAATTCTTAAATGCCATTTCAAAATAAAAAGATATAAAATAGCATTTCAGATGGCTTTACCACTCTCTTAAAATACCTCAAAAATTATGTTTTTTTCCTTTATAATCAATCGGCTGTAAAATGACTGTAATATGAGACCCAATCCATCTAGTCTTTGCACATGCGCACTCATTTTTAAAGTTGACGACTGACTGTCAAGAGAAAAATAGTTTTCGAGGTATTTTAAAAGTGATGTAAAAGCAGGGTTGGGTAAGTTAATGAATTAACTAAATAAAGTTTAAGTTAAGTTAAAGTTAGTTGCTTAAATAATAAAATTAATTTAGTTAAGTTAAAAGTTGTATAAACAAAAAATTAATTCAATTTAAATTAAGATTAAATTAACTAAAATTAAATCAAAAGTTAATTTTTAGAAACATTTACATTAAATTAGAGAATTTTGTTTGTTAATTTTAAAATTTATAATAACAAATAACAAATAAATATTGACTTTTATATAAAAATATATTTTTTGGTAATTACAATTAATGACAAATAAACATAAAAATTAATAATACTTTAATTTAAAAATAATACGTTTCTAACTTATAGAAAAACAATAATTCAAAGATAAAAAAATTTAATTTAGGAAAAAAGTTAATAAGTTTAAGGTCAAAAATAACTAATTAAAGTTAAAAATTAATATATTTTAAATTAAGCTAAGTTAAGTTATTAACTTTTAAACTTTTAACTAATTAACTACTAATTACCGAACCCTGTGTAAAACATTTCATCGAAATATCTTTTCATCTAAAAATGGCATCTTAAGAATTTTCAGCGTGCGCTTTCTCGCCTCAACATCACAATCTGGTATGACCGCGATGAGGACCCAGGAGCCTTAATAAAATAAATAGAAAGGATATAAAATTACGTACAGCCTTATGCTTCTTGTGCAGTTCGTCCGCGTATTTCGACACATCTTTTATCAGTTCGGTCACTCGCTGGGCCATCTGCAAGTGCAAAACGGCTAGTTTCTCAGCGGCACCTCTCAGGGCGGCCCATACAGGTGCAAACGTTCCTTGCGTGCTGTTGCTCGCCTGTTTCGCTACTTTACTAAGGAGCTTGTAATTGTTCTCCTCTATAGCTGATCTCTCGCGCAAAAATTCGGCCAATTCCTTGCTGGCGATTACACCATGCTTCATATTATGATATAATACGTCGAATCCATTATTCTTTTCGCCCTTGAATAGCATAACAAATCAAATTCGTTTCAGTTTTTTTTTAATTAAATCTTAAAAAATAGTTAAAAATTATATGTATCTACAATTTTTAACTAATAATAACATTTTAATTTAAAGTATAACGTAAATTATACTTATTTTTTTTTAATCATTGATAATAAAATTAGAAAACTTAAAATTTAAAGAAATGTTTATATTTTATTGTCTAATATATAATTTTATTAAAAATTATTTTGTATATTTATTTTTAAAAAATTCTAGAATATGTAAAAAATATTAAGTATCTTTTAACATCAGTTGTTTGTAAATTAATGTTAAACAGTTAAAAATTTTTTTTTAATGTACATTTTATTGTATTGTATTGTAAGTATAGTAATTTATTAAAAAAAAACCATTAAAAAAATTTTTAATTGTACGGAACAATATTAAAAAATAAGTGTTTACATTAGAAAAAATCAAATTAACTTTGCTAATACACTATTTAAAATTTTTCTTCATATTTGCAATTACAATCCCAAAAATAAATAAAAGCTTAATTTGAGAGCAAAAATAATAATTTATATAATTTTTATAAAGAATCCGTTAGTTAAAACTATTTAAATTTTCAAAATTTGAATTTAGGGTTGTAATAAATCCCCCAAAAATTTATAACTTTAACTTGAGCAGAAACAAAACATTTTATAAACAATTTGTCAGATTTGCTATTTTAGATTTATAAAATTTGACTTTGAGTTTGTAATTAGCAATCCAAAAAACCTAAAAATATAAATGTTACTAAAAATTTGTTTAATAGAAAAATTGTACTCTTCAAAAGTTGAGAAAATATATCATCAAAATTCATCCTAGAAGTATAAAAATAAATATTTTAATATTAATATAATTATTAACAATTTTTCAATTTTTTAGTAATTCGTATTATATAGTCGTATATTATTTTTATCAAAAATTAAAAAAGAAACACTATTTCCTCAAAATCGAGACAGTAATAAATGAATCTTAGAAATAATAAGCATAACTAGAAAAATTAGTATATATGTATAAAAAAAGAATTTCAATTTTTTTATTAAAATAAAATCTTAAATTTTAATATCTATTAGTATTACTAGTATTTATCTATTAGTAAAATTTTCTTCCACACTGCAAGAGAACTACTGCTAATTATCTTTTAGCATTCCATTATTATTTTAATATTGTTATATATAACTAAAGAATGTATGCAAATGTACACAAATTCTGATAAAACTTACAAGATTCTTTCAATAAAAAAAAAGAAGTATCTTAATTTCTATTTATCTCATGATCATCGAAAAGATAATTCAAAAAATGAATATTTTTATGAGATGTTTTGAAATTATTACATCAACTTAGAAAATATCTCATTACTTATTCACTTTTTATGTCAAATATTAAAAAAAAAATCAATTTATATTTAAAAAAAATTAGGATAGTTCCATTTAAAAAACTAGATTGACTTTTATATATATATATATATATAAATAATTTTAAAAAATAACTTAAAAATTCAAAATTATCAATTTTTCCCCTTGAAATCTTTTAATCTTTTGTATGAAATATTTTCTCGTTATTTAATTTCGACAATATTTCAAGATATTAATTTAAACGAAGGGGAAATACCCTGTATATAGTAATATTATATTTTACATACTCATTTATTATCAGGATTTAGTAAATTAATAATTTTTTTTAAATTAAGTTAAGTTAAAGTTAGTTGCTTATAAAATTAATTTAGTTAAATTAAAAGTTGCCTGAAGAAAAAATTAACTCAGTTAAAGTTAAGATTAAATTAACTGTAATTAAATAAAAAAATTAATTTTTAAAAACATTATTTATAATAAATTAGAATATTGTTTATTAATTCTTTTAAAATTAATAATATAAATAACAAAGAAATTTTGATTTTTATACAGAAATATATTTTTTGCTAATTACAATGACAAACGAATATAAAAATTAATAATACTTTAATTAAAAAATAATACGTTTATGACTTATAAAAAAAACAATAATAGTATTCAGAGATAAAACAATTTGACTTAGGAAAAAAATTAATAAGTTTAAGATCAAAAATAATTAGTTAAAGTTAAAAAATGTCAATACATTTTAAATTAATTAAACTAAATAAGTTAAAAGTTATTAACTTTTTTTAACTTTTAACTAATTAACTAGTTATTACCCAACCCTGTTTATTATATACATAAATATAAAATATATATAAAAAAAAATTGTTTTTAAAAATTTGAAAATTAGCAAGAGAAAGAAAGATAGGGAAAAGTTATAAGCAAAAAAGTTTATGTACACAAGTTTATACACTACTTCTACATATCGTGAAGCTTTTCGTATTCTGTGTGAAAATCTGTCTACAATTAGAATATTACATCTAAAGATATCTGCTGGAACAGTATTTAAGATCATTTTAGCCATTTAACACTTGAACCCTGATCGTGCAGTAAACTCACATTGAGCAGAACTCTCAAGTGACATTGCAACAAGCCATCATTACATATTATTGCTCTTGTCATTCTATTTGTACCTATTACTTGCGACGGTTATATATACATCTCAATTCTTACTTTGATTTTATTGAAATAATCTTTCACACTTTTTTCAAACAATTTATTCGATTTGTCCAATATTAAGTACAAAATATTGTTTGCGTTAAATGTAAAATGATCTTTAATATATTTTGTACATATTAAGTACAAAATAATCTTCAATAAAAGATACTCCAATGCCGAAAAGGGAAGTGACAACTATCTTATCAATAACGTGGCTTTGTGAGAGAAAAATGGCAGATAATTGTATATATTAATGATTAACCGAATGTAAAAACTTTTAAATTAAATTATTTATATCATAAAATGTATGTAGTTAAATCCATGCTTTTTTTAAACATTACTTATGCTTTTCTTGTTAATAATATAGACACAAATAAATGTACTATACATTTAAATGTAAAAGGACATAAACTTTTTATCTTCTATATTTATTACCTTTTTAATATATGTATATTTAAACTTTATTATATTATCAATGTAAAAATATATATTTTTAAAAGCTATTATTGAAAACTATAAAATATAATTAAAATATTATCAACAAAATTAGGATAATTACCAATAAATCAAATTTTTATTAACATCCATAAGATAATAAAAGATTAATAAATATTTTGATATATATTTAAAGAAGAAATTTTAATAAATGTAAGAGAATACTTCCTTTATATAAATAATTCGCTAAAAATTTTTGCTCAGATCTGAAAAAAAGCTGAATATTCTTGCACATTCTTAGAAAAAGCTAATTGCAATTGTAATCATTAAAAATACAAAGAAACTGACGTAATTGTACAAGTGTTTTTTCGCTCTCGTATACAAAGTGCATAGCCCGGCAATTTACATATGTATGACAGGCTACATAATAAAAGAATACGATGCGATCTTTTTTCTAAAGTCCAATAGATATCTTTCTTGTCTTTCACGGTAATATATAGCTTCGTCGCGATATAAAAAGACGTAGAAATTACGTATAGTAGACATACCCAGATAGGAACGCATGCAGAAAAATTTTAGCATTGTTTTGATTAATTAATTTTTTATTAATTTATTGATTCTAAATTTAATTTTTGTAATGCATAGCAATTTTTATAAAATTGACATCTAAAATAAATGCAAAAATAAGTAGTATTATTTTAGCACAATTATTATTGCTGAATACATTTTAGAAGTTAAATTTGTAATTATAAAAACAATTAGAGTATAAAATTATATAATTATTGTTCGAACATTCTTAAATCTAAAATTTCACAAAGAAATTTAAGCATCAAACATGTATGAAATATATGCGACATAATTTATAATTACAAAATTCCATTTTAGCAAAAGATGTGTGTTTTGTAGAATCATCTTAACACAATTATTGCAAAAAGTGTCCTATCTGAGTATATATATATAGGATGTCCTGTGTGTAACGTCGAGAAATTTTTTGCACGTTTCCAATTTTTGTCATCGTATATCATTTTGTAATTGAGCTTTAAATTAAAATTCTATTAAACTCCCGAGATAGCAAAAGTAGTCATTTTAACGTCAAATTATGTCATTAGATATATTTTAATAGCAAAATGGCCCAGATAGTAAGCATATATATCATTTTGACGTCTAATGACATCATTAAATGTCAAATGACATCATTAGATGTCAAAATGATGTTATTAAACGTCAAAATAATGTCATTTTGACGTTTAATGACGTCAGTTTGCTACTTGAGGATGGATTTTGACGTCAAATAACGTCATAACAATTACTGTGGCTATCTAAATCCACTTGAAATTGAAGAATATCGTTTTGTTAATATTTGATTTCCACAAAGCTTAGTTTGCAAAAAACCCTTTATTTTCAACTGCTTATAACTCGAAAATTATTAGTGCCTCGACATTTTCGCTGAAAAAAAATAGTCTCCAAATGATCCCAGGAATCTGTCATTAACAGGTGATCCGCTAATTTTGAGACACCCTATATATATATATATATATACATATATATATATATATATATATATATGAGCGAGAAGGAAACGTGTGACAGATGAAAATGAGCGAGACGCCAAGCGAAAAAAAAATAGAGAGGAAAAGCGCGTGACAGATGACAATCGGCGAGATGTCGGGTGAAAAAAACGACGAATGAGACGGAGGCAGGAAGGAAACGAAGGCTACAGAGAAAGAGTCAGTATTAATACGAGCATATCACGCGTATCATATATTATGGAGTAGAATTCGAAAAGAATAGAGGGACAAAAAAAGACGAAAAAAATGACGAAGTCACGTACGTAATAAATTCTCTCGTGACATAACCTAAATTCGCTCGTAAAACAAGGATTGTCGATTGACGAAGGGAAAAAAAGAGAAAGAGAAGTAGAGACTCACCCAGAAGTAGTCGACAAAGTCCACAGTCATATTGGAACTGCGATCAGACCATCATACTATCACGTTTTGGCTCACGAGGATGCGGAGGCGCGGGCGAAAAACGACGACGGCGCGCTTAATAATGAACGATTACGCGAATACGGAGGGATACGTGGGACAATTAACGATTCGCGCCCAGTAACGACGATTCACCAGCATAATGCTTTTTCTTGCCACCCTTGAAGGAGCCGCGAGCGGGACGAGCGTGCTCGGAGAGGAGAATACGGGTCAACTTGCGCCTCGCTTGTGGTGTCGATTATCTCTGTTTGTCGCGTCGCTCCGCAACTCTCTCTCTCTCTCTCTCTCTCTCTCACACATGGTTTATGCGCTCTCCCTTTCTCTTCTTCTTCCTCTCGCGCAATTGCGCAACCATTCGCCTTCGGCAATGGCGCATTGGAGTCCCTAGAAAAGTTACTTTTTAGGATTAGTTACTAAAGGCGGTATTCATGTACGTTCTTATATATGTAATAGCGTTTTCGATTGGGAAAAAGTTAGTGCGCATCAGTGCGCACTCAGTTCATACGAACACTGGACAAGTTCCATGGGTTGCACTGAATAGTGCAGGTGAAAAAGAACACGCCGAAATTTTCAGTGCTACTTGAGTTGACTAGATTCCGGGAAGAACGAAAAAGTAACCTCGACATCTTGTGTTCAGTTAAGTAATGATTTTTATTATATGTAATTAAATATAGAAGATGATCAAGAATATCACGTATGACAAATATAAAAATTATTATTATTCAGTATAAAAATGCTATTACATTAAGTACATTAATTATATTTTAAAAAAGGGTATAGGTTCGATGTTTATATAAAAAGATATAACACTTACGGTGTCATTATCCATTTTTTTCACACATTCTACATAATTTACAGTTTTTGGAATTATTCTTCTAGTTCGAAGAGTTGTAATTATTTCTTCTTGCTCGCTTAAACTAGAAGAAGATTCCAAAAATGTCTCCAAAATATTAAAGAGAGCCAAATCCGAATTGCTCATTATGTCGAATTTTCGTTCAAAAGAATGCCCTACTGCTTGCATGCATCCAGTGCACTGAACTGGCACCATCGACATATAGAATGGACTGAGCATCGCGATGGGTAAGCGCGCGCCTGCTTTAGAGTGAGAAGTACTACATCTGAGGCCTATGTTTGTCTCTCTTTTTGCAGGGCCGTCTAAAAAAATTGCGGACCATGTGCATTTTTCTATGAAATGTGTAGTCAATAGATTTTTTTAGAATTTATTTTAAAATTTGTTTTAATATATTTAATATATTTATAAATAAACAATAAATTTGCTTTAATTTATATTATATTTATATTAATATTTTATTAATTATAAAGTTTTATAAATAGATATATGTTTACAAATTTTATTATAAATATTATAATAATAAATGTTATAAATAATAAAAAAATTATATTGTTGATATATAGAAAATTTTATTTATTTACATTTATAAAAAATTACAATACTACACATTATTATAAAATATAATATGATATATGCCACTTACAGGATATTGTTATAATTATATGTATAAAACAAAATTTTATTATATAATATTTATAGTTACATGTATTTCTTATATTTCTTATATTATGTATTTCTATATCTATCTTATATCTATTGATGCATAAATAAAATTGTTTTTGTTAACTTATGTCTTATTCTATTTATGACTGCAGATTTTGTCTTTGCTGCGTGATTTAATCTTATTTTTAAAAAAATTAACAAAAACTAATTTTATTAATTTTATTAATTCCAAAGCGAGTAGGCGAAGGTGAGGTGTCAAAAATTTAATGCTATGTTACTGCTAGAATTCTGGAGGGGGACGAAATAACAAATCAGAAGCTTGCAAGAGAGACAAACATAGGCCTCAGATGTAGTACCTCTCACTCTAAAGCAGGCGCGCGTTTACATATCGCAATGCTCAGTCCATTCTATATGTCGATGACTGGCACCGTCAAAATATCTCGTGCCACTTAGTGCGCATTGAGTGCGCACTATGCGAGTGTTGTGCGTTCAAACGAACACGCAACACTAGCCAAGTGCGCATTGGCACTACCAATCGAACACGCGCCTGACATTCAGTGCAGCCAGTGCACCCCAATCGAAAACGCTATAAGAATCAACTGTGAATGCCGGTCTAAGTTACTATAGTTACTAGGGCTGCGTTCGGAAACTACACACTCGGTGTCGTTTCGTGATTTCAATGGAGAAATGGAGGGGATACAGTGTGTTCTCGGGTGTACAGTGTTTCCGAACGGACGCGTATGTTTGTACGCATTTTGTGTACAAATATATATATACATATATATATATATATATATATATATTTATACATATGTATATATTTATATATTTATCATTTATAATAGCGGGAATATAATTGTTTAAAGTTTAAGATATATATATATATATATATATATCTTAAATTTTAAACAATTATATTCCCGCTTCATCAAATAACGGGATATCATTATTCATTGCGGCTTGATGCCGTCCTTTTATTAAAGTAATATTTTGTTGATGCATTATTGATCTTTCTTTTCACTATAAACAGGATATCGATTCTGTAACTTTTTCTAAAGTGAAAACGTGAAAAGTGAAAAATTTCCGCCAATCGCACATCGATTTCATTTTAAAATCAATGCGTGATTGACGGAAATTTTTCACTTTTCACGTTTTCACTTTAGAAAAAATTACAGAACCGATACCAAGATCAAAGATCGGAATTTAACCAATTAGAATAAGAATTAAAATTTCTTCGTTTTGATTGGTCAATTTTCAATCTTTAATCTCAATTTTCAATAGTCTGATAAGGATTTTAAAACACATGCGAGTTATTTAATATAAAAGATTATTTGAATGTTTAATGTAAGATTAATGTTATTTGTTGCTATAAATTTTAAAAGAATTCAACAAAATTTTATTTAATATAAATAATGTTTTTAAAAATTAACTTATGATTTAACTTCAGTTAATTTAATTTTAATTTAACTTTAATTGAATTAATTCTTTTGTTCATGTAACTTTTAAGTTAACTAAATTAATTTTATAAACAATTAACCAAAAAAATAATTATCTATAAGAAACCTCGCTTAGTTTAAAATAATTTAAAAAATATTTTCTCTCTCTCTCTGTAAAAACTAATGTTAAATTAATTCGAACATTTTGAATTTAGCGCTACTGCGTAATACGACCTATGACGTCACAGGCAGTCAGGTATCTTCCTCGCGCTTCCTCTCTTTACTCTCTCCTTACCTCAGACTCAAAATTGACATCACATATCACCATATTACACATTGTGGCATATAGGCGAATCCCCCAGATGCTTTAGCAGGCATACAGAAAAAGAAGAAGACATTACATATCGCGCGGTGGATAGAGATAGAGAGCAAAATGGCGGCCGAATCAAAAGTCTCATTCCGCTTCGCTCTCGTCACCGGACGATGGTGACCGGCGGTGGCAGCCTCTCTCATTCCGTAGCGAGATGCTATTCCGATGCCATCGCGCATACGTACTACATACACCAAGTGCAATCGGTATATAAGAATGACGCGCGTGAAATAACGAATCGCTCCGATTGCGGCAGTCAGCAGCGGATTCCTACAGCTAGAGCCAGAGACCGGTGGGTCGGGAGGGAGGGAGGGAGGAAAAGGGATAAATACACTGCGCCTCTCAAATTACTAATCGGAATATTTACTCTGGAGAATTTTGAATTTCCGTAACGGCCAGATATGTGACGTGACGTCACGTGCTGCTATCTTCTTCCTCTACTCCACTTCTTCGTGCGAAGCCCCTCGTGTGTAAATAAATCGTGCGGAACGAAAAGGTGTGTGTTAACGCGTAATATTTTTTCGCGCGCACACGCACGCACACACACACACACACACACACACACACACACACACACACACACACACACACACACACACACCACACACACACACACACACACATATATATATACACATATGACAGTTATTGCGTGGATGACAGCTACCTGGCTGGAGTAATTCTCGGAGTAATCTGGACGTCTTTGACGCACTGCGTGCTAATTGAAATCTCTCATTTGCATAAATGTCGCGCTGATGACAGATCTACCTGATTCTAATCGGGATTCCAGATATTGCACAATACACTCGCGACTGAATCACGATGGAGGACGCGAATGAGGTTCTGGTATGCGCGGCCGAATTCATAAAAGGTAATTTGTTGTTTCACGTTAATTATTAATATTAATTGATTGTTTTCATTAATTATCGCAATATGCATTCGTATAATTTATTTAAGATTATTTCTACAATTTATTTTATATATATAATATTTATTTCTAAAAAATTTTGTATTATATACTTTATGTATCTATACATGTAACTATATGATTGTATACATTTATTTAAGATTATAATTGTCTGAGGATTTCTCGTTATTTTTTTATCTATAAAAAAGATATTTGAATTATATTGTTTCACATTTTTTAGAATTATTATAATCGTTTTAATTAATTATCGTAATATGTGTAATTTATTTGAGATTATTTCGTTTTTTTGGGGGAGATTTCTTGTTAATTTTTTTATTTATAGAAAAAATATTTGGAACATTACAAAATTGAACTTATAGTTTTATTTCCTATATATATTTATAATTTTTTTTAGTATTTTTAAGATTAAAATTATTGCAATATGTAGTTTTACATGTAATTTATTTCTATATAACATTTAAATCATTTTGTAATTTTGATTTTGTTGTATATCTAATTTTGTTAATTTATTATCTATAAAATCTCAAATGTAGAAACATTCCAAGTAGCAAACTGATGTCATTAAATGTCAAAGTCATGTCATTTTGATGTCTAATGATGTCATTTAACTTTAAAATGAGATATACTTGCTATCTAGGACACTTTTTAAGTTAAAATAAATTATTGTAATTAATATTACAATTGCAATATAGATATATAATTTATTTCTACAATTTATTTTATATATATATATAAATATATATATTTCTAAAAAATTTTGTATTATACTTTATGTAACTATAGATATAACTATATATTTATATAAAATTTTACTTGCCAGAAATAATTTATTTCTTTTTTTTTTTTCAGATCGATTGTATTTTGTTACATTGAGAACAACAATGAAACCAAAAAGTACTCCGAATACACATTACTTCAGCATTGACAATGAATTGGTGTATGAAAATTTTTATGCCGATTTCGGTCCTCTAAACCTGGCTATGCTATATAGGTATTGTCAGAAAGTGAATAAAAAATTGAAAGGCATTGCACTCAGCAAAAAGAAACTTGTGCATTATACGACGATGGATTCAGAGAAAAGAGTGAACGCTGCCTTTCTCATGGGAAGTTATGCGGTAACATATTTTTTTCTCTATTTAGACAAATGATAATAATGACAATATGTCATTATTATTTTTGATCACACTTATATTCTAATAGCACTAATATAAAATTTATATATACTAATATAAAATCTTATATTTTTAGATATTGTACTGCAAACGCACGGCACAAGAAGTTTACGAATGTTTAACTAAAAGTCCAAATAATCCTGCATTCATCATGTTCCGTGATGCCTCCATCGGACCACCATGCTATCAAATATCGTTAAGGGACAGCCTAAGTGCTATATACAAGTGCCATCAACTGGGTTTCTTTAATTTCGAAGATTTCTGTGTTAAAGAGTACGAATACTTTGAAAGAGTTGAGAACGGAGATTTAAATTGGATCGTTCCAGGAAAATTTATTGCTTTCTGCGGACCACATGCAAGATCTAAGATGGAAGATGGTGCGTATTTTCCATCGTATTAACATCAATTTAGCAGTGAATATGTGAAAAAGGATGCAGTAATGAGAAAAAAAATAATATGAAGATTAGATGAGTAAATAATTTAGTGAAATGAGTGGTTATATCAGTGATGAGTGCAAAAACTGAAAATATGTACACACATGCTTGAATGATGGATGAGAAAAAAAGTAAAGGAATTATAATTATTTTAAAAAATTTTAAATCACAATTCATCTTTTACTTGTTTGAATTATTTAGAATCATAAATAATTGCGCGCGGTTATATAATACAATAAATATTATGTCCTTTTTTCACACAGGATATCCACTGCATGGTCCGGAATCATATTTTACTTACTTCCGCCGTAATAATATAACAACAATTGTACGGCTCAATAAAAAGGTTTACGATGCGTCGAGCTTCACCGATGCCGGCTTTGTACATAAAGATTTATTTTTTATGGATGGCTCGACGCCGACAGATTCAATAATGCATCAATTTCTCAAAATAGCGGAAAGCGCAAACGGCGCGGTCGCCGTTCATTGTAAAGCTGGCCTCGGCAGGACGGGTTCCCTCATAGGTTGCTACATTATGAAACATTATCATTTAACTGCCCACGAAACAATTGCTTGGATAAGAATATGCAGGCCAGGTTCTGTAATTGGTCACCAACAACAGTGGCTAGAGAAGTGGGTATTTGTCATTTTTCTTTTTATTATTATGATGTACAGGGTGTCTCATAGGAAAATGCCCAAATTAATCAACTGTTATTTTTTAATGCACGCAGTTATCGAGAAAACAAAAATTGTATTAAAAAGAGGAAAGTCTACAGTTTTTAATGGATATAAATAAAATGTTTGTATACCAGTTTATTTTATTGATAAAAAGTAATGAAAAAAGTGCTAATAATTACATATGTAAACTAATAAGAAATATGTTTGAAGTGCGCACCATTTGAATTTGTACAAAATTCTGTTCTTTTACGAAAACTCGTAAAAACTTTCTAACATGTCATTTTTAATGTTATTGATGATCTTTCTAATAGCTGCTATTAAATTTGGCATTGTTGAAAATATTTTCATTAGTTTATGTCATTTTATGTAATTATTAGCACTTTTCATTACTTTTTATCAATAAAATAAACTGGTATACAAACATTTTATTTATATCCATTAAATACTGCAGACTTTCCTCTTTTCAAGACAATTTTTGTTTTCTCAATAACTGTATGCATTAAAAAATGATAGCTGATTAGTTTCAGAAATTTCTTATAAAACACCCTGTATATTTTTTTATTATCTATATATATAAATATAGATAATTATTATTTTTAATATCTATATAAATATTTAGATAACACTTTTTTTCATTAAAGATGCAGATATCGATAATATATATTTTTGTTATCTATATAAAAATAAGATGACGCCAAAAATTTTCATCTAGATAATCATCTATAATTTTATTTAGATAATAGTAAACATTGTGTATTATAATAGTATTAAAAAAAAAAAAAAAAAAAAAAAAAAAAAAAAAAGAAACTAATAGATAAACAGAGAATAAAAGGAACTGAGAAATTATTGTGCTTTGTTTTTCTAGAAAGGAAACATATCTCCGATCGTTGCTGAAGGAACCTCTGCAATCTGAGGACAGAAAAAAAGTCCACGAGTATGGGATATATTCGATAGCCGGTAGACCCAAAGCAGCTTCCTTCCAGGGGAACACGAAGGCTTTGATGGAAGATAATGTATCAGGAATTATGCATCGCGTAGACGAAATAAAATTAGATGATCCTGGACCGGCGGCTGGAGCCAGCTCTACGAATAGATACAGTATGTTGACCCAGGGTGATAAATTATGCAGAATCAAAGCTAAGAGAAGAGGCATACCGACGTCTCAAGCTTCTCTTAATGCGAACACAGGAACGTCCACTGTTGGGCAGTAAGTGTGCTTTTATCAATTACCAGAGTGTATACTGGAAAATCATGGAATCCTCAGAGAATTTATTTTTAAGATTTGAGTATACATCCTGATTATACAGTTCTGCAAAATAGAGGGTCTTAACACGTGTTTGAGCAAATGAAGTAGTTTTCTATGTAATTTTGCGCTGAATCCGAATCTGACTCTAGATTTTTGCCAATCACGTCAGATTTTTGAGATAAATGAGATCAGAGGTGTCCAAAATGATGATTTTGATCAACTTCATGCATTTATTTTTGACACCAAATTTTTTAAAATATTTCTGATACTGTCATTGCATAGTATTAGTCTTTCCCTTTTTAGTCCATTTCAAAATCCATTTTTAGTCATTTTTGTGTGATATTTTGTTCCCAAGTACTATTTTAAAGCTCTCCTGGATCCTTGTCACGGTCATGTTAGATTGTGACGTCAGAGGCGAGATAGCACACACTGAAAATTCTTAAAAATGACACCCAATATCCAATAACTCTTTATACTTAGAATTCAAAAACCCAAAGTTCCAATTACTCCAAAACCCAAAAACACAATAAGCTCAAAATACAAAAAGTATGAATTTGTAAATTCAAATCCATGCAGATCTATGTTATTAAAAGAGTGTTTTTGTTTTAATAAAAACACTTTTCGAAATATACATCTATATATATTTTATTTGCAGTCCATATTTGGGATCTCTGTTACAAACCAGGAGCCAAAAAGTTACTACTTTAGTGGCCAATAAAGAAAGAGATCCCACTAAAAGACTTTTATCACGCTCTACTGCAACAACAGTGAAGAGGTGAGATGATTATTTACTCTTCTCAATTGTTTTAACAATATCCTACTCTTTACCATTTCTTCATAAAAATTTATATTTACATTAACATATGTATGCTTTTAATATAAAATTATTGAATTAAATTACATTGATAAAATTGCATGCATATTTAAAAGATATGTCTGCTTATCTTAACTGGAAATTGTAGAAACAATTGGTTGGTCAGCAGTAGCTGTGATCCATCTTCCTGCCGTATTAGGTCTAAACCGTCAACACAGAGCCATAGCATCAACAACAATACAACTACCATCAGTCCTGTTACGTCCTTAACTGTATCGAAGCCAGTGAGAAGAGCAAAACGTACCTCCTGCATGGCTGTGCAGGCTCATACCACAAATTCGCCTGCCAATCATGCGATACCGCAGCCGCAGCAACGCATGAATATGATCCTCAGGTCGGCAGATCGAGTTACTCGTTATTCACTCAGGCAGTAAGTCGATAACTGTCCTTATTTCTCGAATTCGAGCCTAAATTAAGAGGTTGATGCATCATCGAGTTCGATCGTGCAGTTGTTTGATCTTTTAACTGTTTGATATATGTATAAGTAAAACACATATTGACAGTATTTCCCGCTCCTCTCTCCTAATTCCTCCGTCGCTTTTGACACTTGGCTTTGCTTTATTAATCATTCGAGTATATTTTCTATACAAAAATATATATATATATTTTTTGTGTTTCTGATTATGATAGATGTATAAAGATGTATAAACGAAAAAATTCATCTGGTCATCACAAATCAATGAAGTTTGATGTTTCGTAGATTTATATTAACAGTAGGGATGGAAGTTCAATATGTATTTAAAAATCGGAGTTTCTAGAGATTTTCTAAGAATTATTCGAATATAAATCATAAGAATTAGTATTTTATATATTGTATTTGCGAAGTAATCAAATTTAAAACAATATTTGAATTTTAGATTCAGTTGCAAGGTTTAAAATACTTATAAGTACTATTAAAAGTATTTTTAATATTTTTTTCAAAATAATTATAAATTATAAAGAGTTCTTAATCCCATCTTTAATTAACAGATTGATATAAATCTATGCAGCTTCATGATACACATAGAGACACGGTTTAATGTATAAACGAGATTTTTCATATATAAATTTTTATTAAGGAAAATACACTTTTAATTGTTAATATTTTTGTAATAAATTTACACACATGTTTTTCATAATCAGAATATTGTGCAATTTTTATATCCTCTTGATGAAAAAAAGAGAGAATGTTCTGTGAATATGCATGGCTTAAATTTTTTTATCATTTTACACCTTTCCTTAAATTTCTTACAATTGTTCTCCCATTTTAATACTTGCAACCGTGATGAGATATTTGTTCTATTTTTTTATATTCGCAATTTATGCAAGATTTTAGTATCCTTTTGTTCATCGAAAACTAACTTCTAAACTGTTGTGACACACAGACGGATGTACTAGCTGTTTTTACTCATCGTGATTGGAAAAATGATGACCGACTATTGAATCCTGCTGCAGGTTTATTCTATAACTTTTTAAAATATGCCTTACCACATTTTACATAACTGCGAGTAATGCATGCATTATAATTATAATGCATGTGTTGAAAAGTTACAAAATAGACCTGCTGAAACATTCTGCTTATTTTGTCATAGACATTTATAATAATCTGTTAGTATAGCCATTTTGATCTTAATTTCTCATATAAAAAGTCTCGTTTATATTTGAATGTATCATCTTCATACATATACACGCACACAAACAATACACACACATACACATAAATAATGTTTTGTAACATGTACAGGGTGTTCCATAAGAAATTGCTGAAACTAATCTGCTGTCATTTTTTAATGCATGCAGTTACCGAGAAAACAAAAATTGTGTTAAAAAGAGGAAAGTCTACAGTTTTTAATGGGTATAAATAAAACGTTTGTATACCAGTTTATTTTATTGATAAAAAGTAATGAAAAATGTGCTAATATAATTACATATGTAAACTAATAAGAAATATTTTCGAAGTGCGCACCATTATTTGAATTTATACAAAATTCTGTTCTTTTACGAAAACTTACGTAAAAGCTTTTTCTAACGTGTCATTTTTAATAATATTGACGATCCTTTTAATAGCTACTATTAAATCTAGCACTGTTAAAAATATTTATCATTAGTTTATATTATTTTACCCAGATAGCCACAGTAATTATTATGACATCATTTTGACATCAAAATGATCTCATAATAATTACTGTGGCTATCTGGGTTTTGATGTCAAAATGATGTCATAATAATTACTGTGGCTCTCTGGGTATGTGATTATTAATACTTTTTATTACTTTTTATCAATAAAATATACTGGTACACAAACATTTTATTTATATCCATTAAATACTGTAGATTTTTCTCTTTTTGAAACGATTTTTGTTTTCTCAATAACTGCATGCATTAAAAATGAGAGTTGATTAGTTTCAGCAATTTTCTATGGGACACTTTTGAACATTTAACTTTAATAGTTAATGAGAGACATAAAAGACAGTTAAAAAGTTATATATATATATATATATATATATATATATATATATATATCGGCCAAGCGAGCAACGCAATGTTATTGCGAAAATTAAGAAACTTAGGAATTCGTATCTTGTGGTTGAAATCTCAGAATTTTCCTTGTTCCTCTTTTAACACCTTCCCCCCTGTAAAGAAATAGGCGAGAAAAACAGTTAAAAGGGTTTTAAACATGTGCGTTTAGCAATGGATGTTAAATAAATTATTTTCAGCTTCTAATTAAAATTCAAAAGTTTTAAATCTGTGGAATGAGCAAATTTAGTTTGTTGTTAAGAATTATTGAAAGTTCAAATAAGATATATTTATATAATATAATAAATTTTTATATTATGGCCAACAAATATAAAAGAATGTTATATACACATATATATAAACTTTTATTATATGAAATGTTTGGTAAATATTCACATAAGGCCAGGTGAAATGTTTTGTTATATATACAGGGTATCCCAGACCACCTGTATACCCCTTTTTTTAAAAACTAAGCATTTTAGAGAAAAATGTTTTAAACAAAAATATTGTATGGTTTTGAGGGGAAAATAAGATGGTGCCATTGATTTGACCTTGAAAAGTCATTTGAGGGTTATGTAAAGGTCAACTTTAATTTCTTAAATGGAACTACCTATTTTTTATTACATATTCTTGTAGATTATCTCAACAGTTTTTCAAAACCCTATAATAAAGTATTTTTTATGGAGTATGAGTACTCTTTGAGTTATAAAGGTTTGAAGCTAACAATTTTTTTACATAAAATGTAAAATATTCAATTTTCGATAATCATACCTGAATACTTTTCTGCACAGTATAATAAGATCAATTAATTGATATAACAAATAATTATTTTAAAAAGAATATGTAATATTTAACATGCAGCTGCATACTTTTTTTTATAAGCAACTATGTGTTTTTTTACACCAATTGATTGGTCTCATTATTCCATGCAAAAAAGTATTAACAATAAGATATGATTACTGAAAACTGAATATTTTACAAGATATATATATATATATATATATATATATATATATATATATATAATATATTTTATATTTTATGTCAAAAAATTGTTAGCTTCAAACCTTTGTAACTCAAAGAGTACTTCATAAAAAAATTTATTATATGATTTTGGAAAGTTCTTGAGATAACCTACAAGAATATGTAATAGATAGTTCCATTTAAGAAATTAAAGTTGACCTTTACATGACCTTCAAATGACATTTTAAAGTCAAATTAATGGCACCATCTTATATTTTCCTCGAAATCATACAATTTTTGTCTAAAACGTTTTTCTCTAAAATGCTTAGTTTTTAAAAGAAAAGGGATGTGTGGGTGGTCTGGGACACCCTGTATTTTATTATAGAATCTACATATAAATTTTTCTCGTTGTATAGTGTCTCCCATTGACTGTTGAAGTGAATTCCACATGTTATGAAATATTTTGTCTTGATGTATAAATGTATAAAAAGCTTGTATTATAATAACAATGTAAACAAAAATTGTCCCAGAAATAATTAATATTTTGAGAGTTAGCATCGATTATTATGAGAAAAAAGTTAAACTTTGATTCTAAATAATTTCCAAGATAGAATTATTTGATTGTGACTTTTTTCATGATGTGTGTAGTCGGTCTTGTTATTATTTCCCAAAATATTGATTTGTGGGATTCCCTATAGATACGCGTGCAGGATAGTTTATTTTTTTTCATTTCGTTTAACTTTTTTGTTTTTAGTTTAAAAAAATATTTCTTATATAAGTCTTTCGTAAAGTCTGGAAAAAATTACAGAAGATCATATATTAATTTGTTAAGTTTTTTAAAATTAAATTAATTTTTTTAAATAAAAATATTTATTTTTGACTATATACATTCTTATAATTAATATCAAGATGTTTTCTATGAGCTAATAATTTATTCTTTTTATATTTAAAATTGAGTTATATATAAAAAATGATTTACAGTCAAGTTTGCATGGAAAAACATAAATTACCAAATTATCTGAATATTATTCTAGATAATTTAGTGAAGCTAACACTTTTTTTCATCTAAGGTGCAGCTATAGATAATAGATATTTTTATTATCTATATAAGATATATATATATATATTTCTATATAAATTTATATTTTTATTATCTATATTTATTATTTATGTTTATTATTTATAAATATAGATAATTATTTTATTATATATATTTATAAATTACATGGCTATTATTGTCTTAAAAATCATCTTGATATCAATTATGGAGTCACAGTCAAAATAGGTACTTTTATTTAAAGAATTTAAGGCTCTTGGATTCTCGCCGCATGTGATGTCACAAGCTGAAAATTCTTAGATGTCATTTTTAAATGAAAAATATTTCGATGTAATACAACTTCAGATGGCTTTAGCACACTTTTAAAATAGAAAACTATTCTTCCCCCTAATTGATCAATCCTTCAATCATCGCCCTTCATAATTTATCAACAACCGTAAAATGTTCATAATATCAGACTTCGTCGTGCAAAGACCAGACAGACTGGGCCTCATATTACAACTGTTGATTGATTACAAAGGAAAAAAGATAATTTTCGAGGTATTTTAAGGTGTGCTGTTTCATCGAAATATCTTTTTATTTCGAATGGCATCTAAGAATTTTTAGCATGTTTATTCTCGCCTTTGACGTCACATTCTAACATTGTCAGAGGAGCCAGGAGCCTTATTAAGACAATGTTTTAAGGTTAATTATATATGTTTTAAGGTAATCTTGAAAAAAAGAATTAAAAATATATATATTAAAAATAGATTTTTCTAAACTTAAAAACAAAAAAAAAGAATCGGATTTTAAAATAAACCATCTTGTGCGTGTATATTTATATATACTTTTTTATTTCGACTTTAAACAGATATATATAGTGGTTGCCCAAATAAAAAGTGAATACAAGTCATAGAACCTTGCGAAATAGCGAGTTTGTAAATTGTCGGGGAAAGCCTATTTGTTTGTAAATAATTAAATGGGAAAGAGTTAGTTTTGTACGACGGCAATAAATAAATAAAAAAAAAGAACAGCAATTAACTTCGCACGGATACTGCAAAGCACTGGCTCAAGGCTGCGTAAAAAAGTTCGCAAAATGCCCAGGCATCCTCTCACAGCAAGTCATCCTTCTACACGACATAAAATGCATGTTCTCGCACCACAAATACAACCATTACCATTTTTTAATTGAAAAAATTCCGCTGGGAGATGCAACATTCGCCGTAAAGTCCTGACCTGCGAGTTTTACATTGGACTGTGAGATGAAGGATCAGGTCAAAAATTGGGTTTTCACAATCACTGGGGGTTCTGTGTGTCTATCAGGAACATCAGGATTTGCTTATTATGGAACTTTTATCTAAACGAACATGAAAATTACTTTTAGAGTGCATATCATTTATAACACATGTCCACTTTTTATTTGGGCAATATTTATATATACAGGATAAGCCACTTTAATGTATCTGCCCTGAATGCTTTTCTCCTATACTTTTAAAAAATTTGTTTCGCACAAAAGTTGTTTAAGGAGAACACAAATCAATTGTTTACAAATTACGTCATTTTCGAAAAATTCATCGATCATAATTTTTTTAAATTGAAACCTTTTTTATGACAAAATGTTGTAGATCTCGTCGAGACAAATCCAATTTGTTTTAAGTTCAGTTTTTAAAATTTTTTAAATTTATGAGTTACGCAATTTTTTAATTTTGAAATATTAGTTTCCAACGGGAGAAGTACTTTCTGCTGAAATTAAATATTTTGTGTTTTCCGGTAGTGATGATATTCAATGATTATATACATATATTAGTATTACATCATTTAGTGGGAAATCGAAATAATGGTTAATGGAAATATTTTAGAGCTGTTGAAAGGAATTTCTATTTTACAGACTTTTACTGACTTTTATTTTTAAACATTTCCATTAAAAAAGTGATGATATTAGTGAATTTCTCGAAAGTAGTGCTGAAACTAATTGGCGGTAATTTTTAAATGCATGTAGTTATGAGAAAAGAAAAATTATATTGAAAAGAGGGTCTACAGTTTTCATTGGATATAAATAAATGTTTGTATACCAGTTCATTTTATTGATAAAAAGTAATGAAAAACGTGCTAATAATTACATATGTAAACTAATGATAAATATTTTCGAAGTGCGCACTATTTGAACTTGTACAAAATTCTATTCTTTTACAAAAACTCGTAAAAACTTTTTCTAACATGTCATTTTTAATGTTATTGTTTTATCCTTTTAATGTTTTAATGTTATATCCTTTTAATAGCTACTATTAAATCTGGTACTGTTGAAAATATTTATTATTAGTTTGTGATTTTATGTGATTCTTAGTTTTTTTATCACTTTTTATAAATAAAATAAACTGGTATACAAACATTTTATTTAATATTCATTAAAAAAGACTCCTTTTTTCAACATAATTTTTGTTTCTTCAATAACTGCATGTATTAAAAAATGAAACTAATTAGTTTCAGCATTTTTCTATGGGACACCCTGTATAAATAAATTATATAACATTACTGTTTAATGTCCCTTTCAAATTCAAACAACTTTTATGCAACACACTTTTTGTAAAAGAAAACAAGATATTTCGAGTGGGACATTAACCCATTCTGTATATATAATAAACTAAAATTTTTCTACACATTTTTAAAAAATATCTATACATATTGATATTTACAATATCTATACATATTGTAAACTAACTTTATAAAAAGAAATGTAATTAAAATACAAAATTGTAGGACTGTTTCGTATGATCGATTTTAATTAATTATATTATTATATTATTTTTTTAGAGATTGCATGTGACATAATTACATTAATTTTTGTTTTGTTAATGAAGCATGCATTAAATATTGGAAATCTTATATAGGCCTGGGCAAATAACACATTTGAACAGAAATATATATTTAAAAAATGAACTTTATTATGTGTACAATCCATAGTCCAGGCCTCATAATCATGTGTACAAGTAGTGTTTAAGGGATAAAAGCAAGCAGCACTAGAAGTGGCTAACAAACCGATCCTATTTATTTCTGTGACTTGCAGTGCACGCACAACAAAAAGTTATAAAAGTGCATTTATCAGATGACTAACCGATATTCCCAGTGTCGTTGGGGATGAGGATTGTCAGATAACCGGAGCATCTCACCAGCGTCGAAGATCTCATCGCTTAAACCCCATCATTTAGTAAAAAATACTTCACACTGACACCTTCAATCCGAGTCTTCAAGTCAAGTGAGTTTTGCCCAGGCTTTTATATCGCAAATCAATCAAGAAGATCAAACTTTCTATCTTTACAATTTCTCATCAATACTGCATTTATTAATAAATGGTTTTGTTATATATTTGCATCATACATGGAATATGAATTTGTTGCAATGATATTTAATATACAGCTCACAAAAAGCTTTTATAATTGTTCTGTATTGCGATATATTATATATTGAATGTATGCAAAAAAAGAATCAGGTTTTTTCTGCGAAGATTATTTATCCATTTAATCTTTTGCTTAGCATTAGCACCTTTATAGATACGTATTTTCAAAATTATTGTATCTATTATACATAATTTTCGTTTTTAATAATTTGTATTTTACTATAATATTTTTTTAATACTCACAATCTTTTTGCGATCTGATGAATATATGTATTTTTTATGGTACATAATTTAAAATGTATACTTGATTTTTTTATCCAAAAATTTTGCAGAAATATTTAATAATTGGTTTTACTATTTAAAAAAAAAGGAGTTAATTCTTCCAATATCATTATTACTATTATTATATCTCTCTATTATTATTATTTTGGAAGAATTAACTTTGATTTTGTTGAATGATTAAACGAGTGATAATCCTAAATATATATCTTTAAAATTGAAATTTGTTATATTTTTTGTTATATTAATACACTAATCAAAACAATTAAGGGATTACTTTAAAACTTGCGGATTCAAGAGTAGCCTTTAATTGTTTCAAATAATGTATTACATATATATGTATTTTTATATATGACTATATTATATATTATATATGTAAATTTGTATTATTGTACACGAAACAAATTATTGTCAACCGAATAATTGAATATAATTAACAGGAAAAAATTTATTATTTATCATCATTGTGATATAGAAAATGTACATATTATGAAAATTACTAATTTTGTAATTTTCGGTTTCAGACAATGTTAAAAAAATTTCTAAATATTGTAAATTATAGACATATTACATGGCACTTGTGAAAAGTTACTTTTTTAGTATTTTGAACTTGATAAAACACATTAGGAAAAAAAGAGACTTGCAATATCAAATAATATGTATATGCTCTATGTGCAGTTTATATATATAATCGATGCAACACGCTTTCGCTCTCCAGAAATATTATTTGGAAAATATATATGTCTTATTGATATTCATTAAGTCATATAAGTCGAATGTATATTTGTATATTTATTATTTAACCTTCAGGGAACCTTGGAAACATAAAAGTTAACCCAAGTAGTAAACTGACATCACTAAATGTCAAAATGACGTTCGATGTTAAAATGACGCACATGCTTGCTATCTGGATATTAGATTGTAAAAAGAAGAATAAGTCTTTACTCAAAACTCAGTATTTAAGAATTTTTCAAGTTATTAAAATTACGAATCTGAAATTAAAAATTATAAAATTCAAAATGGCGACTCCAATGGCGTCAATAAAATTAATTAATTTTTGCTGTACTAGTAAAACTTTATTCTGTCCTTTACTAATCTTCCACTATTTTGGATCAGTTATATGTCAATAAATTCTTTTTTGTGCTACTTTTCTATTATTTATTGAATTTGTTGAATCCGTACAAAACGAGAGATAAAAACAGAAAGTGCAATAATTTTTGACAAAATTTTCGTCTTTGTGTAATGAAAAGCAAGAAAAAAATTCTGTTCTATTTTCTTGTTTTCTACATAGTATTATTATAGGGCTAAGAGTAGCTCGATCTATTTTTATGTACTTAACAAAATATTTTGTAATACATTTCAATCTATATCTCTCGTATTGAATCTATCATTTCAGATATGTTACAATTTTGATTCATTAAATTTTATATGTACTAAAACAAAAACAATTAACATCTGGGATTGCATTAAAAGTAATAAATAATTTTTTCTTTTTAACATACATATAAAAAATTGTATATGGCCAATAAAAACTATTTGCAAAATATACATATCATTCACTTTAAGGTTCATCAAAAATGTTTGCTTTCAGTTTTTTTTCAAATACTTTTTTATATAAAAATATAATAATATATTGTATTGTTCTTTTAAAAAAAAATTGATTACATTATCTTTTTGAAATATGTAATAAAAAAACCAAAAACGATTTTATTAATATGCATATAAGATATATATATGTGTAGTCGCGTATTTATATAGATATATTTCTATAGAGTATCAAGATAGCTTATATTGTACATAATATTTAATAGTAATATTTTTTAGAATTATTCTATAAGAAACACAATAATGTCTCCTGCAACAACAATTAAGGCGAACTGTGTATCTACAAAATATGTGCTTGTAAGTCGTCTAATCAGAATATTTTAGATTATATTGGATCTCAATAATAATTAAACAAATTGAATTCTTAATATGCTTAATCGATGGTTTAGGTGATCTGTTTTATATAACAAGAACTTTTTTTTATTATTGCATGCTATAAAACAAAGACACTATAAAACAGAGACATTATCATGCAAAGTTCCACTTAAAAAATTTTTTAACAAACGCTTCTCCTTTGTTGACAATTTGCAATTTCCAACATGAGATATTAACGGTTCAAGTTACTTACAATTAGAGTTCCTTAAAGTAAGATTTAGAACAATAGCGATCGTTAATTAAGGAATAAACATATATATTTGAGATCTGAAAGAAATATTTAAAAATAAATAATGACAAAAAAGTTATCAAAAGTTTTTATACTCAATTTATGAGCTATATACATATAAAGTTATTATATATAAAATTATATATTATATATGAGCCACATATATATATATATATATATATATATATATATATATATATATATATAATTCTCGTTTTGTATGTTTTTCTGTACAAAATTACTATTTAATGTTCTAATTCTTACATGAGGAACTATAAAATTCTAATGCATAAACATTGCGGATATAATTATCACTTTTATTATTAATAACAAATATATGTATTATATAGTTACATACTTGTTATACCATCTATTATAATTTTTTCAAAAGTATTTTATGTATGTATTTTTTTTAATTTTATGTATGTATTTTTTAATAATAAAATATGTGATTTGCGCAACTTACTATTGTATATGCAATTGCATATGACACGCGTATATAATTTGAATCTGTATTTTGTATGAGCTTTTAATATGTAAAATATGTATATAATGTTACATTTTGTGTGACTTGTGTGTGTGTGTGTGTGTGTGTGTGTGTGTGTGTGTGTGTGTGTGTGTGTGTGCGCGTGTGTGTGTGTGTGTGCGTGTGCGTGTGCGCGTGCGTGTGTGTACGAATCAAAGAACATAACAGAAAGAGAGAAAGGCATATTTAATATATATATATATATATATATATATATATATATATATATTGTGATAGTTTTGCATTATCAGTCCTAATATAAAATTTTTATTTTACATATGAATTTAGTCGTAAACATATAGTATATGAAAAATTATGAGGTCTTATTACGATAGATTTATACAGGGTGTCCCATTTTAATCGATCACCTCTTAGCCCTTGTAACTTTGCAGGGAACAGTCGTAGAGAAACATGTTTCAAGTAAAAGTTGTATGGCTCCAAGGGGGACATAAGATGGTGATCTTGGCCTTGACCTTGCAATCAAACATGCCTGAAACATTTTTCTCTACAATTGCTCCCTGCAAAGTTACAAGGGGTGATCGATTAAAATGGGACACCCTGTATACATCCATCTACTATTATATTCGCGCACACACATACACACACACACACACACACACACACAAGCCTGTCATAATAAAACATTATGTAAGATTTACAACATACAGATTTTTAACTTAATAAGAATTTTAAAAAAGTTATAATAATATAACCATTTAAAAAATTAAGTTAAAAGAAAATGCCATGTGTCCAAAAAATCCAAAAAATTGTTATGCTCTTTATTATATATTTAGTATATTTTACATGTCTATAAAAATTGTATAAAAAAGTTAGTTTTAAATTCTTAGTAGTTGTATAAAAAAAATGTTACTTGAATGTATATTTTATAGTTTATACTATATATAAAATTATATAAAAAAATGGTGACAATTGAAAATAAAAATTATACATATATATACAATATAAAATAATTCTTTTAGTTATTATAAAATTTAAATTTGCAGAATCTTCCACAAGATATTTTCTGAGAAACAATTTTGTAAGAAGCATATATATATATATATATATATATATATATATATATATATCAGCAAAGATTATATATATAATATTAAATTAATTAAAAGTAAAAACAATTTAATGTAAGAAAAACTTGGTACTACGGAGGAATAAAAAATGTTTTGTTTTATAGTAAATAACAATAAATAATCGTGTGTATATACAAGGTGTTCCATTTTAAAAAATCCACAAATATCTTTGTAACATGCATTTTAGAGAAAAATATTTCAGAAAAGTTGTAGAATTTCGAGGGGGAAAAAAGTTGGCGTTACTGATTCTTTGCGGAAAGATAATTTTCAAGGTTATTTCAAGATCACTTATTATATTTTTCTATAAATGGAACTATACCTTATTAATTTTTTTTATATATATTATATTTATTATTCTTTGCAATATTCAATATAAAAAATTACAAGAGTAAGAAAGTCAAAAAGTAAATAATAAAAACTGTAAAATACCTCATAAAGTATTTATTTTTTGTTAGTCTTACCTCAATATTTATGCATGAAATATGTCGCAGATATCGTATAATCTGTTAATGGTATAGATTCCTAGAATTATTTTTGTAGTGGGTAGGTCTGGGACACCCTGTATAATTTGCAACTGGCGCAGCTATAATACATATTTTTTCTTCCACGATGTGGAGTAAAAAAGATAAAAACTATAATAAAACTAAAAAAATCCTTATTATATATTTATGTCGATTTGTATTAAAAATAAATGGAAAACACTCCTATTCCTATAATATATAATATACAATATACAGGATTGAATCGATATAAGTTAAATTAATATGACTTTTTAAAACTAAGTTAAGTTAAAGTTAGTTGCTTATAAAATTTATTTATATAGTTAAGTTAAAATTGCATGAACAAAAAATTAACGCAGTTAAAGTTAAGATTAAACCCTTATAGAAATTTATCACTAGTAACGCCAATTAATCACTTATTTCGAGTACTTAAAATAAACAGTAATATACAGTAATTTAAGTACTCGATATAAGTGATTAAGTACTCGAAATAAGTGATAAATTGGCGATACTAGTGATAAATTTCTATAAGGGAATTAACTGAAATTAAATCAAAAGTTAATTTTTAAAAACATTATTTATACATATATATATTAAATTAGAATTTTGTTTGTTAATTCTTTTAAAATTTATAATAACAAAGAAACTTAGATTTTTATATGTATATAAAAATATCTTTTTCGCTAATTACAATTATTGACAAATAATAACATAAAAATTAATAATACTTTAATTTAAAAATAATATATTATTTATACTTAATTATTTATAAAAATAATGCTTATAACAATAATGGTATTCAGAGATAAAAAATAAAATATAACTTGGGAAAAAAAGTTTAATAAATTTATTAAGATCACAAAAATAATTAGTTAAAGTTAAAAATTAATATTTTAAATTAACTAAGCTATGTTATAAAAGTATAGTTATAATATATACTCACAACCCTGTGAGTATATATCCATTATGTAACTTTTTTTAAAGTGAAAACGTGAAAAATGAAAAATGTCCACCAATAACGCATTGGATTTTAAAATAAAATCAATGTGTGAAGAAATTTTTCACTTTTTTACTTTAGAAAAAGTTACGCAATCGATATAGTTTAATAATAGAATATTTTTTCTATTGTACGCAGGGCCTAAATTGGCTTGTTGACTACCTATGTGACGTCACGAAAAAAGAGGGGATAGAGGTATACAAACATTACATTTTCACACTCACACTGTTTCGTAACATGCTGAAGTGAGCAGTGTATGGTTAGTAAAATTGAAATTCAAATTAATTATGCCAGAATCAATCTACTACGACGAGGTAGAAATCGAGGATTTCGAATACGACGAGGACGAAGGAATTTATTATTATCCGTGTCCGTGCGGCGATCAATTTCAAATATCTCTCGCCGAACTAACCTCCGGCGAGGAAGAAGTCACATGTCCTTCCTGCTCCCTCGTAATTAAGGTAATTTACGACAAAGAGTTATTTCGCGCCAAGCAAGAAGAATTTGAGAAGAAAAGTGGAAAGAAGGAATTGATGGCGCAAAAAGTTTAAAACATTTGACAATTATTTTTGAGATAATTTTGGTAAGTAGAGGTTAGTATTTTTCTATTTAGAAAAAATGTGTTCTGGGAAAAAAGGATTAAAACTATTTAATATAGAAAATTTATAATAAACTGATGTTATTTTGACTTTTAATGACGTCAGTTTGTTAAATCATACAATTTAATAAATATAAATTCGTTATTGATTAATAATTAATTATTAACAAATAAATTATATTGATTGTTAATTAATAAGTAATTATTAACAATAAGTGTAAATTACAATTAATTACTTTACAAATTTTTTCTACAGAGATATTTGAAGAACTTTGTATAATTTTTGTTTTCAGAAGTCACTATTGATTTTTTGGTTACAACATTATATATTTTTATATCGCCAATTAGGACATCACCAAGTGACAAAAATGGCAGGACGTGGCAGAGGAAAATCTGGTATGTCCTTTACCATGGAGCAATTAGGCTTCGCCAAGGGAGAGATGCTACCAACGCCAATTCTACAACCACCGCCAACCTATCCCATGCTGGATCATAAGCCTCTACCGATACAGATAACAACTGAGATGAGCTATTTAGTCGAATTGAAGAGAGACTTCACCGAGTATATGCGAGAATCATTAAACAATGTGCAAGCTGTCATCTTGAACGAAGATATTGAACGATATTGTGAAGATTACGAAGAAAACACAGGATATAATAATAGATTGGAGTATGAATCCAAGTATGACTGGAGCAGATTACCAATGGAATTAAGGTCATCGCGAAAGCGTAAGCTCCAACAACAGGATATGCAACCGTATAAGAAGAGAAAAATCATAGACATTGAGAAGAAACTAGCAGGATTGGACAAAAGTGAAAACACATTGCGTAGTGATGTTGAGGAAGAGGTGGAGGAGGAAGAGGAGGATGAAGAGGAGAAGGAAACGAATGAACATGTAAAAGATGAGGAGGAAGTAGATGAGGAAATGGATGATGGGACTGATTATGCAAACGAGTACTTTGAGACTGGTGAAAATTACTGCAGCGATGACGATAATGACGATGGACCTGTTTTTTGATATATTCTCAATCTTAGAAGTATTGATTTGCTTTCAGGATTTTTACATACTGATAAATGCTGCAAATTTAATTTAATTTGCTCATTTCTGTGATATGTAAATTTTTTATTATTCGTAATCATGTTGTTACTTAATATACATGTATAGTTGCATGTGTAGGAATGAAAATCAACACGCAAGTTAATTATCATTAAATTGAGTAAAATATATATCATTATAAGTTCATTTAAATAATACATCTTGAAATTAATATATTGTGTTGTATCATATTTTCCAGTTTCTTTATTTATGCGTATGAAAAGCGTTTTCGACAACATCGAGTGTCAATTTTAATAATAACAAGACATTAGTTGTTAGCATGTGGTTGTTTATCATATTTGACTTTCTTTCATTATTTAATTTCTTGGGTAATGAGAAAGAAAGGAATCATCAATGTAATGTACGAGTGCACTTCTTTCAAAAGAGAAAGAGAGAGAAACTGAATATTATGGATAGGTGTATATACATATATACACAGACACACACACACATATCCATAATAGTACAGGGTGTCCTATAAGAAATTGCTGAAACAGCTATTATTTTTTAATGCACATAGTTATATAGAAAACAAAAATATATTGAAAAGAGGAAAGTACGGTTTATCAGTTTATTTTATTGAAAAAAAAAGTAATGTTTCTTATAAGTTTGAATGTATCAATGCAATATTCCTCAGAATGGACAGAAAATGTAGGTACAGCTTTCATAAATTATATAATCTTTTAATATTTAATAATGCTTTATTCGCAATTATACTATATAAAAATGTATAAGACCGTCGGTAAATGGCTCCGATAATAAATATAATATACGGAAAACGGCCAATTAAGAACCAGGTGTGGTAATTGATACGCAAACGAATAATGATAAATTATTTAGTTTATTAGTACGTTTCGGTCCTATACGTTCGGACCATCTTTAGCATCTGAGAAATTAAAACGACATAATTTTAGCAAGCTCACATTTTTACAATTAGCGAAGCGTAAATAGATTTATATATACGTGGTTAAATCATAAATCAAAAACCAAATTATCATGGGTACAAAGCATCATCCGAAAAGTCAATATCCTATTCCGGTGCCCGCCGGACAAGATAGTTCAGCATTGGCACACGCACCACAAAATGAGACACGGTGATCAAGTAAACGAGCAGTAAAAATAGTGAACTATTTTTGTGTCGATGTACAGTGTGAAATGAGCAAAATAGATATATACGTTTCATACCGTGTCGTCAAGAGAAAGTCATAATTGCTATAAACATTGCGCGCCAGATTTTAACAAGTCATTATCTTACAATACAAGTACTACCCAGATAGACAAAAAGATATCTTTTAGATTTCTAAAAGATTTATTGCTATATCTTGAGATGTCTTGCATTTTATACGAAAAGATATCTTTTAGGGATCTAAAAGATATCTTATGCAACAATTTTAGATATCTAAAGAAATCTTATGGATATCTTGCAGCAATCTAAAAGAAATCTTCAGGTAATCTTTTAGACATCTTAAAAAACATATTTTAGATGTCTTGTAAAATATCTCCTAGATGTCTTGAAAAATATCTTTTAGATGTGTTAAAGATATTTTGCAACAAAGTAAAAGAAGTTTTAAAGTAGTCTTTTAGATATCTTAAAAAACATCTTTTAGATGTCTTGGAAAATATCTCTTAGATATCTTAAAGATGTCGCAAGATAAATCGATATATACGGAAAATTCCCTTATGAAAAAAACACTCAATTCGTGAGTGTTAACACTCGATTCTTCGAATTTATTCTCAAATTTGGGTGTTCACACATTTCCAAGAATCGAGTGTTAACACTCAAGAATTGAGTGTTTTTTTCATAAGAGAATGAATAACATATAGCATGACAATGTTAAATTTATTAATTAAAAGTTACTATAAACAATAATTATGCAATAATTTTCAATCAACAAACTTTAACATTGTTATGTTATATATCCTTGATAAAACTTGAACACTTTTATTTGTAAACATGAATATTTATATTTATTATAGAGAATTATACTTTTACATATAGAATTACTTCTGTACATATGTTATATTTCATATATTGCATCTATTGTATCTGTATTATATATGTCGACACATTCCAACTAACAATAAATATATATGTCGACAAACTCTAAACAAATCTGGAATACAATCAAATTTAAAATGTAATACTTGTTTAAAATAATTCTAAATAAATCAAAGAAAAAATAGATCAAATAAAAGATTAAAATGAATATTAAAATGGAAAAAAAATAATAGAAAAATTTAATTAACATTAATTTAAAATTGATATTTTGTGTGTGTATCATTAAAAAAAGGTTTTAAAAAGAACTTACCACCAATACCAAAACGATATATTATATGTATATTGAACAGGTGCATTAGTCTCCTCTTCGGTAGTGTATCTTTTTATGGTGATGTTAATGTTATTAACAATATTATCCTTAACATATTTTTAATATTACATTCTTCTGTTGAATACAAAGTAAATTCATTACCTATAAAATAAAAACACAATCATAAATTTGTCTAAATGTAGAATTACTGTAATTGCCATGTATTTTTTATTACAATCATATTTATATATCTATTTATATTATAACTTTAATTATAATATAATTTAATTATTTAACACAATTTTAATTTAAAACAATTTTTTTATTTTATATATATATATTTTATATATATATATATATATATATATATATATATATACATACATATATGTATATTATACGGTAATAAATTTTAATAATATTAGTAAAAATAGAATAACCTGTTCTAGAATATAATTGCAGCAACTTTTAATAAACGAACTTTAACATTATCATGCTGTTTCCTTAATAGAGAACTTGAACTTTTTTATATACATATATATTTATCATATATTCATATATTTTTCATATATTTATATCTTATCGCACCAATACTAATATTATCATCGATTATTACATTATGTTCATTTGGTAAATGAACCGGTAAACGAAATATAGCGTGACTTTTTTCTTGTAAAGGTTTACTTAAAATACGCCAACATGTTTCCACAGGCCCGACATACCGAGCTTCAATAAAATCTTCAATTTCATCATGATTTATAGTTTTATCTATATTTTCTCCAATAACTACAGATGCAGCATCATGACCTTTAAAAATATATTTATATAAATATTTTACAGACTGTATACTCAGAAACTACTTTAACATTAATATGGCTATGAAATAAAAGTAAGAGCGTTGGATTAAATGGAACAATGTATCGATTATTAACAACGTATCGTCCAGGTCTTTCGTACAGTAATTCGCATTATTTCTTCGATAATGTTGCGGATAACTATCTTCATCCATAATCGTTTCAGGTCGAAATAATTTTGAAAAACGTTTCGAGCGTTTATTATGTATCAAACACTAATCTCCACATGG
Source organism: Nylanderia fulva (assembly GCF_048542155.1). Taxonomy (NCBI): domain Eukaryota; kingdom Metazoa; phylum Arthropoda; class Insecta; order Hymenoptera; family Formicidae; genus Nylanderia; species Nylanderia fulva. The sequence continues at coordinate 184,352 of NW_028190676.1, forward strand.
TCCATGAATCATATGTTTCATTATAATATTATGTTAACTTTCATTTTCATTAGAATCAGGAATTTCTGCACAAATAAATTTATTAACTATTTCAGAATTTGATATTTTATAATTCTGTTTTAAGATAATCAACAAATGTATATGTGGTAGTAATTCATGTTTTTGAAATTCTATTACATAAACATATGTCAAAACTTCCCCAAAAATTTTTTGTCTAACAATAATATCGATTAAATAATCTTTTTTTATATTAAACACCCGAGCGCATATATCTGACCTATCTGCAGATTGTTGATTTAAAAGTAAATTTTCTTTAATTTTGCACCAATTTGGATTACAAGTCATAGTAACAAAGATATCTGGTTTTCCATATTTCAGAACAATAGCTATTGCATCTTGATAATATTGTAACATCCCAGCAAACAAAATATATAAATGTTATATACTCAAGCATGTTACATGTAACGTATATGTTAGTTGTAATTTTCCACTCATAGATGTAACATTTTTAATATTACATATATTATTTAATATTACATTGTAGTTATATTGTCATTATATCCCAAGATAGCACTGACTTATCAATACATCAATGTGCTATTTGGTATATAATTACAATATAACTACAATGTAATATATGTTATATTAAAATGTTACATCTATGAGTGGGAAATTACAACTAACATGGATGTTACATGTAACGTACATGTTATATTATTTGTTATATTCCGTTTTATTATAGCAATGTAACAATTATATATCGGTGTTTGCTGAGATATTACGCGTGAACCCTCAAATGTTGATGGAAGTATAATCATTTAATCAATATGAGCATTATTGTTATTGACGGTGTTTACTAAATAATCAATTAATCCTTGATAAGTTTTAGCTCGTAATTGTTTATGATTCTATTTACAATAATTAATTCGATCTTTTTCAATTTTTATATAACTATCTACAAGCCATTGTTGAAATAATCGTCTTCCCATAATGAAAATATTAAAATTATCACGTATAGCTATGCGATATTTTACATATGCAGCTCTATTTACTCGATTATTACAATTCTTACGTTGTAAATTATCATGCGATTCTTGATAACCATATGGATAGAATAATGGATAAATCCATGGTTCTACATTTGGATTTATTGTACTGATTTGTTGTAATATTTTATTACTTTTATTATATATTGTTACATAAGTTTCTGGAATTTCACCATCTGCCGTAGTAGAAAAAAACAGCTGTGCAACTTTATTTTTTACAGATTGTATCGGCCACGATCAATGCCTTTTTTTGTGAAAAATCCCAATTGTAATTCACATATACTATTTTCAGTTATTTGTTGTTGCATTTGAATTTCTTTATGCATTATTCGATAAGATTGTGGAAAAATATTATTCGTACACATTGTATTATCTATTGAAGCTAAAATTTCTTTATCAAGATTAGAATTTTAATGTAACCGACACTGTCGCTTCATTATTATCCACGATAAAAAGTTGACCATAACTTGGCATTTCATTAGGTAAGGGCTACAACGCAGTATTAATTTGATAATAACCCAGCAACACCAAGTAACAATTATATAACTGTTACAATACTACGAGATACTCGTAGTATTGTAACTTCCCATTCAAGCTGTAATTTCTCAATATATTGCCTTTCCTCAATAATTCCGTTTAATCTTACTAGCAATATTTTTTCAAAAACCTTTGACATAATTGGAAGTAATGATATTTGCCGATACGAGGTCACCTCTATAGGTGGTTTTCCTGGTTTTGCTATAACAATTACTTCTGCAGTTTTCCATGGTCTTGGAACATATCTCAATTTAAAACAGGCATTTATTATATGCTGTAACTTCTGCAGGGCCAAGTCCGGTAATTGTTTTATTATTTGCCCAGTAATAAGATCGTAACCCGGCGATTTTTTGCTGCTCAGGTTGAGTCTGCACATATCTTTGAGTTCTTTTAATGTAACAAATGGTATATCAGCTTCATCAGTTTTTTGGGTAAGTACTACATCTTCTTCAACTGTACATTGCGGAAATGGTTTAAAAACCTCAGCTAGATGATCGGCGAAGAGTTCTGCTTTCTGCTTGGGGTCGCCAATCCATTTATCATCCTTAGTTCGCAAGGGAGGATCCTGAATCAGAGGCCTCTTCAAGTGCTTAGTACATTTCCACAGGGAATAGTCGGTACTTTTATCTGCCGTTAGGTTGCTAATAAATTTTCTAAAGGATTCATTTTTGACTTCTCTAATTCTTTTTTTAGAGTATTACTTAATCTATTGAATACTACTTTATCTCCCTGGTATCTGGTTGTATGCCATTTCTTGCGGGCTTTTCTTTTTGCCAGTATCAGTCTTCTTATTTTAGGTGGATATTTAGTCTCAGAAGAGACCTTACTTGGTATAGGGGGTGTGCTTATCTTTGCTGCCTGTTGTATTTTGGCTATGAATTGACCAACCTCTTCATCTATGTTATTTACAGTTTCAATTGGAGATTCGAGGTTAATCCATTGCTTCAAGGTTTCTCTAAACTTGTCCCAATCCGTTTTTTTACTGCAGAGTTTAGGAGTACTTTCTTTTGATTTTATTTCTTCAGAGATAGACAAGAGGACAGGGGTATGGTCTGAAGACAAGTCTTCTTTACCTTCGATTGATATATAATTTTTTGATATCCCTTTGACAATAAAGAAATCGATCACGTCTGGTATTTTCTTTGGGTCTGAGGGCCAATACGTAGGTGAACCAGCTGAGAGAAATTCACATTTATATTTCCTTCCTGCTAGGTAAAGTTCCTTGCCTTTACTCGTTATCATCCTCGAGCCCCAGTATGTGTGCTTTGCATTAAAGTCCCCACCAATTATAAAGTGGTTACCTAACATCTTAAAGATGTCATTGTAATCCTCAATAGAGAGGGAATTTCTAGGTAGACAGTATATAGCGGCTATTTTTAATTTCTTATTTTTTACTTGTATCGTTATTGTAGAAACTTGAGTTAGTTGGTTTACATACTCAGGCTCCTGATAGTGTTGTATTTGGTTTCTCACTAATACTGCTGCACCTCCTCTTTTTGTGTCTTCTGGGTGTGGGGTATGATAGCAGTCGTAATCCCTTAATTTTACTTTTGATTTCCTAGTCAGGTGAGTTTCAGATACTAGGCATATATCTATGTTTTTGTTTTTAAGAAAGATTTCCAGTTCTAGTATATGTTGTAAAAGTCCGTTTGCATTCCATGTGGCTATCTTTATAGCGCCTGTTATTTTGTTTTGGAAAAGTGAGTTGCTTTGAGTCTATTATTGTTATTTCTAATTTCAGCAACTTCGCTACGGTACTTACTGATTGCTTCTTCCTGTTTCTCGAGTAATTGAAATATGAGCGTTAGAGTCTCTCTTACTGAGGGTTCCTCTATTTTACAGTTATTATTTAGATCTTCCTTACGAGCTTTGGTGGTATGCTTTTTATAGGCATTTTTAGCAACTTGCGCATATGTTTTGAGATTGTTTCCAATTACAGTGGTTTCGGATTTCTTTTTTTTTGTTTTGCGGATTATTTCCGATTATAGTTCTATCCTGCTTAGGTTTTCTTAATTTAGTTAGTTTGTCCCTTTTCTTTTGTTGTTCCTTGGCTACTACGCAGCCTCTATAACTTGCTGGATGCTCTCCTCTACAATTAGCACATTTGGCTTTCTGTTTTTTACTACAGGGACATCTAATTGTGGGGTGCTTACCTGCACACTTAACGCATATAAAGTCTCTCATACAGTACTTCTGCGTGTGTCCAAAAGTTTGGCAGCGTTTGCATTGGGGTATTAAATTAGATGTTTTGCGTAGAGGTTCCATTTTAATTACTAGTCCCATTATACTTTTTATATTATAGATATTTTGAATATTTTCATCATGGTGAAAGGTAAGCATAGATAGCGGCAAACCCCTCCTTTGAATAACTGTCTCATCTTTTTCATTTTCACTTTTTTCTTTCTTTATTATGTTCTTTGCTTCAAGAATTTTCAAGCTTTTTTCATTAAGATCTTGAATTATCTCATCTTCATCGCAGGAGGAGTGGAGTCCCCTAGTCATTACTTTAATTGGCCTTGACGCTTAATTTTCGTACGAGTGCCATTGCACTTTATCCGTATTCAATGCATTTGTGATTGCTCTGTAAGCATTAGTGTCGTTTACGTTTAGCTTCCATACGTTATTGCTGTAGGAGGTAAACTTACAGTTTTCATTAGTTGCTTTCTGCGTAATAGTCTTTAATTCGCTAAACGTTTTGACTCCAGATATCATTATAGGAGGAGGTACTAGTTGTTTTTCCTTGATTTTTTTGCCGATGTCGTTTTTTACAGGGTCTTCCTCAACCAAATGCTCCGCATTCCTTTCCCCTTCTTCTGTATTTGTCTCAGCGTCATCAGGGCTATCTACTGCTTTTCTTTTCTTACTGATCCTTTTGTTCTTCTTCAGAATCCAATCTGTCTCCCTCTCGAGCTCTTCTTCATCAGTATGAAAGCTTACTTCCAAAACAGACGATTTTTTGGTGGACTGAGCACATTAACCTTTCTTTCAAGTTCAATAATACGCTTTTGCATGCTGCCCACCAATTGTTCTAGTTGTTTCCTTGCTTTACTCTCTTCTAGCCACATGCGATAATAGTTCGTTTCTTCAGTTGGAATATGGGATTTTGGTGTGTTTTCCCTATTTCTAAGCAATAGTTGGTCCCCTCCAGAATCCGTGGGGCCTGCCTCCGTGAAGGGTGGATTTTTCAGTTGTCCTGGTCTGCCACTTGGGGTATTATTTTCCGTATTCGTTTTATCCATTGCTTTAGTTGCTAGTTTTGGTCCACCCCGGGTATTTTATTTCCCCGGTACCCTCCGGAGTTCCGGTGAGCATTCCCCAATCCGCCACCTGGGGAGGCGCCTGATGGGGGACTAGCAACCCCACACGGGCTTATTATATAATGTGCAAAAAAGTATTAAGGCATGATTATCGAAAATTGGATTGTGGCGATTATATCGACACACAGGAATAATTATACAAAACGTGAAAAACGCTCGCGCGAATACAGACATACGGACATATACGCGGAGAAACAAAATACGAAAACAAACACACGAGACAAACAGACAAAAGACGAGAACGGTTTAAACAAGATAATAAAAATAAAGATTTAGAAAGATTGAGAAGGTCGCAATAACGTGGAAAAAGAATAACATTAGAGAGACTTGACTGCCGAACCGTCATACCTTTTGTTATCGTACTCTGGGTATCGCGTCTCTCTCTCTCTCTCTCTCTTTCTCTCTTTTTCTAAAGCCTTTGACAGAGTACACCATGGAACACTTCTCAGGAAGCTGCAGAAGAAGGGACTTTCGCTTGCGGTTATAAGATGGATGGCATCTTACTTGATGGATAGGACACATGCAGTGCGAGATGGCTTTGAGGGTACGACCTCATCTGCAATAAATAATACTGCAGGGGTCCCTCAAGGGTCAGTGCTGGGCCCTCTGCTCTTCATCTTATATATCTCGGACATAAAAGATGCTCTACAACACTGCAAACACAACTGTTATGCAGATGATCTCCAAATCTACTTGCACTGTCAACCATCAAACTTGCAAAACGAAATAAGCCACATAAACGAGGATATAAACTCAATTGTAAGTTGGGCAAACAGAAACAGTCTGGTGCTAAACCCGGCTAAGACACAGGCTATCATATATGGTACTGCAAGGTACATCAATGCAATCGATCACGAGCGCCTGCCAGAAATTAGGATAAATGAGTCTGTGATACAACTTTCTAAACATGTAAAGTATCTGGGAATTATGATCACTGACACACTGTCCTGGAGCCTGCATGTTGAAAAAGTTGTTAAAAATATACGCAACAAACTATATCAACTAAAACTGTCGAAACATCTACTTCCCAAGGAATTGAGGGTACGACTAATTGTCTCACTCATCTTTCCTCACGTGGACTACTGCTGCGCAGTCATGACGGATATCACGGATCAACTCAACACACAGATCTACAGGGCAATCAATGCTTGCATAAGATTTGCACTAAATGTCAAATGGGACGAACATCTGACGCCGTATTATCGGGAGCTTGGTTGGCTGAAGATTGATGCTAGAAGGAAATATTTGGTCGGTTGCTTACTTTTTAATATCATAAGTTCAAGTAAACCGAGTCTAATATATAATAGTTTCAGTTTCAAATCGACTATCTCGGAAAGAGCAATGAGGGCCTTGGATGGCCTCCTTACTTTGCCCTTATGTAGAACGGAGTTTTACAAGCGATCTTACAAGGAAACTGTTTCCAAGATGTGGAACGATCTCCCACCGTACATACGAGATGAGAGGACACTCGAGGGTTTCAAGCATGAATTGTATCTGCATCTACTGGCGCAGTGACACCTTTCTGGATGACGGATACATATTTTCAGACCGACACTATAATCATTTATTCAAATCAAACCTAAATCATAAATTCAATATAGTCACTGAAATTATATTCAATTTAAACACAGTTTCAACTACGGAAATTCTTAACTAAACACTCACAATATCTCATCACACACACATCTACACGTTCACATATAAATGCGCACGCATAAGCAAAAACATACACGTGTACACATTTATACTAACACATCTAATTATTATTTTGTTACTATAATCACACAATACACTTAATGGCATATTAATACACACTCACACAAATACATTTTCATAATTATAAGTATTATAATTTTCTATTTACACACATGATATACTAAATTATTTGTTGAATAATTACTATTTGTATCTCTTAATTTGGTGCGCTTGAGGGGACTTGTCCCAGAGCGCTTTAATAAATACTCTCTCTCTCTCTCTCTCTCTCTCTCTCTCTCTCTCTCTCTCTCCCCCCCTCTCTCCCCTCTCTCTCCCCCCCTCTCTCTCTCCCTCTCCCCCTCCCTCTCTCTCTCTCTCTCTCTCTCGCGTACGTGGGTGTGTATCTCGGCGGATCGAGTATCGTTCGTCGGCGTGTGCGTTAAATTCACGGATTTGTTTGCGCAATACGGGAGTGATCGGTTTCTATATCGCGATTAGCTGGTGGTTTATGTACATCGACTTCCACGAGTCGTTTATTGTCGCAAGTTATGGTATCGTGAAGACAGTTAATCTCGCGGTCGATGGCACCATCGGACACATTCATGGCACCGTTCGGCGGTGTTCGCAACATGTTAGCCTGATTTTCACTTGGATCAAAAATACTGCTGTCGTATGACGTTAATGAAAACTTTCCGCGTTGCGATATATTCCTGGGAGTTCGGCTCACGCGTACTTTAATTTTATTTTTATTTCCGATATCAATGTCGGTTTCTTTTTTCGCAAACAAACTTTCGTTGAAAGTATCAAACGGAAACTCACGTTTGGTTATCACGTGAGTATCCGCAGCAAACACAAAGTAACAATTACATAACATCAATGTTATAATTCACCACTCAATAATATAACTGTTACGTACAAGTCATGTTATATTGCGGTTATATTATTGAGTGGAAATTATAACATTGATGTTGTGTAATTGTTACTTTGTGTTTACTGGGTAGGTAATTCTGAGTCGCTTTTGCTCGAGTAATGTGCTTCTAATTTTATTTGCACCGTTTCGAGATTTTCTAAGGTCAGTGGCAATGCCTTTATTGCCCGCTTGGCTGAGTCGCTAAACAGCCACAATTTATTCGCTATCGGTTGCTGAGGGGTCTTGTGTCCTTCTGACATTCACACAATTAATAAAATTCGGACTTACAGTATTATGGCTCGCATTGTTACGCTCTATACGGATCGGCTGCTGCTGTTGCAACTCGATCACTCGTGGGCTAATAACGGCTGTTCAGTGTTAGGTGATAGATACGGCGGGTCGTCACTCGTGATGATGCGCTGCCCGTGAGGTTGTTGTAGGTCGGCGTTGTCCTTGGACATCAACGATCCTTTTCGATCCTCTGCTGCTTATCACTCGTTGCACTGCTTGTATTGTCCGTTCTCTCTTTCTCTCGTTCTTGTTGCAGCTTCTGCTTGTTCTGTTTCCGTCAGTGTTACTGACGTGCCCGTCTAACATTTTTTATAATTTTGTTTTTTTACAGGTCTTTGCCATTTGAGGAAGTCTCGGCGATCTCCGGCATCCCACCGCTGCCACCAATTTGTCTTGCCTCAGGTAGGGCACTTAGGGGATGTCGGCCAGATTAGGAAGAGGACTTCCGAATCGTCGAGATTTCCCAATGATGTGTAGTTGCAGTAGTTCTCGATTTCACCTTTTATTTCAATATATTAATATACAAACTTAATCAAGACTCTGTGTATAATTATTTCTAGACCTTAGAAGACTCCGTGTTTCCTTTTCACTTGCTTCACACGACTCTAGATTTATTCGACCTTTAGTTAGCGACTCGTTCGATTTCGACTCGGGAGTTATTCTTGATGTTACTCGGATGGTCTAGTTGAACTCACTTTCTGTTCGCTTCCGAGTTTTTATGTAAACTCGGTTTTCGTTATTTCGTCCGGAAGGGGTGCCTGGTGACAGGTACCTTATTGATTAGAAAATCGTTCACACGGTTTTTATCTAGATGCAAGCGAAGCAGGTCGGAATCGCGACTCTCCGCTTGCGATCCGCGGTTTCCGGCGTTTTGTGTATTTTTCTGCCGCGTTAGCGTCTTCTCGCGAAAGGCGTTCAGCGAGAGCGCTTGTGATAACTTTCTTAAAATATTTTAATAAAGAATATTGTTAACCCTAACGGACCACAGGCACAAATTGCTCAGAAATCATCGGACGTACGGAACACTAAAAAAGAGCTTTCTTTGTGTGCTGTAAGCATTCGTCATAGACCTAATATTATTATTATTAGAGAAAATAAGTGTCTTAATGCGCTCTGATAATACCGAGAAAATAAAATGCAACGGATACCCATTTTTTAATAAAGTATCAACCATGAGTTCAAGGTTTTTTTAGTGGAAAGCCGGATGCAATAGTCGGAACGCCTTATCCACGAGGCTGATGACGGTGCCTCTTTTATCAGACAGAGAGGATGTCGAGACTCAAAGTTTAAGAATCTGCCTAAAAATGTGGGTTTTCGATACCAATTGAAGCGGAAATTATTATATTCTAAAATGATGGAGATATCGAGAAAATTTATTCTGTTCTCTCTCACCTCCATAGTAAACTATAATAAACTGGGGTGAAAGGAATTAAAAGTTTGAAGAATGACGTCCAGCTAGGACGTGGAGCGGCCAACATCATCTATATATCTATAATAAAATGGCAGAGAGATAAGCAGAGTTTCGACCTTGTCTCTAGGTCATGTAGGGTAATGTCTGCAATGATCGGAGAGAGCAGGGAGCCTATAGGTGTCCCAACGTTTGACGGTAAATCACGTTTTCAAACTTAAAAAAGTCGAGTTGAGAACAAAATTAATTGCAATTAAAAATTTATCGTAGGATATATTGCAGTTTCCTTCAATGAGACTCCATCTTCTTTTGACACTCTCTATTGCTAAGTCTAACGGGATATTGGTAAACAAAGATACGACATCTAACAATATTAATTTGAACTCGTTGAGGATACTTTTGTATCTTAATTGTTCCACTAACTGAAAACTATTATTTACATGGCTCTCTGGTTTTGGAATCGAGTCATTAATCAAATCATGTAAAAATAGAGCTAATTTGTATAACGGCGTGTTAATTGATAAAACGATTAATCTTAGTGGACACCCGGTTTTATGAATTTTAGGCAGACCATACGCTTGTGGAAGAATGCCATCCGTGCAATTAAGACTTCTATATTTTGATTTGGAAATATATTCACGCTTTTTCCATCTCGTGAGCAAATCGTGTAGATCTTTGATTAATTTTTTGGTAGAGTCTTTTTTAATTTTAATATACATATTATCGTCAGAAAAAAGCACATTCATTTTTTGGAGATAATCACTCTTATTTAATGTCACTGTAACATTTCCCTTATTGATTCGTGTAAAAGTTACGTCAAGATGGTCCTTTAGGAAGTGGTGAGTTGGTGAGTCAACCTTGAAGCTTTAGTCAGTTCATTATCTAAGGATGATTTTTTAAAGGAGAAATTACCCAAGTTATTAATGGGCGTAATATGATTTCGAACCATAATTCAAGAGTAAGAAGGAAGTCTGTCTATGTTATAATCTGCCGCTTTAATAGAGATGATTTTTTGTTTATCACTTGTAGGAAGGCAGAATTTTTCATCTAATTGTATAAGGCCTTGTACTTCCATAGGCACATGAGTGTTAGATAAATTAACAAACCACTCATCCTGTAAGTATAGTGAAAAGTTAGGGTTGGCAGAAAAGTCGTGAGGGTTTATCTCTATGGAGTTGACGTTTTTTGCAGGCAAAAAGGTTTAAGGGCAAATTCGTTCAAATTTGTCGAACCTCCTAAGTGAGGTACCGTTTTGGCGGGAAAGCTACAATAAAGGTGCAATTTCATGGACACTAAAAATCAACGTTAAATTAAAATCACTAGACTTTCTCTAGATTTGGTGTCAAGAAAATATAGCGGAGAATAAAATTCAGACCGTTTTAGCTTTTTCAGCGTACCGCGAGTTCAACAGTAATTGTAATTAACAATGAATGAAGAAGAAGAACAATGAACAATTACGAGAATAAAGTAAGTAATATACTAATATTATATAGTAGATGTGAAATATTTTGATCATTCTTGTTGTGCATAAATATGCTACTTTTTGGGGTATTAATAATTAATAAAGCGGCGGTTTCACAACGCGCATGTTTTGTCGCTACTTCTCCTTTCATTAGACAAGTGGCAAATATAGTCACGTGATCTCCGTTTGACGCTGGTTTCTAACGTCAATAAAAACTGCGCTTAATATTTAACCGTTTTAATTTTGAAATAAAGATAAAAAGGAATTGATTGACCGACACTGGCTAAGGTAAAAAATCTTTTATTAAAAAAGACGCAACGTTTCGACCCCGAATTGGGTCCTCTTCAGGCTGTTAATTTAAAGTACATGGTAAACTAAATGATCATAGTGTCTGTTTGTTGTAACCGATCAGAATATGACAAACTTGAAAGTAATAAAAGAACAGCAGTGTTCATTTTGACATATAACTTTACATTAAACCGACACAGACAAGATCTCGAATAAATAAAAAAAAATGTTTTTTTAGATGGGCTAATATTCGCACCGGTTACTCGAGTTTCCATAGTCGATTAGTGACTTACGTAGCGACTAGAAATTAATAAAGTATCTTTCGCGGCGGACTTTAGGATTGAATTAAGACCCTTCACATATCGGGTGGTTGAGGAACAATAAGACTCGGGCACTGGGAGGAAGGGTAGTCGTTGCGGAACGGCGCGGTCGAGATTTAACAGTGCCTAATTAACCATTAGACAACGCTAGTGGAGATACCGAGAGAGATTTGGCCGACGAAACGGTCAAGGAGGAGCGTACTTTTAGTTAGTCCGACCGCGGTCCACTTTTGTTTTTTTTCCCTCCCTTCGAGATCTCTCTTTCCTTCACGCCGCCGCTAACACGGAGTAAAAATGTCGACAAAAGAACAGTTTAGGTGGATTCGTAAGCTATCGAAAGAGGAGGTGAGGGGTGCACTTGCGGAGAGAAAACTGTCCGTAAAGGGAATTCTCCCCACCTTTCGAGCTCGGTTATTAAGGTATAAGGCGGCTCAATTGATAGGACGAGAACATATTCCGAACCCTGAGATATCGGACGCGTCGAACGAGAAGTCGGATACCGAGGAGGCCGTTAGGGGAGAACCGATCGCGGGACCCTCGAAACCGGTGATACGAGTACACTCCCCGGAACAGCCGAAGACGCGCCCCAAGGCGCGGAGGAATCCCGAACCGTACCGCCCTTGCATAAGAATTAATTTTGCTATTGACGCATATAACATTATGCGAAAATGGAATTTAAACTTTTCCGGAGCACGCGACGGGGAGGCTGAAGCTTTCCTCATTCGGATAGAGCAGGATCGGCAATTAGTCCTCCTACACGACGACGAAATTTTTATATGCCTGCCGTTCTTCTTATCGGGCACCGCGGCTCACTGGTTCCGTCTGAATCAACATCTGTGGCGTACCTGGGGATAGTTCGAAGCCGCGTGGCGTGCGCGATTCGGATGCCCAAATTTTCTAAAAAACTTGATAAAACTCAAAAGAACTACAGTACTTACGATAGAGAACTTTTAAGCATTTATTTAGCAATTAAATATTTCAGATATTTGCTTGAGGGACGACAACTCATTATTAGGACAGATCACAAACCTTTAATTTATGCTTTTCTTCAGAAACCTGACAAAGCTTCACCTAGACAAATTAGGCAACTGGATCTTATTGCTCAATTCTCTACTAATATTGTCCACATTTCAGGCAAGTTAAATTCTGTAGCTGATGCTTTATCAAGAATTGAATCAGTTTCAATGCCAATCATTGTCTCTCTGGAAGAATTAGCAGAATTTCAAAAGGATGATGAAGAACTTCAAGATCTCCTTTCTTTGAACTCTTCACTTCAATTAAGGAAACTTATGCTTACTGGTTCATCTGTACCTATATATTGTGACTGTTCCTCTGAGTTAATTCGTCCATACGTTCCTAAACCTCTTCGTAAGAGAATTTTTGATGTAGTTCATGGCCTCGCACATCCCAGCGGTAGAACTACAGCTAAACAACTTCTACAGAAATTTATTTGGCCGTCATTGAATAAAGACGTTAAAGAGTGGTCTCGCTCTTGCCTACCTTGTCAACGTTCCAAAATTTCAAGACATACAAAAAATGTCCCTGTTAAAATTGCGGTTCCTGATCAGCGTTTTCAACATGTTCATTTGGATTTAATAGGCCCTCTTCCTTCTTGTCAAGATTTCCGTTATTGCTTAACAATAATAGATCGATTCTCGAGGTGGCCTGAAGCTATTCCACTTAAAGAAATAACTGCTGAAACAGTTTCGACAGCTTTCTATTCTCATTGGGTGGCTAGATATGGATCTCCTATAACTATTACTACAGATCAAGGCCCACAATTTGAAGCATCTCTCTTTAAAGCATTAACTAATTTGATTGGATGTGATCGCAAGAGAACTTCTGCTTATCATCCAGCTTCAAACGGAATTCTGGAGAGATGGCATAGGACTGTTAAGACTGCAATTATGTGTCATCAGACGAAGAATTGGTTGGAATCTTTACCTACTGTTCTTCTTGGTCTTCGTTCGTGTTTTAAAGAAGATTTGAAAACTTCACCTGCTGAATTACTCTATGGAACTACTCTTCGGATTCCTGGTGAATTCTTTATTGAGAAAGATTTTCCAGCAGATCCTGAAATATTTTTAGAGAAACATAGAATACATATGAGGAATATTAGATCTTCTCCTACCCATCATCACTCCAAAAAATCACCTTTTGTACACAAAAATCTTTACGATTGTACTCATGTTTGGCTTCGTGAAGATGCTGTTAAGAAATCTCTTCAAGCACCTTATTCTGGTCCTTTTCTTGTTAACAAACGAATTTCTGATTTTTTGTTTACTATTGACATTTCAGGAAAATTGGTCAACGTCTCAACGGAACGTCTGAAACCAGCCTTTTTTCCCAAGGAAGATTCTTCTGTTCTTCATTCATCCTCTTCGAGTACTTCGTCTACATCTACATCTACAACCACATCTGTTGTACCATCTGTTGTACCTGCAGTTCCTACAACCACATCAGTCTTGGATGATCATAGTACTTCTTCTACTGCTTCTTTCGGAAAACCACTACGAACTTACCCAGCTAAGAAGAAAGTCCATTTCGCAACGTAGTCGTCGCTTGGGGGGGAGTACTGTGGCGTTACTGCAGCATTAACTATAGCATTTTTACATCTACACTTACACCACATATACACTTACACCTTATACGTTTTTACACCTTCGTTACTATGTTACAGACCATTTGTTTATTAAACAAATACATCTTTTATTGCTTTCACTTTTTATTGTAATTTCTCATTGATAACACGTATTAATAAAAGCTCTTAAAAAAGTTATCGTTTGTGGACAAATATTACTACATTGGTAAACAAAGATACGACATCTAACAATATTAATTTGAACTCGTTGAGGATACTTTTGTATCTTAATTGTTCCACTAACTGAAAACTATTATTTACATGGCTCTCTGGTTTTGGAATCGAGTCATTAATCAAATCATGTAAAAATAGAGCTAATTTGTATAACGGCGTGTTAATTGATAAAACGATTAATCTTATTGTTAGTGGACACCCGGTTTTATGAATTTTAGGCAGCCCATACGCTTGTGGAAGAATGCCATCCGTGCAATTAAGACTTCTATATTTTGATTTGGAAATATATTCACGCTTTTTCCATCTCGTGAGCAAATCGTGTAGATCTTTGATTAATTTTTTGGTAGAGTCTTTTTTAATTTTAATATACATATTATCGTCAGAAAAAAGCACATTCATTTTTTGGAGATAATCACTCTTATTTAATGTCACTGTAACATTTCCCTTATTGATTCGTGTAAAAGTTACGTCAAGATGGTCCTTTAGGAAGTGGTGAGTTGGTGAGTCAACCTTGAAGCTTTAGTCAGTTCATTATCTAAGGATGATTTTTTAAAGGAGAAATTACCCAAGTTATTAATGGGCGTAATATGATTTCGAACCATAATTCAAGAGTAAGAAGGAAGTCTGTCTATGTTATAATCTGCCGCTTTAATAGAGATGATTTTTTGTTTATCACTTGTAGGAAGGCAGAATTTTTCATCTAATTGTATAAGGCCTTGTACTTCCATAGGCACATGAGTGTTAGATAAATTAACAAACCACTCATCCTGTAAGTATAGTGAAAAGTTAGGGTTGGCAGAAAAGTCGTGAGGGTTTATCTCTATGGAGTTGACGTTTTTTGCAGGCAAAAAGGTTTAAGGGCAAATTCGTTCAAATTTGTCGAACCTCCTAAGTGAGGTACCGTTTTGGCGGGAAAGCTACAATAAAGGTGCAATTTCATGGACACTAAAAATCAACGTTAAATTAAAATCACTAGACTTTCTCTAGATTTGGTGTCAAGAAAATATAGCGGAGAATAAAATTCAGACCGTTTTAGCTTTTTCAGCGTACCGCGAGTTCAACAGTAATTGTAATTAACAATGAATGAAGAAGAAGAACAATGAACAATTACGAGAATAAAGTAAGTAATATACTAATATTATATAGTAGATGTGAAATATTTTGATCATTCTTGTTGTGCATAAATATGCTACTTTTTGGGGTATTAATAATTAATAAAGCGGCGGTTTCACAACGCGCATGTTTTGTCGCTACTTCTCCTTTCATTAGACAAGTGGCAAATATAGTCACGTGATCTCCGTTTGACGCTGGTTTCTAACGTCAATAAAAACTGCGCTTAATATTTAACCGTTTTAATTTTGAAATAAAGATAAAAAGGAATTGATTGACCGACACTGGCTAAGGTAAAAAATCTTTTATTAAAAAAGACGCAACGTTTCGACCCCGAATTGGGTCCTCTTCAGGCTGTTAATTTAAAGTACATGGTAAACTAAATGATCATAGTGTCTGTTTGTTGTAACCGATCAGAATATGACAAACTTGAAAGTAATAAAAGAACAGCAGTGTTCATTTTGACATATAACTTTACATTAAACCGACACAGACAAGATCTCGAATAAATAAAAAAAAATGTTTTTTTAGATGGGCTAATATTCGCACCGGTTACTCGAGTTTCCATAGTCGATTAGTGACTTACGTAGCGACTAGAAATTAATAAAGTATCTTTCGCGGCGGACTTTAGGATTGAATTAAGACCCTTCACATATCGGGTGGTTGAGGAACAATAAGACTCGGGCACTGGGAGGAAGGGTAGTCGTTGCGGAACGGCGCGGTCGAGATTTAACAGTGCCTAATTAACCATTAGACAACGCTAGTGGAGATACCGAGAGAGATTTGGCCGACGAAACGGTCAAGGAGGAGCGTACTTTTAGTTAGTCCGACCGCGGTCCACTTTTGTTTTTTTTCCCTCCCTTCGAGATCTCTCTTTCCTTCACGCCGCCGCTAACACGGAGTAAAAATGTCGACAAAAGAACAGTTTAGGTGGATTCGTAAGCTATCGAAAGAGGAGGTGAGGGGTGCACTCGCGGAGAGAAAACTGTCCGTAAAGGGAATTCTCCCCACCTTTCGAGCTCGGTTATTAAGGTATAAGGCGGCTCAATTGATAGGACGAGAACATATTCCGAACCCTGAGATATCGGACGCGTCGAACGAGAAGTCGGATACCGAGGAGGCCGTTAGGGGAGAACCGATCGCGGGACCCTCGAAACCGGTGATACGAGTACACTCCCCGGAACAGCCGAAGACGCGCCCCAAGGCGCGGAGGAATCCCGAACCGTACCGCCCTTGCATAAGAATTAATTTTGCTATTGACGCATATAACATTATGCGAAAATGGAATTTAAACTTTTCCGGAGCACGCGACGGGGAGGCTGAAGCTTTCCTCATTCGGATAGAGCAGGATCGGCAATTAGTCCTCCTACACGACGACGAAATTTTTATATGCCTGCCGTTCTTCTTATCGGGCACCGCGGCTCACTGGTTCCGTCTGAATCAACATCTGTGGCGTACCTGGGGATAGTTCGAAGCCGCGTGGCGTGCGCGATTCGGATGCCCGAATTTTCAATTTACTTTACGGGACAAGATTATGCGACGGAAACAGGGGCAGGACGAACCGGTAGTAGACTATATAACGTGTATGCAGGCCTTGTTCGAGAGGTTAAATCCCCCCTTTTTTTTTTTTTTTGCGTAGTGGAAATCCTCATGGATACCCCCGCCTTCGGGAAGAGGACGGGTGGTTATGTGGGACTTCTTGCTCCCCTTGGCCGATCCACGAATGGATCGGTCAGGGGGCGCAGGACATACCTCACTAAAACCACTACGGATACCTTCTCGAGCGTTGATGGGGGACGGTGAGGATGCTGGTATCCCATGCCGACTCGCCGCCCTCCCGCCTTATCCTTCCTTAGGAGAGTGTTGCAGAAGGCGACACTCTCCTCCCCGCGAATTACATCGTGCGGGGTCCTCGCGGTTACGACGCAGGGCGGTATCAACCTTACGCCGCGCCCTCCCAAAGAGTTTGGGGGGCGGGGTCGCGGCTCGAGTATCCCGCTCGAGCCGCCACCCCCCGCCTCCAGAGTAGTGCTCCCTCCCCCTCCCAAAGGGAATGGGGATTTGGCAGTCACCCTGGAGGCCCTCACCAGGGAAACCCTTCCCTGAAGGGGAAGGGAACCCTCTACGGCGTTGTTGCCCTCCCATCGGTGCCTTACGGTTCCCGGTGAGAGAGCCCTCCCGCCGCATCTACGTCCGTGAAGGGAGAGGCCGCGCCCCGCGAAGCCGAGTAAAGTCCGACCCCGCGGCGCAGTGTTGTGAGACGAGCCCGGTTTTCTTGCGCATGCGCGGCGAACGTAGTATCAGTGAAGTAACTCCATATGTAAAAAGGTGTACCGTTAGTCACCCGTATAGTTGTAAGTTATAATTTTGTAAATTTTTATTAAAAAAAAGATAAACAAAACGGAGGGATATAAAAATAACTTTAAACAAGATATATAAAAACTAAAAAATTTTATTTGACAGAAAAATTATGAAATACCAACATTTGTTGCAAGGGTAAGGGAAACTGCCAAAAACCTTACCAGTATTCAAAAAACAAAAGTACATTTATTAAAATACAAAATAAAATTATTTTATAAATATAAAAATTAAATTTTTATATTAATATTTAAATTTAAAAGAAAATAAATATTGCGTCCTAGATAATAAACAATAAAATAAAAAATATTTGCCATAACTTTAAAACTAAAAATTTTATAAAATTTATAAAAATATTAATTCTATATAGATATTTAATGGCTTACACATTTAATAACTTTATAAAATAAAAATATCTTAAATTTATTAAATAATAAAACTAAAAATAATTAAAAAATAAAAATATTGCACTATCTTTGGCAAGAAGAAAATCTGGAAAATAAATAAAATTAATATATACATCTATTTAAAAATAAAAATATTGCACTTCGCATCTTTGGCAAGAAGTAAATCTGAAAAATAAATAAAATTAATATACACATATAAGATACATGTATGTAGCATGCATTAATAAATCTTGGCTAGATGTTGCAAAAAAATTAAAAATGAAAAAGCAAAATTAAAAATTAAAAATAAAAAAGCAAAAAAAAAATAAAAAATTAAAAAGCAAGCATAATTAAGCACCATCAAATGTGCCTTCTTCTCCGTACAAATTTTGAGCATTATGCAGTTCAAGATGCCTTGAGTCAGGTTGAAAATTTATACAATTAATATTTTTTGCTTGAAAACTGGACCGAACTACACAAATAGAAGAAAGTGACTCATTACTTAAACGATTTCTTTTTTTATTTTTTACATCGGTTACAATAGAAAAAATTCGTTCGACTTCAGCATTTGAGTGGGGAAAAGAAAGAACTACGTTAACTAATGATTCTAAATTTGGAAACATCTTTTTCCCATCGAAATTTGTAGATTTAAAAATATTTTGCCACATTTCATTTATTTCTAAGCAAGCTAATTCTTTTTTCCGGTCTTCACTAAAACTTGATGGCAAAATTCTCCATTCAAAAGCTAAATCAGTTATGTCAATATCATTCAATATTCGTTTCGCGATAAAAGTTAAATCTTTAATTTTTAATCTACCTTCATAATACAAAGCAATTTTTGGATCTAAAAAAGTTAACTGTTGAAAAAGTGTATCTTTAAAAGGCAAACGTTTAAGCATTTCTCGAACTGCAGTAATGTAAAAATCCAAACATTTCATTCTAATTTGTTGCGAACATTCCAAAGACAATGTATCCAATAAACTCTCACATTCGGGCCCTACATATATATTTTCTAAATTTTGAATATGATTTTTATTATCTAAATCTAAATTATTAATATCTTTTAAAATATCAAATGTAACAAAATTTTGAGCAATTTTTTAAATTAACTCCCGACTACTTTCATATAATTTATGTATTAATATATCACGCGATTGAAATAATGCATTAAAATTATTAAAAAAATTTAACGAATATTTTAAAAATAGTAAATATGCTTTAACAAAATCATCGTTTAAAGATTCTAAAATTACTTCGGCAGATTTTAATTTATCTTCTACTGATGCTAAAAGAAAATAACTTTTTAAAACTTCCCAATTATCGAGAAGTCTAACAACGCATTTATGTAAACAAAACCACCTTGTTTCCGATAATTTTAAAATTTTACTTTTTTGTACTTCAAAAAAATTTTGAAATTTGCCCAAAACTGCACATCTCTTCGCACTGCCCGAAATATAAGTGGCAACTCCTCTAATTAAATTTTCGCAAGAATTCGGTAAATTTTCACACACTTTACTAGCTATAATCGCGGATGAGTGGCAAATACAATTTAACGTTACTAATTGCGGTACTTCTACTTTAAGACGAGACATAAAAGAATTATTGCATCCAATCATAACGGATGCATTATCGCACGCCAAGCCAACAATATTTTTAATCGGAATTTCTTTTTCTTTTAAAAAATTTGTAAATATTTCAAAAATTTTACTCGCGGAACAATCCGTTGCATCTAAAGCTAACAATTCTAATAATTGAGTCGTGACTTTTTTATTTAAAGGCGAAACATATTTTACGAGTAAACACATTACTTTAGTATCTGATATATCCGTACTTTCATCGATCAAAATTGAAAATTTACATGTTTGCAAATATTGAATAATTGTTTCGACTTCGCGTTTTGCTATAACATTTTTAACAATATTTGCACACTTATTTCGAGCAAGTGAAAGATCTTGCACGACTTTGGGCTCTATGCAAATATCTTTTAATAAAGGAGTTAAATGATCCGCGCAATAAAAAGCTACGTTATGTTCAGCAAAAAAGGCAGATAATTTTATTTCGGCGCGTTTAACTTTATCTTTATGTGATAAATTACTATTAACACTAACGGTGGCTTCAAAATTAGACAAATTTATATTTCTTATATGTTTTGCCGTCTGTGAGTGTGCAGTTACATTTGTTTTGCAACATCTAATGGCCTTATTACATGCAGTACAAAGCGCTTTATTCTGAATATCAGGATGAGGAGTTAACCATCCTTTAAAATTATTTTCATCTAACCAAGAATTTGAAAATTTCTAAGTCTACGTTTCTTAATAACTCCTTTACCAATATTACTGCTACTATTACTACTACTACTACTACTGTTATTATTACAATCCATAATTTACATTTACTTACTGATATTCAATCTTCTTCCGTTGGGCTTTCGCGTTGTATTCCTCTGTTGGGCCAAAGCTTTCGCGCCAATTCGCGCCCATATCCTCTGCAGACAGTCATCTAGATACGTGTCTGTTAATACTAGCCTAACAGACAACATGGCCGCGCATGCGCGAGAAAACCGGGCCCGTCTCACAACACTGCCGCGGCGAGCGACTCCCCCCCTCTGTCCCCCCAGCTGCGGCTCCCTCCGCTCCCTTGAGAGTTAGGATTCGGCCACAGCCGAGGGGATTTCCCGTTTGGGGGCGCGGCCACGCCCACCCCGCCTAAGCAAGGCGACGCACCCGCGTCTCCGATTCTCGAGAGGTCTTCGGGGGAGAGCCCTGGGACTTAATTGTCCCCCTCCCCCCGGAGATCTCATCCCGCGTCATAGTTTGACGCGGGTGTGTTTGGGGCGGACCCTCCCCGATCCCCGCCACCACGGATGAGCAAGCTCATCGATGGCGGGGAAAGAGAGGGCCCGCCCCCGTATCCACTACTGCCACTTCTACCGTCGGGGGCGCGCCCCCCCCCGATTCCCGCTACCACAGACGAGCAAGCTCGCCGATGGCGGGAAAAGAGGGGGCCCGTCTTTATCTCTACTACCGCTACTTCTACCATCAGGGGCGTGCCCCCCCCCCCCCCGATTCCCGCCACCACAGAAGAACAAGCTCGCCGATGGCGGGAAAAGAGGGGGCCCGTCCCCGTCCTCCGTATCCTCTCCTTTATCCTCCTCTTCCGAGGGCTGGGAGTTACCTCTTCCAGCCCTCTTCCTCTCTCTCTCTCTCTCTCTCTCTGCCTCCTCCTTCTGCAAGAGCACGCTCTTCCACGCTTCCTCCTCCGCAACTATCGCCTTTACTATCGCGGATAGCGATAGGTCCCTCCCGATTGAGGTTAGATCCCCCCTGACAATTGAGCGAACAACTAAGTTACGCGCATAGAAATATGATACCGAGGTTGCGCGTAGCCGTACGAAAGAACGAGATCTATGATTTTCGATCTTTAGAGACCTTAGCTTCACAGATCGAGGAGTGTTACGATTTGGATCGACAGCCCACATTGTCGTGGTCTATTTTTCCGGAACTCGCGTATAGGGGTACGTCGGGATTGCCGAAGCACCCAAAAACGATCGCCGCGGCCGGGGTCCCCGCGACCAAGCCAAAGAAAAAGGAGAAGGCTACCGAGTCAAAGAAATCCCCCGTGAGTGCCGTAAATAACGCAAGTACGGACACAAAGCTCTCCTCGTCTATCGCGAATAACACCCGATTAGCCGACATGAAACGTTGGAACTGCGGAGAAAAGAGCCACAGATCGCGAGAATGCACGCAGGCGCGGAACCTGCATTGTTACCGATGCGGAAAAAAACAGCATACGACGCGGACGTGTCCGAATTGCGCGAGAAACGAAGGAGAGTAGATCGGGTCCTAACGGCTCGAAAAGAACAGACCCGCAAAAACACAGACACCGGGGGTATTCAATCGTACGTAACACTAGACGACACCGAGTTTCCCCCGTTGCAATATTTCGTAATTTACATAAAGGGACGGCCGTTAACGGTCCTTGTCGACTCGAACTCGAGTAGAACGCTCGTAGGAAAAGAAGGGATTAAGCTCATACAATCTCTAAAATTGCTGATGTCACGATACCGAGGCGGAAAAATACGGACGGCCAATGGCCAAGTTGCGCGAATAGAGGAAGTAAGCGAGGTACCTCTCAAATTAGGCGATGTCGAACATACGCTTTTTGTGGGACTACTACCCGATTTAGCGGTTTTGTGCATCCTAGGGATGGATTTTTTGTGCAAATTTGGAATCGGGTTGGATTTAACCAAATCCGAATGGTTTTTCTCGCAAAATCTCTCATTTAGATACCGCTTCAATGCCACCGAGCCGTCCGGACGCGCGTGTAGCGGACTGTTCGAACTCACCGTGCTCGACGACCTCTCAACGTGCGGAAATAGAAGGCGTGTTAAAAGACGCGGTGAAGGGTTCGAGATAACCCGGGGGTGACTACCCTGACGGAGCACCGCGTCGGATGACGTCGGAACACAAAAACCTATTAGGCAACGATGTTACGTTGTATCACCAAAAATACAAGGCGCCAAAATGTCGACAAAATGTTAGCGAGCGGAATAATCGAGCTCTCGTTTAGTGAATGGTCGAATCCGGTAGTGATGGTAAAGAAACTTTCCGGAAAGTATAGGTTCTGTTTAGATTTCAGGAAGGTAAATGAGATCTCGAAGAAGGACGCGTATCCTCTCTCAAACATGAACGCAATTCTCGACAAACTAAGGGCCGCGAAATACATTTCCAACCTAGACCTCAGTCAGACGTATTTTTAGATACCCCTGGCCAAAGATAGTCGCAAAATAACCGCGTTCAGCGTACCCGGCAAGGGGCTCTACCATTTCACGCGGATGCCGTAAGGGCTCACGGAAGCTCCGGCAACCTTCCAGCGACTATTAGATAAATTAATAGGACCGGAAATGGAGCCTTTTGCGTTTGCCTATTTAGACAACATAATTATCACGACGCCGACCTTTGAGGAACATCTTAAAAAGAACTGCTTAAAAAGAACAAGCGATGGGAATGGGGGGAAGAGCAATCGCGTGCGGTGCAAGTTGTTAAAGAACATCTGACCACGGCTCCGGTCTTGGCGTGCTTGGACTTCGAGAGGCCCTTTGTGTTTCAAACCGACGCGAGTTCGGTAGGGATAGGATCCGTTCTAACACAAGATTTTGAAGAAAGGGAGAGAGTGATCGCGTTCGCGAGTCGCGCCCTGACAGACCCCGAAAAGAAATACTCAGTTACCGAGCAGGAGTGTTTGGCCGTGGTGTGGTCTATAAAGAAATTCCGGCCATATTTAGAAGGCTACAAATTTACAGTGATAACAGACCACAGTAGTTTAAGGTGGCTCCACAACTTGAAGAATCCCATGGGCAGATTAGGCCAAATGGGCCCTCGAGTTATTGGAGTACAACTACGAAATTATTCATAGAAAGAGGGCCCTACACCACATGCCCGACGCTCTATCGAGAAGTTACGAGGGGGAAGTCGAGAACGACGAGGTGGTAGTCGCGGCGGCGGATCGGTGAGGGAAAATCTCGGCCCCGAGAGCACAGATGCCTGGTATAGACGTCAATTTGAGCAGATCGCGAGCGATCCGAATCGCTACAATCAGTGGTGGATAATAGACGCACGACTGTATTTTTTAAGACCTAAGCCGGTCGTTTCGAACATAGTAGAAGACTTGGACAGATGGAAGTTAGTACTACCGGGCGAATTGAAGGGGAAGCGCTGCACGAAGCACACGATGTTCCTCAATCCGAGCATCTCGGTATTGATAAGACATATCAGCGTCTCGCGGTCTCATATTATTGGCCGCGAATGTTTCGGGATGTAGTCAGCCACGTTAAGAAATGCAGCACGTGTCAACTCACAAAAGTCGAGCAGGCCAGTCCAGCCGGACTAATGGGTAGGGGAATAGTAGAGGCTCCGTGGACAGTGGTCGCGGCCGATACCATGGGCCCCTTGCCGCGTAGTAAGTCCGGTTTTAAGTATCTCTTAGTCATTTAGGACTTGTTTATTAAATGGGTGGAATGTAAGACCTTCCGATCCGCGACAGGCCCGAAAATCAGGGAGTTCCTAATAGACTTAGTTATTTCGCGCTGGGGCACTCCCAAGTGCTTACTTACGGATAACGGTACCGAGTTCGCGAATCGAGAGATCGAAGAATTTGCCCGCGAGAATGGGATACATTACGATACCATTCCTCCATATCACCCTCAGGCGAATCCCGTCGAGAAAGTGAATTGAGTCCTCAAAACGATGATCGTCGCGTTTATTGATAAAGATCATAGGGAATGGGATAGGAACATTGCCGACTTCAGGTTCGCGTATAACACCGCGGAGTATTCTTCCCTAGGAATTTCTCCTGCATTTTTTAATTTAGGCCGCGAATTGGTGCCGAGGGAAAGACTGCGAGACCGAGGTAACGATATGACTCAGGTCGACGCGGCGGACCTTGCGGTTTGGTCAGATCGGATGAAGCGGCTTAAGATGATTCGGGAATGGGTTAGCGAGAATTTGGAGGAAGCTCATGAGAAGCAAACGACTTATTACAATCTCAGGCGTCGCCGTCGCAATTTTCGTCCGGGTGAACGTCTTGCGAAGGCGGCACGTCCTTTCGTCCGCCGCAGATAACTTTGCGGCGAAATTGGCACCCAAATTCGAAGGTCCTTTCCGGATCGGTAGGAAATTGTCCTCGGTCGTTTGGACGGGTCAGCCGCCGGAAAGATTCACGCCCAGGATTTAAAAACCTATCATTTCTCCGACCCCGAATAGGATACCGAGCAAAATGGAGCAGATCCGAGAGGAGTGGCAGCGCTTTATCGAACGCTATAGCCACCTCCTAGAGAGGACCTGGAAGGACTACCCGGAGATTTGGTCCGACATGGCGGACGTGATGGAGACCGTCCGGCGCCACACCACTACGACGCGCGGCGCGGTAGTCCGTGACTTCCCGACGATTCGGGAAATAGAGATGCAGACCGCCTTGTCCGGGGCGGACGGCGAGATCCGGGTGAGCCCTCCAACGAGGGAATTCGGCCAGGCAGGTGCGAATTGTGGAGGCCGGGACCAACAGGGCCATGCAGACGCAGTTCCTACTGCGTTAGGCCAGGACCTACCAGCAAACGGCTGAGAAGGCCACGTCGCCCCACCGCCCCAGAACACCCACACCGCCGCGGACAAGGGAAAGGACCGGTGAGGGACTAGTTGCCCCTGGGGTGCTGGAATTGTGGAGGCCGGCACCGCTATGCCGCCTGCCCACATTCCAGGAAGCGAGACTTTTGCTACAAGTGCGACCAGCAGGGAGGTACTGTCCGCACCTGCCCCCGTTGCGGGCCTTCCTACGACGAGGAAATTCCAGCCAAGACGACCGAGGGCCGCGTCGGGGATCACGGCCGGAACGGAGCGGACGGTGCCGGGGCACACGCCCGACCCCCTACCCGTGATGGCCGGGAAGACAATCCATTTTTTCTTAGTTACCGTTTTTTTTTATTTAGGCGATCTCGCCATAACTTTAGTTTTATGCCGACCTAGACTACTCGGTTCATGCCTTAGGCTCTCCTCCTTTTCTCTTTTTTCTTCTTCTCTCTCTTTCTTTTTTTTTTTTGAGTTCTCGTATGAGAAAATTTCTTGTGTTACCGAGGTGATGTGTTACCTCCCGAGATAGGTTGGAGAGGAAAATCTCACCAAATAAGGCAAGGCCGCGACCGTAGAGAGAGAACAAAGACTGATTATTATGTACCTCGAAGAAAAATAAAGATGTTTTTTTTCATGTATTCGAGAGACCTTAGTGTTTAAACGCGAATACCTAACCTACCTTAAGACCCTCTCATTCCCTGAAGAATCATTGTCTCGGTAGACGGGACCCTTTTGCGTATCGCGGTATTTCTGGAGTACGGACGATTGCCGACGGAATTCGTGACCTCGTGGGCGGATATCTTGGCGGGAGTGGATTTCAAGTTTGTCCTTTGTCGTGAGAGCGCAATGGTCGAGTGGGTGGTCATTGATATGGGTCGATGTCCAAGACCTTCTCAATCCTCCCCAGGAAGGGGGGAGTTGTGACGTGGCCTTTTATGCCCGTCACAAGGGTGGACGCGCCCGGCCGGGAAGAGTCGGCGAGCGCTCCAAAATTTCGTGTATTTTGCGGGCGAGCGGCAAACTCTTCGCCGGCTCGCTTCTACTCGGTAACGAGAGTCGAGGTGGTGGACCAGGAGGATTAGATTGTGTTAGAGAGAAGAGGACCCCGAAGAATTAAGGAGGGAAGACCATTGTGCGGGAGGAACGGAGATTGAGCGCCCGGCCCGGTGAGTAATCGAAAGAATAAAATTATACACGGCACTGAGTCGCATAAGAATAGAATACTGCCGAAACGATCTTTACAGCCTCGGGGAGTCAATCAGTTCGAATAAAGGAAGAAAAGGCGCCTGTATCCCTCCACGAGAATGACTACCTCTGAGAGGCCCGCTGTCGCATGTCGAGAGAACTTGGAGATCGTTCGGAACTGATCACCCCGGGACGATCTCCCCGGCAGGGCAAGGCCGTAACAAACATCATCCGGCGGCCGTATGAGGTGCAGACGGAGCCGTCGAGAACGGAGCTGCGATCTCGCGACCCCCGAGGGCAAGGATTTAAAAGTGGCGGCAAGAAATCCGCGACCAGCCACGGAAAGGGGAAATCGATTTGAGGATCGATTACGGGCCTGACGCGGGGCGCAACGCCGCCGCGAAGCATGGCAACCGGGCCAGGGTGGCGCGCGCCCTTTCCCTCCCCCGGCGTAACCACCGACGTTCCGCCGGCCCGAATCGGAATCACTGTTCGATGAGTCGGTGTCCTAAACGCGTCACGGACCAGCGACCCACATCCTACGGCGACATCGAAAAATTGTAAGGCCACCTCCTCGATCTTACGGTAAGCGCGGAATCGACCGGGACCCGTGTGTCATTAGACAGTTCTCGCGATACCGAGCGTATGGGCTTGTTGTATTTTTATTGTATAGAGTTACCGAAAACCTAGAGTGATGCGCACGGGACTCGCGTCGATATCCGCGTAATTTATTAATTGTGTATCTCTTTGCCTTCTTTGCCTCTCCGAAGGGCACCGAAACGAGTCGACAGTCGCTGTAAAATCGTGAATTTGTTGTAATGTTATATCGAGTTTTCTGTCCAAGAACATTGTAAATTGTTATCGCTGGATTAGAGTATTGTGTTCACGATCCTGAGCTGATAATGAGAGAAGAAGCGTAGCAATATTGATAAGTAGTAAACCAACGATCTCCTTTGAGCTCGATAGTTACATTGTACTAACAGATTGTTTTCTGCGTACCACTGACGTGAAATATACTCTTGTCATTTTATCATATATCTAATGACTGATTATATTGATTGTTATGTCTTTGCTTAATATTTAAGATATATTTAACAGAAAGTCTCAATACAGGATTTGGATACCGTTAATTAAGAGTCGTGAAAAATTATTGCTCCGGAGTGTCGAGATATGCTCCACTCGGTTCTCCGGTACTCTCTCTACAGCCCTCTCTTACACACCGATCCTCGAGCCCGCTCTATCGCGATTCCTCTCTCGGCGGAATTTGGATCTAATATCAATAAGCCGCGTCCTCGAATATTCATGAAGAAGCGCGCTATTCGATTCGCTATCCATATCCAACATTGATATTTCCTCTCTCTCTCTCTCTCTCTCTCTCTCTCTCTCTCTCCGAGACTACGATTCCGACTCTCCTAGCGTAAAGAACTCCGCCCCTCTACCCCATGTCAATACCGAGCTTCCGAGGTTAAGCCGTTGTGCGCGCGCGGCCTGACCGTACCTGGCACCCAATCTTTTATTGCGAATAGCGATCGAGGGAACGTGAGAGCGGCATGACCCAACACACATTTCTCACATAATTCAAAAAGTTGTGACGATCCACTAGTGGTCGTCACTAATCACGCCGGGCCGAACACCTGCCCGACGCGCCGAGCCGACCATCCGCCGGTCGCGTGATACATCCCCTCCGGAAGGATGCACGCCATGCGCAAAGAAGCGCGTGGGGGGGCAACATCACCAGTATATAAGCCGGCTCGTCCGAGGAGCCGGCATCAGTCCTGTCTTGAGTCCAGTCCTAGCACCGGGCCTCTGGGTGTCCCCGAGGCTTCCCAGATTCCCGACAGTTGACGAAGACGGGAGTACCCTCTTCGCAGCCTGGGAGTTCCCAGCGTTTGACTCACTAAGTCCGACCGACGGAGGTGGGTTTGACCCCTCCGCTGCCTGGGAGTACCCGGCACTCGGCTTCCTGTCCCCGGTCAGCAGAGGTGGGCGTGCCCCCTCTGAAGCCAGGGTGCACCCGGCATCCGACCCTTCTGCAGCGCGCCTTGCCGCCGTCCGCGGCTCTGCGACCGCGAGATCGTTTGTCCGTCCGCGCGATAGTAGTAAGTCCGTGTAAATACCAGTGTGTCCGTCCCCTAGGTTTAAGTTTGTACATATCACAGTGTAAATAGGCTAAATAAACAAAATGTGTCACCATAACTCGTCTACGCAAGTTTGGCCTTCCGCTCCCGAATCCTGGTTCCGGCGAGCCGTCCGAGGCTGACCGAAACGACTCCGTTACAAGTTGCGCGTCAGTCAATCGCGAAGTAGACGCAGATAGTCCTCTATTGCGCGAGTTAATGCAGGGTATGCGCGAAATACGAACATATGTGCGTGCGGAAATAAATGCAATGCGCAAGGAAATGCGTAGAGAAATGCGTGCGTCATTGTCTCGCGGAGAGGAATCGGACGACAGCCGTCAAGAATTCCACAGGCGTACGCACGACCGAAACATGATACTGTATCGCGATAACCCAAGAAATTCCCGCGAATACATTAGCGACAGGGACGTAATCATAAGGTACGACAGTCGGCATAACATACGCGACAATATACGCTATCAGGACGCGGATAGATATCGATATGATAGGGATGCGAACAATATGATAATCGACGCGACTCGCGAGACTGCTCGCGCGACCGAGATCTGGATAGATGACAAAGTTATTGACGTGATCTACGAAGAGATTCACGATCAAGGATCCGAAGATGAACAAGCATTTTGCAACGAGAAACCGGAACAGATGCGAGGAAGAGAGATACGACATCGCATACGGACGCAGCGAGTACGACGTAAGAAACCGTAGAAATATACGCGGAAGATACATGACGCTAAAGGAAGCAAGGGAACTTATACCCACTTTCCACGGCAAGTCACAGCGCGAACTCAATGAATTCCTAGATGCATGCACGTACGCTATCAGTCATATAGACAGACGCGACGAGGACAGTCTAGTTTGGGGCATCTTTAGCACAAAAATCAAGGGAAAGGCTTGGCTTGATTGCAAAACGCGAGATATACGAACTTACGAGGAATTAAAAAGGCAATTAGAATCAACATATCAAAGCAAGCATACGACTACTCATTTACAAATTGAGTTTAATTCCCTTAAACAAAAAGCAAACGAAGACCTTCGAAATTCGTGTCGAGACTACCGCAATGGAGCTCTACAAATCAATGATCGAGGGACGAGCGCGCTCCACGACGGAAAAACGCGTTATTCTCGAGACGATATAAAGTTAGGCGTTACATAACTTCCAGACGGAACTACGCGAGGAAACACTGGGATACATTATCGACCATCGTTAGGTCACGGGATTATCGTACATTGAAGGATACTATCAACGCAGCAATAACGGAAGAAAAGGTCAGGAACGCCAATGCGACCCGATCAACTAAAAATAACCAACGGGATATAAAGTCGTCATCGCGAGATATCGGAAAAAATACTTGTTACAAATGTGGAAAACCAGGCTACATCGGGCGAGAATGCCATACTAGTAAATACGCGCTTCCGAAACCGGAGAAGTCAGATCGCGTAACAACAATAGAAAAATTTTGCAATTACTGCAAAAAACGCGGACACAACCGTGAAGAATGCCGAAGTTTAAATAGGTCAAAGACGAAAAAACATAACGCAAAAATAACACAGATAGAATCGGAAGACGACCGAAAAAAGGGTAGGTCACGAAAAAACGAATCTAAGAACGAACGCAATAGCAACGAGAGAGACTCGGAAAGAGAGATTCTGGTACGCGCAATCGAGTATCGCGTATCACACATACGACCAACACTACAAGTGATCGCAGGTTTAGATCTAATTACACTACCGATACGCAAAGCACAGAATGGCACAGTTAAAATGCTATTTGATTTAGGGGCCACTATTTCATTAATAAAACCTAAATATCTAAAAGACGACGCACTAATATATAAAGGAAAAATAACACTCATTGGCATTACGGGACACAAAGCGCGGACAATAGGAAAAACACATGCGACAATGGACATAGGCAAACGGAAAATAAAGCACACAATCTACGTCGTCAAAGACGATTTTCCCATGGAATACGAAGGAATTCTCGGGATAAATTTTTTGCGGAAACAGGGAGTTAACTGCAATTTCAAAAAACGGGAACTCACTATAAAAGACGCCGTGTTAAATTTACACCCGTATGAGAAGATCCGATTACAGCCGCACAGCGAAACGATTATCCAAGCCGCCACAAATAAAAATAGCGCAGGAATTGTAAGAGCCGAAGAAACTGCACCTGGTGTCTATATAGGACGATGCCTAGTTCAACCGGAGAACTACGTGTGCCCAATTAGCGTCATAAATACAACTGACGATGGAACGCTCCGCTATTAGTAGTGCTGAAAAATGCTGACGCATTCGGAAAACCGAGACTCAGAGTAGTCATAGATTTCCGAAAGGTAAATGACCTTACAATAGGTGACTCATTCCCACTGCCAAATATCACGGACATTTTGGATCAACTGGGAAACGCCAAGTACTTCACCACTCTGGATCTGACATCAGGATATCACCAGATACCAATGGCGGAGGAAGACAAAAGCAAGACAGCCTTTTCAACCCCCTACAGACACTACGAATTTAATCGAATGCCGTTTGGACTAAAGAATGCGCCAGCAACTTTCCAACGCCTGATGAATTCAGTACTCACGGGGATACAAGGACTCAGATGTCTGGTCTACCTAGACGACATCGTTATCTATGGATCCAGTCTGGAGAATCATAATCAAAGGCTTGTGGAAGTCTTGCAGAGATTACGAGAACACAACCTAAAGCTACAGCCGGACAAATGCGAATTCCTGCGAAAGGAGGTAATATATCTGGGATACATTATCTCCGAAAACGGAATATTACCCGACTCATCAAAACTAATAGCGATAGATGACTTTCCGACGCCGAAAAAAGTAAAAGACATCTAGTCATTCATCGGATTAACCGGATATTACCGCAAATTCATACAAGATTTTTCAAAAATCGCGAAGCCTCTAACTAAATTAACAAAGAAAAACGAAACCTTTGTGTGGAAGAACAAACAGCAGATAGCGTTCGACATATTAAAAGAAAAGTTAACAACGGTACCATTATTGCAATATTCAGATTTCAATAAAGAATTTAATGTGACCACAGATGCTTCTGATTACGCAATCGGACCGTGCTCTCGCAGCGACCGTCCCGTTGCTTACGCAAGCAGAGTGCTATCTCGTGCGGAGCAGAATTATAATACAACCGAAAAAGAATTGCTAGTAATCGTATGGGCCGTGAAGCATTTTAGACCATATATCTATGGAACGAAATTCAAGATTATTACGGATCACAAACCCTTGGTTTGGCTTTTCAGCGTAAACAATCCCGGTTCAAGATTAATCCGATGGAGATTAAAATTAGAAGAATATGATTACAAAATCATACATAAGGCCGGACGAGCGAACGCAAACGCCGACGCATTAAGTCGAAACGTAACAAGAGACGCCAATCAAGAAGAAAAAGAAGAAGAGATCATCAAGATAGAAAAAGAGAAAGAAAAAGAAGATTCCGCCAACGAAAAAGTATACACCAAAGAAGAAAAACGGCAAATATTTTACAAATATCATAACGCGCCCATTGAAGGACATCAAGGAATCGAGAGAACAATTAAGGATGTATGGGAGATACAATCGGAGATAAAAGACCCGAAATTCGAAAATTACAAATATTTGCATTTTGCAAGTCTTAAATAAAGTCATAAGCAACTGAAAGGATAGTGGCAGCTCTAAGTTTTAATTTAGAAATGTGATTTTTTCATTCCGATTCATTTTTTGGCTGTATTTGTTAATATTATTATTTATGTAATAAAATTTTTGAGAGTGAATATTCCCTAAATTCAACTTGACGGAAATGAATTTTTAAAAGCATTAAGTAAAGTTAATAATCGTTATAAAGTAATGAATTATGTTTAAATATAAATAAAAATGTAAATACATGTTATATTTATAAAAATTATAACTATAAAATGTAATTATTCTTGATAATTGAGTGCTCTTTGAAAACTGTTAAACGTGACAACACTATTGCTTCTCATAAGTTGGAGCTGTCAATTCCACATGTCAAAAAATATGCCAATTCACGTTGTGCATAATTAGAGGCTATCTATACCGCTAAAAGTTTTTTACGCATTATTATGTCAAAAATAACATATCGTTGGAAAGGAAAAATAGTATCTAAAAAAACTTATGAAAAAAGAATCGCTCAAAAAAAAAGTGGCGAGAAGAGAAGAAAAATCTCAAAAGAGAATGAAGAAAAAGTAGTGAATGAAATTGAGGACGTTATTGAAGAACAGTGATTTTAAAGACGGACGACGTATTGTTGATTTAAAAATTCTTGGTCAACAATTATAGTGTATATCCTGCAAAGAAGCTCTATCTTTGAAATAGATCGAAAATGAGATATGCCGTGGATTGGGTTCACAACTCATGGTGCGATGTCATAAATGTCTGCTTCTCAATCAAATTACTACAGATAAGAAGCTATTATCAAATGACAAACGTAGTGCTCGTTTTGATATTAACTATAAAACTGCTTTAGGTAAATTTTAATATTTAAATAACACATTTAATTATTCTAATTTTAATTATACATATATTTATTTTTTTGGATTATTTTTTTCTCAGGTGCTTTGCACGCTGGATTAGGATGGATACATCTCTCGAAATTATTTGCTTATATGAATATCCCATGTTTTAATTTTAAAACCTATAAAAACTACGAACAAGAAATTGGATTAGCAGCGGAAAAAGTGGCTAAAAATAACTGCAAAGATGCAGCAATGTTGGAAAGAAAATTAACATTGGAACAAGCATAAAACATCACTAAATTATTGTAATTTAATAATCTTAATGGAAAAAATTTAAATATATTGTTATCTGAATACAGAAAATTTATTTTTTAATTTTTATATCTAATATCCTTCTAATATCTCTATATTTAAATCTTCCTATATTTAATTCCTCGCCAATCATTGAATGAATCCACTACTCCTAATTCACAAGAACTAGAATCTAATATTACTCAAGAATATCCTGCCACTTTTAATGATGTAATCAAAATTTTAGTTTTATACGACATGGGATGGAGTACACGAGGCACAGGACGAAATTACGATAGTTTGAATGGTTTTGGTGCTATTATTAGTTATTTAAGTGGTATGGTATTAGACTATTCAACATATGTAATCGAAAATGTAAAAAATGTGGCAAGGATGATAAATCTCCAGAACACGACTGTCGTAAAAATTTTTACGGATCTGCGAAAGTTATAGAACCTCACATTGCCAAGAAACTTGTCATTGATAGTGCTATTCTTAAATCAGAAAATGTTGAAGTTGGAATATTAATAGGAGATGATGATAGCTCCACAATTGCAGCATGTCGGACAGCAAGCACTCATCCTATAATCAAGCAATCAGACGTCAATCATACATCAAAAGGAGTCAAAAAGCATTTGTATAGCATTAAAAAAAATCAACAAGAATTAACCAAGGATCGTATAACATATTTACATCGCTGTTTTATGTATGCTGTGGCTCAGAATCGAGGAAATAGTAAAGCAATGGCAGATTCAATTCGTTGTATTCATTATCATGCATTTAATGATCACAGTAAATGTGGTACATGTGTGGTGTGGCTACATTCAAGCTAAGGAAAACTATAACCACAAAATAGTTCCTGGTGGCTTTCATGATCAGGGATTGTTTATTGAACTTAGAGACATCTTTGAGAAATTTGCTTCAAAAATGCAGAGAAATTTTCAAGTGGTGCTTCTAGTAATGTAAACGAAAGCTTAAATGCCACAATGGCGAGTAAAGCTCCGAAGTCAAAATGCTATAGCTTGACTGCATCAGCTGACTTCCGATTTGCATGTGCCGTTGGCCAAAAAAACATCGGAGAAGAATATACTCAAGAAGTAATTAAAACACTCAATATGTTACCAGGAAAACATCTCTTACAACATATATCAAAAACTAATACAGCATTAATAGAAAGACGAATATTAATTAAATCTACCGCATTCAAAAAGAGACGTATGGAATTAAAAATGCTTCGAATTGTTTTACGTCATAACAAAGAAAACGTTGAGGGTGTTACTTATAAAAGTCAATGTTCTCTTTTGAGTGAACCAGCAGTACCGATCGATGAAGATGACGATGAGTTCAATTTCGAACAAGATGATAACGAAATTTCTATTGTCTTGCTTGATTTGGAAACCTCAGACTTTCAAAGAAATTGTGATATCTTACAGATCACAGCAAAGCATGGAAAAAATACTTTTTCAATTTATGTTAATTCTACTCAAGAAATTTCTGCAAATGCTACTGCAGCCAATGGTTTAGTAAATTGTTATGGAGATCTCATGTATCATGGTATAAAAGTACAATCTTTCCCTATAAGAATAGCTTTGGCAAATCTACAAGAATGGCTAAAATCATTTGAAAAAAAATGCTGCATTGCTACACATAATTTAAACTTTGACGGACCAAGATTATTTACAGCAATCATTAAATATTCTTTGATCGATGAATTTTCTGATGTAATCTATGGTTTCATAGATACATTAGAAGTAATTAGAAGAGTGACAGGTAAAAGGGGTAAAGGTGCCTGTACAATAAGTGGATTAGCAAATTCACTTAATATTAATACCTCTGAAGCTTATAATGCAATATACGATTGTGATATTCTTGCCAAAATTCTTTGTAAGTTGAAAATAACAAGCAAAATTTTATTAAAAAGTATAGAGATCTTTTCTGAAAAAACTAAGCACTGGACAACAGAGAAACAAGTTAGTGAAAATTTGATAACTTTGACACTCTTGCAAGGTATCATCGGAGTATTGATCCGTAAAAACTTAGCGATGGCCGGATTTAAAATAAAAACTCTAGAAAATATTTATAATGTTTCTGGCAAAGATGGCCTTCATGAATTTTTTAAGGAAAAATTTCAAAAGAAAATTTTAAAAGGATTACGTGAATCTACAGTTCAAAAAATTATCGATTGGTTTAGCAAATAAATTTCAACACTTTTAATATTATATATATAATTAATTATTTTTACTGTGTAAAGAGATTTTAATGTGTAATACTGTGCATTTTTTTATATTATAAAAAATGTATTTGTATAATATTAATAATAAATTATTATAATAATAAAAAAATTCATATAATAATAAATAAATATTAATAAATTAAAAATAATAAATAATAAATAGTAATAAATTGGAAAAATTAATATAATACATATAATAAATTAGTTATTTTGAAATCTTTCTTTTTTTAAATCTACAAATAAAAAGGCAATAAGAGCTACTTAAGTATAGAAATATATTTGTGAAACGATTTATAACATAAATTATTAAAAATTATACAGAAGTAAGTTCAATTACGTACGTTTCGGTTGTCTTTTCCAACCTTCTTCAGCGCAAATAATAATTAAATATTAGTATAAATTAATAATAAATTATTCATCAATGTCATTATAATAAAAATAAAAATAAAAATGTCCGGAGTCAAGTTATATGCTAACGCTCGAGATCAACGCATTTATAAAGTAAGAGCATTTTTTTGGGATATATTCTATTCTTCACAACGTCATTATATGTAATAGTCGCGAAACAGATCTCTCGCTAATTGTTCTGTTAGGAGGTCGGTTGCGA
This sequence comes from Nylanderia fulva, assembly GCF_048542155.1. Lineage (NCBI taxonomy): Eukaryota > Metazoa > Arthropoda > Insecta > Hymenoptera > Formicidae > Nylanderia > Nylanderia fulva. Next base: position 220,356 of record NW_028190676.1, read on the forward strand.
ATCTCGATAACAGCCATTGTTAATATGTCTATGAAATCATAAGTATACGAAAAATTAACATTGAAGATAAGTAAATTAATAAAAATGGACTTACAGTTAGATCGAGTAAGATGTTCTATTGTGACGTGGAGGCTTACACATGTTAATAGCTCGAGGTAACAATAACGTATGATTTATTAAACTCTCGGAGAGACGACCGCACGACTAAGAAAATAGTTAGTTGTTTATGTTTTTTAACTTTCAGATCTTTGGTAGTCTATGTATAATGTCGTCATAGATCACCGGCAAGCCATCGATATCTGTTTTCAAGTTGAGACTGTTATTTTGCCTTTTTATAAATACGAGGGTCACTATTTATATTTCGGGAATAGGAACAAAAACAAATAGTTAAGTTGCGAATATATTTTTATTGTTTTTCAAAGTACTCGCCACGATGATCGATACACTTTTGCATGCGCTTAAACCAATTTTCAAAGCATTTATTCCATTCCAAATGAGGTATCTCCAAAACATGATTTTTGAACTCTTCAATAGCTTCTTCGGGCGATGAAAATCGTTGACCACGCAGTTTATTCTTCACGGATGGGAACAAAAAGAAATCATTGGGTGCCAAATCAGGGCTGTACGGCGGATGACCCATCAATTCGATGTTTTGAGTGCTCAAATAGTCTCTTGTTTGAGCCGATGTGTGAGAGCTCGCATTGTCATGATGAAGAACAATCCGACGTCTCTTGTTTGTTTTCCTTATTTCACCGAAGATTTCTGGCAAACAGATGGTTGTGTACCACTCAGAATTTACTGTTCTACGATCCTCTAGAGGCACTGTTGCAATATGATCAGTTTTTCCGAAGAAACAGGCCACCATTTTCTTTGAAGTGCTTTGTGCGCGAACAACTTTTGTTGGATTTGGTTCATCTTGGAACACCCATACAGTCGACTGCTGCTTACTTTCGGGCTCATACGAATATATCCATGATTCGTCACCTGTCACGATTTTATAAACGTCTTTTGAAGCACCGCGATTGTATTTCTTAAGCATTTTTTTGCACCAATCGACACGAGCCTTTTTTTGAGCGATTGTCAAATTATGTGGGATCCAACGCGAACATAACTTTCGCACAGCTAAGTGTTCATGTAAAATCGCATATATGCTGGTGGAACTAATGCTTAGTTCCACCTCAGATGCCTCAATCTCACAATAGGTTACATGACGATCTTGCTTAATTATTTCGTGCACAGCATCGATGTTTTCTGGCACTACAGTCGATTTTGGACGACCTTCACGAAACTCGTCGGACAGCGAACTATGACCACAATTGAATTCACTATACCAGCGATACACAGTGGTTTTTGATGGAGCTTCATCGCCAAAAGTCAAATTAAGTTAATTGACGCACTCTTGTTGTGATAATCCACGTCAAAAGTCGTAAAAAATCATCGCACGAAAATGTTCACGATTCAGTTCCATTTTTTGCCGAGACGAAACTTTCAACTAAATATAAAATAAACAAATAGCGTCCGTATGACAAAATGTTCTGAGTACGTATATCGTCAAAAATGTCAAACTTTACGATGGAACCGTCAGATGGACTCACATGACATCAGTGTTGCTAATTCCCGAAATATAAATAGTGACCCTCGTATCATCTCCGAAATTAATCTTTTATTATACTGTGATTCTTTATCAAGTATTTTTACATCGTCCCAACAAAATTAATGACTATGTTTTAATCTATGGTCAGTGATTACCGATTTTTTTACATTTCTGTGTATATTAGATCGATGTTCAGAAATTCTAGTAGATAATTTCCTACTAGTCTGACCAACATAAGATGCGTTGCACTCTTTACAGTCTATCTTATATATCACATTGGTGTTTGAAACCTTAGGAATAGGATCTTTGTGTACCTTGATATATTTATTCAATTTGTTAAGACTGTAAAAAGAGAGTTTAACATTCATATCTTTAGTGATGTTTTTATATTGTTCGGTAAGTGTCGGTAAAAATGGGATGCAAAAATACGAGACTTTTACATTTTGGTTATTCTTGTTTGTAAGAATATTTCGTTCTTCTATTAAATGTTTTAGTCTTTGATTCATTGTGTCAAAGATCAATTTCAGAGGATAATTATTTTCAAGCAATATTTTGATTACTAACTCTAAATTATCTTTATGAAATTCTGGATTTGATAATAAAAAGGCTCGATCAACTAGCCCTATTATCGTACCTCGTTTTTGACTCATAGGATGTTGAGACAGGAAGTTCAGATATCTACCAGAAAACGTTTTTTATGGTACCAATCGTATATAATGTCTTTCTTTTTTTGTCGGTCTAATTTTTTAATAGTGTATATATAAATTTTGTGGTATATATCTATATGGAATCTCAACTGTTTCCAATGTTGCCGCACTTCTACAACCAACGTCAGAGAAATAAGAAAAATAGCCAGAATTTCAATAAATTTTTATCATTTTAACCATTTCAATTATCATTTTCTTCTAAACGGTTTAGTGAATGTTAATGTAATATTGCAAAAATGTTCCTTAAAGTTTCAGTTGTATATGTAAAAAATTTGAAATATATGGTACCATTTTTTAATACTTTTAATGTAATAAAATCGTTCACAGTCATGAATCTTCATAAGATATATGTAAAAGTAGCGAAAATTGCGGAAATTCAAATTGCAATAACTTTTAAATGGGTTAGTGAATTAATTCCAAATTTTGACAGTAGCTTTAGTATTAAAGTGGAAACGATTTGTATAATTTTCATGAATTTTGTACCATTTTTAGATGTTTCCCATACATTCTTAAACGAATTCGCCTGTTACACAATTGGCCAGGTCTAACAAAAGACGTCGAAAAACATATTGCAAAATGTGAATCGTACCAGAAAAATAAATTGTCACGAAAAAATAAAGCGCCACTAATAATTACTGACACACCTGATGAACCATTTGAGAAATGTGCGTTTGATATAGTAGGGCCGCTAACGGTAACTACAAACGGAAATAAATATTTACTGACATTCCAAGACAGCTTAACAAAATTTAGCAAGGCAATACTGATACCGAACCAGGAGGCCGGAACAATCGCGAAAGAATTCGTAACAAAAATAATTCTCGAACACGGAATTCCAAATAAAATTCTGACAGATCAGAGAACAAATTTTCTAAGCAAAATCTTTAAAAATACTTGCAAAAATCGAGAAGCTGCAAACAACCGCATATCATCCGAAAACGAATGGAGTGCTCAAACGATCACATAAAACATTAGCCGAATACTTTCGACATTATATCGACGCTGATCAGACGGACTGGGACGAATGGACACTGTATGCAATGTTTGCATATAATACGACCTCGCATACAGCAACTGATTATACGCCTTTCGAATTAATATACAATCATCAAGCAAATTTATCGACAGCATTGACTAAAATGATCTATAACTACGATGATTACGCCCAGGAACTCAGAGAAAGGTTGAGGGCCACCCAACAAATCGCGAAAGATCGCGTTCAGGAAGAAAAAATCAAAGCAAAGAAATACTATGATAAAAATGCGAAAGAAACAAAATTTAAAGTCGGCGAAAAAGTGCTGATGTACGATGAGACGCTACGACGAGGACGATCAAAAAAACTTGACGCCTTCTGGACAGGACCGTACACGATAATTGAAAAGAACTCCAATGTCAATTATACAATAAAAAAGGGAAGACGGACAATAAGAATACATGCAAACAAGCTAAAACAATTTATAAACAACTAAGAAAAATACATACCTTAAGGCGGCTAGATCACGACACGCAAAAACAGTTTATATATCCAATGGCATCTAGCGGAATAATAATATAATAATAATAACATTAATTATAATATAAGAGTTTTAACAAGGCTCTGTAATATAAATATAAATTTAACGTATAAGACGGGCAACAAGAGCCAAATCGCGGATGACAATGCGTTATCCTAACGAAACTAAATAATTTTCCGTTAGAATTAAATACCGGTGCACAAAGCACCAAATTTTACTTGGACACGGCCAAGATTTTAAATATAAAATAATCTCATATTTGAGATTTAATTTCAATACCCCCTTTTAACCCCCTACGGAAAATAAATAAATGAATGCAAGAGAAAAATATAGATCCGAAAATCGCTGAATCGGGAATCGAACCCGAGACCTTTCGCTTGCCGGGCGACTGCTCTTCCAGCTGAGCTATTCAGATCCTTTCGATTCTATACTTTTCTCTGTTATATAAATTAATGTTGGTAAACAAACGCATTTTTTAAGCCAGCGTGTATCAAATATAAGAGTTTTAACAAGGCTCTGTAATATAAATATAAATTTAACGTATAAGACGGGCAACAAGAGCCAAATCGCGGATGACAATGCGTTATCCTAACGAAACTAAATAATTTTCCGTTAGAATTAAATACCGGTGCACAAAGCACCAAATTTTACTTGGACACGGCCAAGATTTTAAATATGAAATAATCTCATATTTGAGATTTAATTTCAATACCCCCTTTTAACCCCCTACGGAAAAGGGGGTATTGAAATTAAATCTCAAATATGAGATTATTTCATATTTAAAATCTTGGCCGTGTTCAAGTAAAATTTGGTGATTTGTGCACCGGTATTTAATTCTAACGGAAAATTATTTAGTTTCGTTAGGATAACGCATTGTCATCCGCGATTTGGCTCTTGTTGCCCGTCTTATACGTTAAATTTATATTAATTATAATATTCATTGTAGTTTGGAAAATAAGAAATAAAAAAGACGATAAAAGAAGACCGAGAGTCACGATACTTTACTGGAATTTACCTAGATCTATACTAAAAAGAAGCAATAGCACACGTTTTTAGAAACTAAAAAACGATTATGATTATATTGTAAACGGGTATAAAACATTTGTAAACTTTAGTTTTAAGCGAAAAACTACGTACTTTCGTTTTTCTTCTTTAACGGGGAAGGGATGTTATATCCCTAAAAGATATTAAGGTATAACTATTCATATTACATCCGCTTGACGACGGGGACAGACCGCGTAAAAACGCATACGCTGCGAGATACACGCGAAACCGAAATTGCCCAACGTGCAAGCAAAGCAGAAGGACTTTGAATTTACTTCGCTTTTACCTAGGTTTTTGACCGAGGGGGCCCGTTGCCAGGCACCCCTTCCGATCAAGGAACTTCCAAAAAGCGATACTATAAAAATCGAGCAAGAGACGCGCCCGGTAGTCGCTCTCGAGTTGTTAATTAAAAGTAACCACGCTAACCGCGTGCGATCTATAACAGTCTCTTATCGCAGTCGCGCGCACAATTCGCGAAGTCATACGTAATCGCTTCCGCTCAACTACTTAAGTAACTAGGAAGTGTAATATTGTGAAAATAAAGATAACGTCAAGTGTTTAGTTCAAATAAAAGCTCTTTAATAGTGAGAACGTGAAGTGAATTAATATAATAACACCGATCCAAGCCCTGACGTCCCGGATCCTCATCCTAATTTGGCGCGACTTCTTGTGCCCGACCCGAGGCACACAACATCGTGTTGATACGTCCGCTCTTGTATCTGCACCGGTAATGTAATTGCGCTGGAGATGTTTGCGTGGGTACCGTCGGCGAGCTGCACCTGTTCGACGCCTGCATGATCGCAATGTCCCCACGCCCGGACGGCATCGGCCGTGGCGGTGTTGATAAATAAAATCTCTGACCCGGAATCGAGAAGCGCGGTATAGTTTCGGTGGTCTATACGGACGGTGACGTGGGGCCGTGGAAGGAATCTTACGACGCGGGGCGAGCGTCGGTCCGTACGGCCTCGGCCTCTTTGGCGTTTCCCGATATCGGCGGATGGTCAGTACTCCGTCGCGTCTGCATTGTGAGCAGAATTTCTTTGCCGGACGGCGATAATCGAAACAGGTGTGCCCCCACTGCTTGCATGTTCAGCAGCATTCGGCCGGTTGTACATCGCCGCCACGCTCGGTTTCTCGATCGCGATCTTTTCCTGTTTTCCGCAATTCTGTCCGTTGTCGTTCGATATCCTCGAATTCTGCGGCACGCTCCTGCAGTTCAGCGATGCTGCACACGTCGTCGATTCTCACGTAAATTTTGTACTCAGGATTCATGTTCTCGTATATCTGGTCGAGTTGCTCAGGACGCGGAAGTCCTCCAACACGGCGCATTAGCGTCATCATGACACTTGCGAACGTGACAAAATTCTCGCCGGACTTCTGTCGACGTTCCATTATTTCGCGGCGTAGTGTAGCGTGATAGCGCCGCGGCAGATATTGACTCTGAAAATTGCGCTCGAAATCGTCTCATGACTCCCAGTTGCGTGTATTACGGTACCACAACAGTACGTTCCTCCTTAGCAATTCCGGCAGTGCTTTTAACAATTGCACGGCGGAGAACCCGTATCCGAAGTTCCTGAACTCGTTCGAGAAAAGCGACTAAATCTCGCTCGTCAAAATGACATCCCCATTTTTGGATTTGATTCATAGTCTTTGAGTCGTTGGGAAAATTAGGTTCCGCATTATACGCGTCTGGTGGCGGGGTATGTTCGGCCGGATGCGTAATCGCGGAACTCGTGCCTGCGCCGTTCTCCATTATCGTGAACTCGGTCGGGTGCTCTTGCACATGTCGCGACTTATGCGCCTCGTCGAAGGTGTCGGTACTATCGAGACCACGGGTGGCTACGATCGCTGCGAGCTGTTCCTTCGACAGCACGTAAATCCACGAACGTGGCATACTTGACAGAGGAAAAAATTTTACGCACGCGGGATTTTAATCCCTAATTACAAAAATAATAAAACAGACGTACGCAGAACGCGACCGCCAAACAATAATAATAGCGCAACGCGACTTTCCGCGGGTTTCGTGCGGACGGTCAAAACAGGTCCCTGTTCGAGCGCCAACTGTAACAGTCTTTTTCGCGAGGGTTCGGACGGCCTAGCCGGGATCAGGGCTCAAGAAAGAGTTGACAGAACACCGCAATTTAATATTAAAATAAATTGAATTTATTCAAAACAGTAAAGTAACATAAAATAATACAATAGCATATAATCGGAACGCGAGTAATATAAAATTATATCAAAGAATATACTCGTGACGCGAGTAATAATATACAATAATACAATAGTATATTGTGTATCAAGTGCGGAAAGTTGACAATTGGTCACGAGTGCGGGGGATGGACGCGCGAACCGAAGGCGAGTGCGACCACCACACACGAGTGAACAATTGTCAATCCGCACTTGATACACATACTATTTTGTATTGCAAGTGCAGGCAAAGTGGCTGTTTCGGCGCGTTTTCTGTGCGCGAGGCCGATCGCACGCCGCTATCTTGCCGCGGCACGGTAAAGGAATAGCCGGTTTCAATACATTTCCTACGGCTTGAGCCGTATACAATGACTTTTAACGCGATTCAGCCGTAGATAATGGTTTTGAAACCAGCTCATTCACTCACCGCGTCGCCGCTAGATGGCGACGGGGGAAATCGGCCGCTTTCGGCACAGAAGAAAATTTGCAGTTGGTAGCTGCGGGCAGTCTTCGACAGCTGCGCTTTTATTACTTAAAAAAAGTACGTGGAGAGAAAATTTTCGCGGATCGAGTAAATAACACTGGAGAGAAGTGCATCTTAAGTTGAAAAACTTTAAAAACCGAAAGCCGAATATAGTTATCAATATTAATTCCCGGCCAATCCAGCCGGGCGGAGGATTACCAACGCAAGTAAGAGCCTAACCTAAAAGTGAATAAATTCACCCACGTGGACGCAGCCTTCCCCCGTAACAGCGGAGGAGGCGCAGAGGCATTTACAACAATGAACCGATTTGAAACTGTGTCACAAGAGGAAAACATGGATTGGTCGACGGTGGTAAAGAATAAAAGGAAAAGTTCGGATAATGAAGAGATTAAAAACTATAAGAAATCGGGAAAGGAAGCTTCAGAAGTTCATCATAAGGTAACAAATTCAGCGGAACCAATAAAAGTAAAAAAAACCACGTCCCAAATTATCAAAAATTTTCAAGAAGACAATAAAGGCCCATTCACAGTATGGATTCAATCTAAGGCAATTGAGAGCAATGGGAAAACATACTATCCACAAGTAAGCCAATATAAAGTAGGTAAACTGTTTTGCAAAAAATTCAATAGCATAGATTATGTCTGCAACAAAACTAGATCTCGGGTAGAAATTAACTTCAAAAACATACACGAGGCAAATCAATTATTAGACGACCCATTATTAGAAGCAAATAAATTGAAAGCTTTCATCCCGAGCTTTAGATTAATAAGAAGAGGCATCATTAAAGGCGTAGACGAGGATATTTCAGAAGAGGAGATGCTGGAGGAAATGGAGTCACATCAGCGTATACTGGGAATAAGAAGACTAAATAGGAGAAACCGAGATCCTAACAGACAGGAAAATGACCCGAAATGGGTACCAAGTAAATCAGTGATAATTACATTCTCGGGCCAAAACTTGCCCAGTGAAGTACGGCTATATAAAATTAAGATTGAGGTAGATCCTTATATGACATTACCCACTGTCTGCTACAACTGCTTCAAGCTAGGTCATACAAGTTCGAATTGCAGAAATGAGACAAAATGCAGCATGTGTGGTGAAAATAAACACCAAGAGAGTTGCGGAACAAGTTGCCCTAAATGCTCTAACTGCAAGGGGGAACATATCGCCACTGACAGAAATTGTCCAATATACCGGATGGAATACGAAGTCAAAAGACTGATGGCGTACGAAAACTTAGCCATGGGAGATGCTAGGAAACTAGTTTTTCATCCCCCTCCAAAGAAAAGGCTTAAACCTGGACCTGAGGAATTTCCAAATCTCCAAAGCACAGCATATACAACATACAGTGAAGTAGTTAAAGATAGAAGGTTTTTACCTACAGTACCCAGGAAACCCCAGAAAAAACCAAACAACTTTTATAAAGCCCAAATGGAAAATTGTGAAAATTTTATTGGAAGCCGAGAATCCATCAACTCAGCAAATGGAGTAGCGATGGGTCAAGGTAGCAGCGGTAAGAAGACTATCCAAACGAACAAAGATCAACCAAACAAGACAAATAAGTCAGCAAAAACGGAAGACCACCTACAACTCATACAAAATGTCCGTGGCCAGCGAGTCATCCTCAAGGACTTATCAAATAAACCAGAATACACGATGATGAAGAAAGAAGTGCAAGTTAAGGTTACACCTCCAAATAATTCCCTAAAGACGATAAGAACATACCAAAAATCAGCAAAAGTAACAGAACTGAATAATAATTCGAAATAAGTATTAATAAATATATAAGTGAGTATGAATAATCGCGTTAACTTAAAAATACTACAATGGAATTGTAGAGGATTAAGAGGTAAAATTTATGAATTAGATAGATTTACGCATGAATGGGATATCCTTATGTTTAACGAAACTTTTCTGAAACCAGACCAACCTGATTTTCATATAAATGGTTTTGAAACGGTTCGATTTGATAGACTACACAATAACGGAGGCGGTCTAGCTTTTTTAATTAAAAAAAATATGATTTTCAAAACTGCCGAATTAGACTTTAATCCCAAGACTCTGGAAATAGGATGTATATTGATAACTACTACAACGGGTAATTTATTAATAGTAAACTGCTATAGATCTCCAACAGGAGGTAACAATTTATCTAACAATGAATGGAAGAAATTTTTAGAGGCAGTAAAAAAATATAATGATACATTTTGTATTGGAGGGGATTTGAATGCCCACCACAAGTCATGGGGGAGTGATCACAACTGCTACAATGGTAACATCGTATACAATTTCACAGACCCAGAGGATTTTATAATTCTAAATAATGGTAATCATACGCACATATCAGGACCTAACTTTAAAAAATCAAACATTGACTTAACAATTGTTTCTCCTTCCCTAGCTTTGAGCAGTGAGTGGTCTGTAAGCAATGATAATTGGAGAAGTGATCACTACCCCATCTCAATTAATCTAGATATAGAAAGTGATTACTTACCGAAACCTCAATACAAGTTTAACGAAAATAAAATTAATTGGTCTAAATTCTATGAGTTCTGGGAGTTTAATAATAATCTTAACTCAATTCAATATATAAACTCGACAGTAAATGAAAGATACTCATTCATGCTTAGTCAAATAACAAAAGCGGTTGAATGTTCCTTGCCTAGAAAGAAAGTAAATAAAATAACTAATACTAATCGAACTAAGCCAAAAAATAAGAATCCACCAACGGTATGGTGGAATGAAAACTGTGATAGGGCGATTAGAATAAAAAAGGCGAAGTGGCTATCTTTACAATATAAATTTTCAAGAGAGGAATTTTTTGAATATAAAAAAGTAGAAGCTCAAACTAAAGTTACCCTAAGGAAGGAAAAAAAAGAAGCTTTTCAAAAATTTTGTGAATCTTTAAATAGACATAGTAAGAGTGGGTACGTTTTTAGTAAGATTAAAAGATTTAATAACAAATTCACTAAACCAAAATCATATGAAGGTAATACAGAAATAATTACATCCATGAAAGAAAGCATTGAAGAAATATGTGCACTAGGCTCACAGTGTACTTTGCCTAAAATGGAAAATTTATATCAAGATAACCATTTCCTCGATATGCCTTTTGATTACGAGGAACTTACAGTATCTCTAGAAAATGTTAACCGTAAATCAGCTCCGGGGTATGACAAAATTAATTATAACATAATTAATAAATTACCAGAAGCGGTAAAGAGAGCACTCTTGGATATCTATAATGACGTACTTTATACGGGTATCTTTCCAGAAGAATGGAGAAATTACTTATGTTACTTTATCCCTAAGCCAAATAGTAAAAAAGTCAGACCAATCAGCATGTCTTCTTGTTTATTAAAATTGTTAGAGAAAATGATAAATGAGAGATTAATGTGGTGGCTCGAACACAATAAACTAATTAATAAATCTCAATTTGGGTTCAGGAAAAATAAATCGTGTATAGATAGTTTAGCAATGATCATCTCAGAAACAGGAAAACAATTCTATAAAAAAAACCACTTAGCAGCTGTATTTTTAGATATCAAGGGGGCCTACGATAATGTGGACCCCGCAATTTTAATTAAAGACCTAATCGAATTGAAAATTCCGAGAAATGTTATTAAGTTTATATATAACTTAATCTCAGTTAGATTCATACATTTTATTAATTGTCCAGGTAATATAACCCGCCCTTCATTCAAAGGTCTCCCACAGGGAAGTATTTTGAGCCCGGTCCTGTTTAATATATATATAAATAATATAGATAACTTAATACTCCCGGGCGTTAAAATTTTAAAATTCGCGGATGACTTGGCCTTATACACGTCTGACCCACAAATAAGTAATAGCCTTAACCACCTTGAGCAGCAAGTCGGTACCATTTCGAATTATCTAGCTGCAAAAAATTTGTACTTGGCACCAGAAAAATGTAAATTAGTCATATTCAATAGATTAAACTTAAACACCAATAACTTTCATATTAATATTAATAACACCATCATTGAACCTTCACCTTACGCAAAATTTCTCGGTATAATTTTAGATAAACGACTAAATTGGAATCTCCATATCTCCCACATTATAAAAAAATGTGATATTCCGATAAGAATCCTCAGTTGCATCAGAGGAACTTGATGGGGAGCAGATCCGGTTACTATGCTGACCCTATATAATTCACTTATTAGATCTAGAATCGAATACGGCGGATTTCTGATATCACCGTGTAAACCTGAGTTACTCGAGAAAATTGAAAAAGTACAATATAAATGCTTGAGGCTGGCTATGGGTTACAGAAAGTCCACTCCGACAAATATAATACTAAGTGAGTCGAAAATCTTGTCTTTGGCTCGTAGATTTGATACCTCCTGTTACAAGTTCTTAAACAAAAATATGGCCAGTAATAATACAGCCCTGTTGGAAATTATAGAGGAGATAAATGAAATGTCAGAAAACTTTATATATGCAAATAACTTCGAGAAATCATCTCTCATAAGTAAATTTGAAGAAACTCTCCTTTATACGAACATAATATATAAGTCAGAAATCCCCACATATTATCAACTAGATTTTAAAAATCAATTTGAACTAACTAATATAGACATCTTCAGTGGTGAAGAATTAAAAGAATCTAACGATGCAGAAGGACTATTCACAAAAATTTTTCAAGAAAAAATCAGTAATAAGATTGCTATTTTCACGGATGGCTCTAGATCAGTAATAGGCGATAAGTCATATGTGGGCATGGCAAACTGGTGTTCCAATGATCAGTTCACAGCAAGCTTCAAGCTTTTTGATCATGCCTCAATTTTCTCTGCGGAAGCCATGGCCATTTTAAAGGCATTGAAAACAATTAACGAGTCAGAATTAAGTAGCTTTATCATCTTCTCAGATTCCTTGAGTGTTCTCAAAGCTTTGTCAACCGTAGAAAATTAAGAAACCAAAATCATATAATCCAAGAAAGCAAGCATTTATTATCCGTTAATAAAGAACAAAATAAAGACATAGAACTGATATGGATTCCGTCTCATAGTAATATTGAAGGTAATGAAAACGCTGACGTTTTAGCTAAGAATGCAGCTCAAGAAGGCCCTTTTTTAAACCAAGAACTTCCTTACTCGGACATAGCTAACGTTTTCAAACTTAAATGTAAAAAGGAAAACGATTGTGATGTAATAAATAGGGCACGAACACAGGGTAAAGGTGCATTCTATTTTGAGCAATATTTTGCGCCAAATAGCAAACCATGGTTTTTTAAAACGAAATTAAGCAGAAGAGCTATCGTATCTGTGAATAGAATCCGTTGTGGTCATAATTCTCTCAAAAGTAGTCTTGCGAGATTTAATATAATAAACAGCGATTTGTGCTCGTGTGGGAGCCCTGAGGATATTAATCATGTCTTCTGGGAATGTAAAAAGTTTGAAGAGGAAAGAAAAACCATGGTTAAAAAATTAAAAAAATTAAGACTAAGACCTCCGATAGACATTAGGGAAGTATTAAAAAGACTGAAAAGGGAAGAAATTGAAATTATTACAGAGTTTATTTTCAGTTGTAAAATAGACATTTAAGAAAAAAAAAAAAAAATTTACTACTCGGTAAAAGTTCCTAGGCATTAATGTACAAGTATAATATTAAGATAAACACAAACTATATTAGTTGTTTGCTCATTAGTTTATAAATGCGTTAGATTTAGCTCTCGTTCGATACTAAGACCATACCAATAATTAAGCTATAATACGGAAGCCAAATGATAATGTACCAAAGCGCCATCTACAAAGACTGACTAAGGCTAAGCAATGTAAAATGGCTGTATACTGAAAGGTTGGCCAATAAACTGAATTATCTATCTATCTTCGGCACAGAAAACATGCACCGAAAGTGCCACATTGCCTGCACGTGTAATACAAAATAATATAATCAGAACGTGAGTACTAAAATAACATGAAATAATAAAAAAAGAATATAATCGGAACGCGAGTATATAATACAAAGTAATATAAAATAATACAAAAGAATATAATCGGAACGCGAGTAATAGAAAACAAAAGTAATACAACAATAATGAGAGGATATCGGCAGTTCCGGTGTGCACACGGATTTATTCGGTCGGTCGAAATCAGGTATACATATATTTATTAGGTGACGCGGGCCATTAATACGACCGTAGGCGGGGGACGGTTATCCCTGTGAGTAGGGATACGACGGTGATGGCCGTGGGATCAATTTCGGGGGTAACGGGTAAACCGCGAATATAAGAATTCGCTGAGAGTGGATCGTATACGCGTAGCGGGGCTCGTATGTTGCCGCGGGGCGCGTTCGCGAATAATCACGATACCCCCCACGCGGGAAAAATCGTTCTCTCGGTGAGAGAGAGTAGATGGTGCGTCCGGGAGAGCGCAAAAAAATTTCGGCACCGGGTAACGATAATTAATTGTAGGCGACGTGCCACGATCGTTCTGCGGGTAGTAGGATGCTCTGACCTGTTGCAATTCAGCAACACAAGAGGCTTGAGCTCCTCTTGAGAAGTCGGTGCAGCAGGGTTCGGAGAGAGAGCAAGAAAGAGAGATAGTCGGCCTCGAGAATGATTCGAGGAGATCGAGTATGTTCGATCCCGTTGCCGACTGATTTGGGAGAAATCTCAGACTCGGGTACAATGCTGGAAATGCGGCAAGGTTCGCCGCGGAGACCGAGTATTTTTGGTCTCTATTTCCTGAGTATCGTTCCGGAGATCTGGATCTGGCGGAATCAGGAGATGGAATCCTCTTTGCTAGGATTTCGTCGCTATTTATACGCTTAGATCTGCGGCGAATTATTTGGCGGCTCGATAACGGTATACGTACTTGCCGACGGCGGCATTCGGCTGAATCCGTCGGCCGTTGGGCGCGCTCGGCGGTACGTATACGTATATAGTACCTTGAGCCGTGTAAAATCAAAGTCGCTTTTCGGTGATTATAATGAGAAAAATTAGAGGGCGCATATGCGCCTGCTGCGCTGCCCGGCCGGTGTTCGCCTGGCGCACTTCCGACATTCGGTCGGGAACGATGGGAGGGTGCACCGTTACAGTACTTATAAGATAATGACTTGTTAAAATCTGGCGCACAATGTTTATAGCAATTATGACTTTTTCTTGACGACATGAAATGTATATATCTATTTTGTTTTGCTTATTTTACACTGTATATCGACACAAAAATAGTTTTATTGCCATTATTGCTAGTTTACTTAATCACCGTGTCTTTTGTGGTGCGTGTGCTGATGCTGAGCTATCTTGTCCGGCGGGCACCGGAATAGGATATTGATTTTTCGGATGGTGCTTTGTACCCATGATAATTTGTCTTTTGATGTTGATTTAACCACGTATGTATAAACCTATTTGAGCTTCGCTGATTGTAAAAATGTGATCTTGCTAAAACTATGTCGTTTTAATTTCTCAGATGCTGAAGATGGTCCGAACGTAGAACCGAAACGTACTAATAAATTAAATAATTTATCATTATTTGTTTGTGTATCAATTACCACGCCTGGCTCTTAATTGGCTCTGTTTTCCGCATATTATAGAAATGTATATTACTACATATAAAAAAATTAAAAAATAGTATGTTAATAATAGAAAATAATTAATTAATTTATCGATTTTTTGTTAACATATAAGGATTGAAATCTCGAATTTTTAATTTTTTTAGTTGAATCATAAGTAAAGAATCTACATAATTAATATAAAAAAATTCGACTGAATGAAATGGACTCAAATTATAAGAATTGATAGTTTATAGTTTTATTTATTATTACAAGTTTTTCTATATATAACCATAAGTAATGAAAAATAATATATATCTGCTAGAACATATAATGTGTAGGGGTTGAGCATGTTCTATTTTATAGCAACATGTCTCGTCTATACTATCATCAATGTTAATAAGCTATATTATATTTATGTACAATCATTGAATAAAGGGTAAAGAAAGAAACATTTGCTGGATTTTTAAAAGTGAAGGATGATGCCGATTTACATTTTGTTTGTGATGGCGGATTTGATGACATCATATCTTAATCTTAAAAAATATTTTAATATAACGTTTTTTATATGCGTATAAATATGATTGAATCATTTATTAATGGATCAGTATATAGTTTTAGACCTCCCTCTCTCTCTCCCTCTCTCTCCTTCCTCTCCCTCTCTCTCTCTCTTCCTCTCTCTCTCTCTCTCTCTCTCTCTCTTCTTCCCTCTCTCTTTCTCTCACCCTCTCTTTCTCTTCCTCTCTCTCCCTTCCTCCCTCCCTTCCTCCCCCCTCTCTCTCTCTTTCTCTCTTATAGGAGAATCTCATCATATATTTTTCAATAAAATATAAATCAGAATAAAAATTCCTTGATTCAGATTATATATATGTATAATAATTAATAGAGATACACCGTTTCAATAAATACTCGATTAGAAGCTAGTGACATATGTATATGTATTTAAAGGGTATGTACGTTGACTTATATTTATTTTTCAAATCTCAAATTATAACAAATTGCCGAGAGCGAAAATGAATGAGTAAAGATGAGTGATAAAATAATGAAATTATCATTTTTTAAACATTTCTTAAACTAGTGTCGTTGTTACTATTACTAAAGATTGAAGATTAGAATTTATGCATAATCATAACAAAAAGAAATCTTTGATTCCTTATTCTGATTGAATTCAACTTGTAATCTTCAATCTTAGTCTTCAATACAATAATTTGATACCGTCCAAGTAGCAAAACTGACGTCATTAAACGTCAAAATGACGTCATTTTGACATCCAATGTCATTCAATGTCTAATGACGTCATTCGATGTTAAAATGACGTACGTTTTGTTACCTGGGCGGCTTTCGATCAGCTGCGCTTGTTAGCTTTTCAATCGTTGGCTGTCAGATAAAGATAAAAATAAATTCGAAATTCTTTAATAGATAAAAGAAGGATATCAAGGAATAAGAGAACATTATTTAAATCGTGAAAGATAATTCTGACATTTAAATTGATAATTATAGTAAAAAATTCGAATAACATAACCTCGAGTTAAAAATTTTTATATCTATATAAGTAATTAATTTAAAATTATTTAAATTAGTTACTTATATATAGTTACTTATACCATATATTTAATTTTCTTTGTAATTCTATTTTGTTTCTCGCTTTCCTTTTTTCTCGCATTTTTTATAATAATTATTAATTATTATTTATAATTTTTTATAATAATTATTAATTATTAATTATTATTTATAGTATATGGGCGAGGCAGAAAATCAGTCGATGACGGTTTGGGAAAACCCATCATACATTCAGCAAGATGTCTAAAAGATAATATCATAAATTTTCTTCGAAAATTAATTTCAATATTGATTATATTACCTTATGTAATTTCTTAAGTTTTCTCCGGATTTTTCATTCGCACTGTTCTATATATGTTTTGTCTTGACTAATAATCCCAAGTAGCAAGCGCGTACGCCATTTTGACATCAAATGATGTCATTAGACGTCATAGTAATGTTATTTTGTTCTTATGACGTCAGTTTGCTACTTGGATATAGTTAATAGCAAATTTGATTCTTCTCAGAAATGATGTTAAATTCTTCAAAGCATTCTGCTTTCTATTTAGACTTTTTTGTTTTTTTTGCATATATTTTCGCACAATTACAAAAGTAACGCACAACGTGTCCAGCACGTATTTGACTTTTATCGCGAACTTTTATGGCAAAAAGCTATTTTGCCATAAATCGAGAGTTTATATCTTCAGTAACGATGACCATCCACAATATCTTTCTACACGTGTCTTTTGTCAACGGAAAATGGTATATCAAGAAAATATAAAATATTTCGCAATACATATATTAATCTTGATAAAAAAAAAAATCCAAGCCTTTTTCTACAATTTTTCTTATTTACATATTGTAATATAACAACAATTTTAAGTGCATTTAAATTATGGAATAAAAGTAAGAGCAAGGCGCGAATTGTCAAATTATAAAATACACATAATAGGAAAAAACATATGTTAAATCGTACTAAGAAAAATATTAAACAATATACTAATTAAATGCTTTTTAATTCAAATGAAGTATTACACATATAAAGGGCTAATAAGAGCAGAAGTAATCTGAAGGTTATAAAACTAATTTATTACATTTAATCAATATGTATTAATATAAACAAAACAGTTTAAATTAAAATTATAAAAATAGACTCGAAAGTTGAAACAATTAAGAACGCGAACGTTTTGATCCAATTTTTCGGATCTTCTTCAGCGCAGTACAAAAAGCAAAATTAAAATCAAATAAGTCTAAATGTTTTTCCAATTATATTTTTGTTAAATTTTTTAAGATAATTTATGATTGTGAATATGACACATTCTTGTAGATATATATTTTGCTGCAGACTGAGAACTTTTGTAGAAAATAAAATTTCATTTTTGTTATAATGTTTTAAAACTGAGTTTTTCTCTGAGCCGTTCTACTGGCATGAGGATTACACTAGCATCACTTTTGTTACTGTTACAATTAAAATATTGTCACATCATAAATATATGATGCGAGTAATATTTTATATTTTAACACCTGCCAACCTTGTAGTCAGAAAACTAGTGAGGATCGCTTCCCACAGTAACGTAATTGTGATGGCTTAGTGAGAGTCATATTAATCTTGCGACGTTTTTTCGTTTACTGATGTAACCGCGTTTTAAATATGTTTATTAGACGTTTATACGTCAAAAACATTTAGACTTATTTGATTTTAATTTTGCTTTTTGTACTGCGCTGAAGAAGATCCGAAAAATTGGATCAAAACGTTCGCGTTCTTAATTGTTTCAACTTTCGAGTCTATTTTTATAATTTTTATTTAAACTGTTTTGTTTATATCAATACATATTGATTAAATGTAATAAATTAGTTTTATAACCTTCAAAAATATTAAAATTGTAATCAAATTATTAAAGAAATAACAAAATTTTTGTATTTATTTGAAACTATGGTTCTTTGTCGCTAAACACAATTAAATTTACCTATCATTATTTCATATTGTAAATTAAAATTAAAAAAAGTAGTATTAATTTAGTATCATTTAAAATATTGATTTGTTAATTGTATGAGCTTTTAAAAATCTCTAACAATAAAATTAAAACATTATAACAAAAATGAAATTTTATTTTTTACAAAAGTTCTCAGTCTGCAGCAAAATATATATCTACAAGAATGTGTCATATTCACAATCATAAATTATCTTAAAAAATTTAACAAAAATATATTTTGTATTACACAGAAAGATAAATAAATATAGTATCTCGATATAATAATCAAAGGAGGGTGTTAAAAAAGTGTTGATTTTCGTCCTTAAGTGCAAAGTGTATAGACATTGAAAAATCATTGTTTAGATCTTTAGATAAGAGAAAATGACAATTATTTGTCTGAGGAATGATGGGAACATTACTAGAATGGCTTAAATGTATTAAAATATTATTTATATATAAACGGTTAATAATTGGAAAACCATAATTCAGAATTATGAGTACATTTTGCATGTAAAGATTACGGACTACTTTAGCATTATCCAGGATGCACCACGTGAAGGTATAGTACTCACAACTCTGACCACAATAATGGTTTTTGAGTTATTAACCGTTTATATGTAAATATTTTTTATTACATTTAAACCATTCTAGCAATGTCTCACTATTTCTCGGACAAATAATTGTCATTTCCTCTTACCTGAGGATCCAAACAATGATTTTTCAATATCTATTCACTTTGCACTTGAGAACAAAAAGCGGCATTTTTTTAACACCCTCCTTTGATAATATTATATTTAATTGTCCATTTAATTATAAAGAAAAAAACGAATGCCCAAGTAAAAAAATAGTATAATAATAATAATAATAATAATAATTCTACCAGTATAGTTTGGAAAAAGTTAGTGGTACGTTTTATCAAACTTCTATTGTCAAATTTATGAGTAAAAAAATAATCTTAAAACATTTCAACGCCCAGTGAGAAATGATGGTCAAATCGACGTTGATTCGTTGTCGAATCGATGTCAAATTCGTCGAATCGATGTCGAATCAATAACGATTCGGCCAATCATTTTTCACTAGGCAATTTTGCTAACGCTTCCATATATAGGATTAAATAAGATGAAAAAATGCTTTAATAATAAGTTTAATTGCTCATCATTCTCAATATGTGATATCTTAGGCATAGGGTGCCAAATATTACATGAAAATCATACCAAATAAATTTATGACGTCACTCACCAACGGATCGCTTGAAAATGAAACAAATATTGTGGCATTTGAGTGAAGCTTCACTGTAGCTGCGATACAATAACGTGAATATCTTAAAATATTTTAATTCTGTTTAAAAAATACAGTAGAGATATGATTTAGCATACTTTCCCCTAATAAGTTAAAGATTAATAATTAGCTTATAATTAGCTAATTATATATGAGTCTCGCAACATATAGTCAAGTGGCACAATAGAATGATTTTATTTTTTATGAATTGAGAAAATTTCGAAATTTCGTAGTGAATATCTTAAATACGCTTATAAATAAACTTGCGAACACGCGATACAAATGTAATAATATTTAATAAAGATGCTAACAATAAAAATGCTAGATGTGGTGGACGTAACATTTGCATTTGCTTTCATTTGGAGGAGGAAGAGAGATTATTTCTTAAGATTGAAATGAACATGTGGTCTAACATCACAAAACATGTCGATTTCTGAATTCGGACGGGCAGTGTAAGCTTGCAGAGTGTTTTTTTTAATGTACTGTAAGCCATATGTATCATATATTTCCGTTTTAATAGCGCGTTTAAATCTTTATTAAGCGAAAAAGAGCAAGACTTGCTTAATGTTTGAATCAATAAGCAACTATCACTTTAAATTAAGAACACTGCAATTTATATATGCGTTTCAAATAATCCTTTTTAATCCATTAATTTTTATTTTTTTATCCATTATTAATTTTTATCTATCTCCATATTTAATTTTATTCTTATTCCTTTTCTTAATCCATTTTATTTTATTTGAGCTTACATGAAAGCTTTTCGAAAACTAACATATTATTATTCAATTTTCTCTATAGCCTTAATGTGACTGTATATAGAGAAAATGAAATAAAATAATAAATATTAAATTAAATATAAATATAAATTTGTTTTCTTTCACTTTTATGTTAGTAATAGTAGATTTGTAATAATAAACAAATTTTAACTATTATCTTAAAATTGATAATTCTTAATCGAATCTGATTGGCATAAGTAAAAATAACAATATATATATATATATATATATTTAATTCAAATGTGAAGAACGTTCATAAAAAAATATTCAACAGGCAATAATTGTAGATTCAGATTGCATCGGACGAATGAATTTGGAGTTGCAGCCAGTCCTTCATTGTCACATAAACTGTATATCTGCTATATCTGCGATGGAACAATCGGTGACGATGATAACTCCTATTGCTGAAATCTAGAGATTCGAACGAAAAGATAATATAATAGTAAAAAAATCTGATATTTGTCTTAATCTTTTAAATTCTGGGATATATCTTTCTTGGACGCCCTTTAAATATCTCATCTCTTGTGTGCAATTTCGTTTTTATTCGGAAAAAATCGGGATTTTTGTTGTATTTTGTTGCTGCAATAAAAGATTCCCAAGTAGCAAACTGACGTCATTGGACGTCAAAATAATGAATGCTTGTTATATGCCTGGATCGCTTATCTTGAATTTTGTGAATCAAAACCACACGATTTATTATAACACTAAGTATCATTATTATTTTCTCCTTTTCTTTTAATTCAGTGATTTGTTAACAGCTTTCCAACATCGAGTAAGAATATTTAATCACCGCGTTACAATTTTTCAACATTGAAGGGCAAAAGGCAAACGTACAAAAAGGGTTATTATATATTCTTGCCTAAAAATCTGTCGCAATCCTAAGTTAAAGATTATTCTTTGGATGAAAAATTAGGCCGACTTTTTACGCAAATGGACTTTTGGAGGGAAGCGCTACTGTGCGATTCGTATACATCATATGTTTCAATAGTCCTCAGATTTTTTCTTTATAAATAACATTCAAATTTTTTTGAGAACTATAAATATTAAAAACAGGAAACTATAAATAATTAATACATTTGTATTTATATATTTTTTATTTTTTTAATTAAATAATAAGAGAAATAAATATATAATAATAAGTATAATATATAAACAATAAAATATATAATAAAATATATAAATAATAAAATATATAAATATAATATTAAATATTTAATAAATAATATATAAATAAATAATAAATACAATATATAATAAAATTTAATAAAATTACGACGAAAAGGCTCAAAAAATTAAAAAATTAAAATGACAAGAATGGGCAGACGAGCCGTAGCAGGGTGTTCGTGCTAATAAATTTCAATGAATACAATTACCCCAAAAACATACGTTTCGGTTTATTTAAAACCATTCAGTGCAATATTACAATCAAAAAATAAGCATTAAAATTAAAAATTAAGCAAAAGGTAAAATACAATAGTCAGTAATCAAACGCATCGCAAATTTCAAAAGATAAATTATAAACCCTAATAGCAAAACTCACAGTCATATAAAATAAAATAAAACATAAAAAAATATATTCTAACAGATATATCAAGGTAAAAAAGATCCAGTCGTGCTATAATACTGTAACAGAATATATACGAAATAGTTAATCCCAGTTAAGACATAAAAAAATAACAAGAAATAATTTTTTTGAATACGTACGGACAAAATTGTATTACATGGCAAACTGTCAAATTTACAAGTCAGATCACAAATACACAGTTGAAAGACTTAGAGCAAATGATAACCGGATAAAAATGTACTCATATATAACAGTAATGAGAGAGAGTCAGGAATGGGGAGTACAAGGAGGGACAAGGAAAGAAGGAATAGGATGAACATTAAAAGGGAATATATTCGTCTGATTCTAACTATCCTCATAAAAGCTCATAAAAGAGAAGTCATTTTTGGTTTAGTTGATAGAGTTTTGATGATCTCAGACCCTCGGTTCCATGAGAAGAACTTGAAACAGATTATTGAGATTCTTTTAGAGAAGGTTACCCGCTACCTTTGATCTTTGCTACTATCAACGATAGGATTAAAAAATTGATTTTTAATATTGATAATGAGGCTCATCCTAATCGCCCAAAAGGATTTTTTACAATCCCTTACGTTAAGTACTTTCTTACCAAAAAAAGAATAATCTTCGAAACGGTGCATATTAAAAGACAAATAAAGGGATTAAATAAGCAAAGTGATACGGAATCTCTATCAGATGAATATATTCCCTTGATTAATGTTCATCTTACTCATTCTTTCCTTGTCCCTCCTTGTACCCCCACTCCTGACTCTCTCTCATTACTGTTATATATGAGTACATTTTTATCCGGCTATCATTCGATCTAAGTCTTTCAACTGTGTATTTGTGATCTGACTTTGTAAATTCGACAGTTTGCCATGTAATAAAATTTTGTCCGTATTCAAAAAAATTATTTCTTATTATTTGTTATGTCTTAACTGGGATTAACTATTTCGTATATATTCTGTTACAGTATTATAACATGACTGGATCTTTTTTACGTTGATATATCTGTTAGGATTTATTTATTTATTTTTTATGGTTTATTTTATTTATATGACTGCGAGTTTTGCTATTAGGGTTTATAATTTATCTTTTGAAATTTGCGATGCGTGTGATCACTGATTATTGTATTTTACCTTTTGCTTAATTTTTAATTTTAAAGTTTATTTTTTGATTGTAATATTGCACTAAAGATGGTTTTAAATAAATCAAAACTACATATGTTGGGGAAAATGGAAAGTTATATGGACAAGAAAAGGTTAGAGGTGAATGTGGATAAGACAAAGGTAATGAGGTTTAAAAAGGGAGGAGGAAGAATGAAGAGAGTGGAGTGGAGATGGAAAGGAAAAAGGTTAGAGGAAGTGAAAGAATTCACATATTTAGGGTATAAGCTACAGAGGAACGGGGGGCAGGAGGCGCAGGTAAAGAACAGAGTTAGGAAAGCAGGAGCGGTGATAAGACAGGTGTGGGGAATGGGAAAGAGAAGGTTTGCAGGAGACTGGATGAAAAGAGTATGGCTAATGGAAAGGTTGGTGGGGACGGTGTTGGAATATGGGGCGGAAATATGGGGATGGAAGGAGAGGAGAGAGGTGGAGGCAATGCAGGAGCGATGGATTAGGTGGACGTTAGGAGTAGACTGGTGCACGCCGGGGTATATGGTAAGAGAGGAGATAGGAAAAGACAAATTTAGGATAAGGGCAGGAAGGAGGGCGGTAGGGTATGAGAGGAAGTTGGAGGAAGGAAGGGGAGGAAGTTTAGCGAGGAAATGTTTTGAGGATATGAAAGAGAGGATAAGAAGAGGAAAGGAAAGAACGATGTGGGAGGAAGAGAGGGGAGAAATTCTGGGAAGAAAGAGGAATAGAAGGGAAAGAGATGGAGGAAAAAAGGGGAAGAGGAGAGGAAGTATATGAGGGGTGGGAACAGAAAGACAGGGAAAGGCAAAAGGAGGAAAGATGGGAGAGGATAAGAGAGTCGAGATATAATAGATGGTATGGGGAATGGAAGGAGGAGGGTTTACCGGAATACCTGAGAAAGGGATGGGGGGAAAGTAGATGGAGAAGGATAGTTAGGTTCAGAATGAACAATGAGATGAGAGGGGCGAGATACTGGGAAGAAGAGGAGAAAAGAAGATGTAGGTTATGCGGGATAGAAGATGAAACATGGGAGCATGTGATAGGAGAATGTGGGGGAGAAGGGGAGAAGGGAAACTGGTGGGAAAGAATGAAGGGAATATTGCAGGAAGGAGGAGAAGGGGAAGGATGGATGAGAGAAATAGAGAAAAAGAGGGAAGAGGGGAGAACGGAAGAAAAGGGGGAGGGAGGGGAAAAGGAGGAGGGAAGTATGAGGAGGAGAATGAGTGAGGTATGAATGAGGTGGTGGAGAATATATGGGGAATCGGAAGCCGAAGCGAAGCGATAAGTAGGGACGGCTCTTTCTCTCTCTAAAGTAGTAGATAAGTAGGTTAAAGTAGAATTAAGTTATTTGTAAATTAGATGTAAGAGTAGAGATAAGAGTAGATATAAGTATAATTGTAAGAGTTTTGTAAGGTTGGGGAACGCTCCTTCAAAAGCGCCTTCAATCCCTTATAGGGGACGAATAAAGAATTGAAATTGAATTAAATTGAAATAAATCAAAACGTATTTTTTGGGGGTAATTGTATTCATTGAAATTTTTGTTTATTAGCACGAACACCCTGCTACGGCTCGTCTGCTCGTTCTTGTTATTTTAATTTTTTAAATAAAATTTGATCTCAATTTTTTATATTATATCTCTTGATCTAAAATCTGAGAATCACTGAAATCGATTTAAAGCTTTCACAACAGCTAAATTTTTATATACGTTGGATAAAAATTGTGTATCCTTTTCTCACAATCCAATTAACAATTATTCTTGTCAAAATTCAAAACATTTTCAATATCGAACAACGATATCATCGTCAACGATCGCTCGCTGTTAAAGCAATTTTCATTTCCTTTTATCTTGAATCTTGTCATCTTATGAATCTATAAACTCTATCCATCCAATCTTTCGTCAATTGTTTATTCCAGCTTTCGTTTTTTTTTATGTATTTAACGGTGTTTTCAATATTATTATTAACATAATTATTATTATCATTATTATCGTTAGCAATAATTGGTTTTTGGACGTGGATCTGTGGATGGATTATAATTTATATGAAAAATTCCATAATTGTTTTTCCTTTTTTTACCTCAAACGAGCGAGTGTTTTTCGAATTTTTTGATTTATCCAACAACTGATAAATGACGGAAATGAAATAAATCGTTTATTTTGACCATCTTGCTATAGAATATCAAAAACATTTAACGTTTGAATATAATATAATTTAATTTAATTTAAAATGTCTTATAAAACTTCGAATAGATATGAAAAAAATTTCAATCTCTTCTCAGTTTTTAAATATTAAAAATATTTTTTGCTACTTAAAAGATCGCAGATATTTAATGCTGATTTTAACAAGAATATTTTCAATATTTATTCCAATAAGTCCGAAAGATTGGTGAACTCTCGCCCGTCATTGATCTCTCTTCGAGCGTTTTTTTAGATATTTTTTTCATCATCATCGTCGTCGTCGTCGTCATTATTCTTTTCTTCAAAGAAGAACGTACGAAAGAATATATACACATTTGCATAAGAAAACAGACGGAATATACAGCATGCAAGTGGTTAGATAGCGTCCACCTTTTTTTATTCTTTCCTTCTTGTTCTTTTATTCTTGTGATGCGCGACTTTTTTCATCGGCATTTTCATCTTCGAAATTTTGATAATCGAATATAACGCTGATGAGGTCATTTCTCGAAAACGTTATCATTATCATCATTATATCGTCGTCACACACGCAGCAATATTTTATGTTAAAACTTAATTGCGAAGATATTCAACGCACTATATATACTATTTGTGAAAAAACGCTACACCTCACTACAGTGATTTATTTTTTGCTTCATAAATGATGATGATTAAATCATTCGAGACCGTCCTCTCGACCATTTAAATAATTAATCTTATACATATAAGATATGTTAATACTGTTAAAATCAAATTGTTATAAGCGGCATGGAAAATGTGCTTAAAGCTATATATTTCAAAAGTGATTAAGAGAAATCATTTATTTTATAACATTTTTTAGCTAGAAATCCTCAACAATAATAATGAACGAATAAACTTGTCTACAAAATCACACGTGAAATGGTCGAGATTTCATTTGGGAAAATGGAGCAAGTATTTTTTTCATAGCAATAACATGTAAAAAAAGAGAGATCTTCTCTCTATTCGAAAAGAAATTTATTTCGCGTTTTGCAGCTCAAGAATTCCACAGATTTCTTCGATTATTAAATTATGTGTAATTCTTATCTTAGACAAAAAATCTTCTACATAAAAAGATTTTAAAAAAATAAAAGAAAATTTGAAAACAGAAAAAATAAAAAAATTATACACATACAAATACACTACAATTTAAATAAATATTTCAAATATATTACATTTATATAAATATGTAAAACTCAATTAATTCGATTGTAACTACTTCGTCGTGAAATGTTATAAGATATAACAATCTTCTCGAAATAATAAAAGTAAAAATACATAATATTATTTAACTGAATAATATTATTTAATAATTGATATATTGTCGATCTGAAGAATTCTCAATAATGCAATACTGCACTTTATTTATAATCCGCGAGTGCTCTATCTCATAATTGTATACATAGTGTGTATACGTGTTAATATATAATTATAATATATATTCCGTATATAGACTTATATAAAACGCACGAGAAGCGATTATTCAAAGGCTACTTATTCTTTTCGATTTTATTTATTTATAGCAACAAGCTGTTTTTTTTATCTATCGATACTCGGTACTCGGCTTCGAGTTTTATAAATGGAAAAAGAATTCGGATTTTTAACTATATGGATCTCGTATGTACGGGATCACTTTAATATCCTATATAACGTTAATGTTTTCGCGTAAATGTGTATGTATTTGTCTTAAATACTTGTTCACGTGTCAATAAATGCACGTATTATGTATGTGCGTATGTGTATTTGCACCCGCATATATATATATATATATATATATATATATATGTTTTGTGTGTATGTGTATGGATATAAGAAAAATATTTAAAAATTTTCCATTCTTTGGACTAATTTTGCATAAAAAAAAGAAAATGCTATATATTTTATTATTCCATATTTATACTAGTATAAATAAAAACAATATATTTTAATAGGCACACTTTGTAATATGATATTTTTCTGCTTTTTTTACATAGAAAATATTCCAAACAAGATGAACAAATAAATTTATTAGTTATTATATGCATCCTGACGTGTATTTTATATTTGCAATCTATGAAATCTTGCAACGTCCAAAGTAGCAAACTAACGTCATTAAACATTAAAATGACGTATGCTTGCTATCTGGGGTAAGCGCTGATGAATCAAAAGATATATGTATATATCTTTTTGCGTGTGTTTATATTTGTATGCATGTGTGAATGTGTGTATGTGTGTTATAATAAATTAATTATATTTTCTCAAGTCATTTCTTGAGTTCGAGACCGACGCATAACCTGCACGCACCGTCATCGTTATAAGTTTCTGATGTTAATCCTTCATCCTGATCCGGATTCATTCGGATTCTTCATTCTCTATCTGCAATTACCTCATTTTTTTATAACTAATGATGATGATCTATATGCGGATCTCCACGATACTGCGTCCTACTATCTATTTTCTGATTGCAAAGAAAAAGCAAAAAAACTTTCTTATCAATGATCGATAAAATTTGATGTTCTGATAATTGAATAAAGTTCTTTATTTTTTCAAGTTTCTCTTCGTGAAAGTTTTAGGATCTAATTTTGCTTTAACCAACCCAAGTAGGAAACTATAACGTCATTAAATGTCAAAATAATGTCATTTTGACGTTTAACCCTTGTAGAAATTTATCACTAGTAACACCAATTAATCACTTATTTCGAGTACTTAAAATACTGATATACAGTAATTTAAGTACTCGAAATAAGTGATTAAGTACTCAAAATAAGAGATAAATTGGCGTTACGAGTGATAAATTTTTATAAGGGAATGACTTCAGTTTGCTATTTGGAGAGGAATATGCCGTATCATCTTGATTATTTCATCTAGTATTTGTATTTTAGTTGTTCTCGCAATAAATAAATCAAATTGTAAGCGTAAATCAAAATTATCGATCATAACCTTTCAGGAATCTTTAAGTATTGTTGATTAGACTTTATAGTTGTGTTCCTTATCTTTTTATCTTTAGTGATTATATTTTTATTGATGATCGCACTCTTTGAGTTATTTTATTTATAATATTAATTTATATTCGGTATAGGCGCATGACTCTTCAGCAACTCTCGAATGTCAGAATGTTGGTATTAGGCTAATGAAGAAATTTAGAGATTTCGGTCGTGAAGATCTTGAATCATCATCGATTATCAATAAGAAAAGCTCTTACGGGGACATCATCTCGGCCCATTTCTTCACCTCTTTGCTGCAGCTATGAAAGTACGTGGACAGACTGATTGCTAGAGAGGTGAAGTGATCTTGTCCCTTTCCCGGGAGGGCCATCGCTCGTCTTTCCGCGACGAAAAATGTGGAATTCTCGTTGAACTATTTTTTCTCTTATCTTTCTGTCCTGTAATTTCGAAGGATGCGACGGACTCTAATTCTCCGTGCCGTTGTTACCTTTTCCCCAGAACTTGTCAAAGCGATTGCGTGCTTTCTCAAGAACGTCACTTGCCGCCGAGCGTTGTGTCGAATCTGGCCCTACTGCTGGTGCCTCTAAAACATGGTAGCCGCTCATGGTGCTACTTCCGGTGCTCGTGGTACCGCCAGTATCTTGGGGCGACGACTCAGCCTCAAGAATACGGTAACTCTGTTGTGGTGCATGCGACGTAGATGACGATGTCGTCACCAACATCTTCGTAATTGTTGTCGGTACGTTGTCCTTTTTCTTCTCCATTTCGGAAGCTGGATCTTCCAGACATCTTGTACCTGCTGCGGGTTTCACCAGTGATTCTGGACTCTGTCGCTCTTTCGTCTCCTCCACAATATCGGTGATCTAGAATTAAATATAAAAGAAAACGATTTTTTAAAGGTGATCCCAAAATCGTTGTGTTTTATCGATAAAACGATTATTTTTGTGCGCGCTTTTCTTTTTATTGATTGAATAGAATAATAAATGCTTTTCCACGATTAAAGTACATATAGAAACAAAGCCGGGACCTATTGACCTATTCATGCTCAGCTAACCATTTCTGCGAAGGCAAATGTAGGTAACAACTTTTGTTTGTTAAATGGCCGCAAATGAGAAACATATTTTGTCATCATAAATTCAGTAAATATTTCCCAACATCAGGAATTTTTTCCTGACTTTTCGAAACGAGTGCTTATTAATTTTGTAAATATTAATTTTTTTAAGTCAAAATAGTGAGTAAACAATTAAAAAATGTAATTATTGAAAAAAAATTCGAAAAATGGCTTTAAAAAATCGAAAATATTTAAATATCCTTTTTGCCAAAAGCTTAAAATTTATGTTTGAAATCTAAAATGTTATACATTTTTATAAAAAACCGAAAAGGTCTCATTAAGAAAAAAAAATAATTTCGGTTAAAATTGACTAAAATATCATCAAATTTTTTTCAATACAAAAGGCTTCCGGATGGATGCCGCGTGATTGAACAGCATAATGCCGACGTTTCGCAAACGTTGCAGTTTGCATCTCCAGGGCTGAGATTTCCGATACTGAGCCTTTTTGAGTTGTGGTCCTTATGTATATTGTGGAAGGTTTTTCATCTACGGGAAAGTATTCCATTATGAGGCCCTCTGGTGTGAGTGTATATTAAGGGCAATGTGCCAAATAAGGTTTGATAACCTTTGTCGCGGTTGAGGTTATCGGGATGCTTCAGAATTTCTAAGGCTTCACGATGTTTCCTGGCGAAATAGCTTTGCGAGAAGGCTAGTTTGGTTGCTTTGTCGTGTTGTACCGGGTGTCCCGTCTCCATCCAATGTTCTGCCAAGACTGATTGATTAAAATGACCTTGGCACTCCGTTGGTATTCCTTAATTCGTGTACTGATCTTTCTCCCAGTTTCTGTACGCAGTTATGTTACTTTTCCGCAGGAACAAAGAATCCTGTATACACCTCGTGTTTCTAAGTGTGGTCTCTGGTCCTTAGGATTAGGAAGTAGTTGCGCAATCTTTTTTTAAGATTTGGAAATTACTTTGATGTTGTGTTTACCCAGGATCCTACTAATGCGTTCTGTTGTATCCTGAAGGTATGGAAGAATTGTCCATTTTTTATCTTCTTTTTCTTCTTCTTTTTCACTCGATGTACTCATATTTGTAGAACTGGAAATTTTGTTTTTCAGCCTTTCAGTTGTTTGATTGATGTCTTTGCTGTTATACCCATTCTTGGTCAAGACTCGGTTGAGATATTCTAATTCTTCATTCAGGGAAGTTGGTTCAGAAATTATTAAGGCTCTGTATATTAATCACATCTTGGGATCACAATCCAAGAAGGCTCAGTATCGGAGCTCTCAGCCCTGAAGATGCAAACTGCAACGTTTGCGAAACGTCGGCATTATGCTGTTCAAGCACGCGGCATCCATCCGGAAGCCTTTTGCATTGATAATTCCAATGGTCGCAAAAGTCTCAAAACTAGAATTAAATTTTCTTTTTTAATTATTTCAATATTTTGTTTGAAAAATACATTCAAAGACAAAAAAAATGATCACCTTATTCATGACAATATATTTATTTTTCTTTATGTTATAAATATTTGAAATTTTTTAAATTCAAAAAATTCATGTTTTTAAAAATATATAACTCGGAAATTAATAAAGATAAAAATCTAAAAAAATTCATGGAAGCTGCTTTCAATAGATACAAAAAGATAAAAAAAATGAAGTAAATAAGAAATGGTCGGGGAAAAAAGTCGTTCATTTGGTACGGAATGCCCCATATATGTATAGGTATATGATGTGGATATATAATATAATATGGATATCTCGAGAGCCGTCAACATCGTTCTTAATAATTCAAATTTGATGAAAGTCGCCAATAGATAAAATTTAAAATTAAAAAAAACTTTCTTTGATTGTTCTTAATATTTATTTACACGCCTCAATCTAACTTATGGCGTTATTTATAAATAGTTATAAGGCAGAGAGAAGTATTGGATTGAAAGGGTCTGAATAGCTTAGTGATAAGAGTAGTGGCCCGGTAAACGAAAGGTCTCGGGTTCGTTTCCCGATTCAGCGACTTTCAGACTAATATTTTTCTCGTCAATTTTTCTACAGGAGATTAAGGGGGAAGGAAATTGATGATCTCAAACCAAGAGACATAGTTTCCAATTAAATCTTGACAATTTGTCAAGTTTAAAAATCCGCGAAAAAAAATTAATTTTCGCGCGCGTTAGCTCTTAGGCCGATTTAACTATATATATATATATATATATATATATATATATATATATATATATAATATATAGTTGAAAGCATATCCTAACAGCAGATCAGTCACTAACAGTGCGACGACAGATTGACGCAACAATCTGAGAACAGATTCGTCAATCGCAAACTGAAAACAGATTCGTCAATTGCAAACTGAAAACAGATTTGCGCCAAACGTTCACCAATTTGAAGAAAAATAATTAAGTAAAAAATGAAAAAAAGCAAATACAAATAAATCAAACATTAAATAATAATCCGACTTTCGAGTCGAATAAATACGAAATTACCAGAATCTTTATTGCAAAATATACAAATAATACTATCTAAAATAATTATAATAAAAAATATAATAAAATTGAAAAACAGTTAAGAAATCAAATAAATAACGAGTAAACGTTTCAACATTAACAAATAAAAAAACATTTAATAATTCATAATATTAAAAAAGAATAAAAATAATTATTTTTATTTTTTATAATTATTTTTATTTCTTTTTCAATTATTATAAATTATTAAATGTTTTTTTATTTTTTTTTATCCTTTTTTACTTAATTATTTTTCCTCGATTTGCTGAGTATTTGGCGCAAATCTGTTTTCAGTTTGTTGCGTCAATCTGTCATCGCACTGTTAGTGATAGATCTGCTCTAGCGTTACACCCAACTTGATGTTAGGATATGCTTTCAACTATATTATATATATATATATATATATATATATATATACACACATTATATATATACATATATATATATATATATATATATATATATATATATATACACACACACACATTATATATATACATATTGTTGCATAGTTACATGTCTTTTCAAAATAGGCGCGTAAGCATGACATCGCGTTTAGGACAGGAGAGCAAGTGGTATGGCGGGGGTGACAATGTGCGATATATATATACACGCGTATCGGCGGATCCAGTCTCTTCCTCTCCGGCACAGCGTAAGAAACACACACACAGCTGAGTTATACGAAGGATAGGAAATAAACCGATAGTGAATATAGCGAATACGTGGCAGATTAATTATCGAACCCCTTTCCCAAGCGGGGACACAACAGTTGACGACGAGGATGGGATACCGCACAAAAAGTTAAGAGAAGAGTACAAAACCCTGCAAAGAAGAACACGTGCGTGTTACATTGAGTGCCGAGTAAATTTTTTTTTACGGACCACAACTCGGTACTGCGGATTCTGCCATGGCTGAGGCAATCGTGCATGGAAGTTTCGCAATAGAAGCTTTCGATCCTGCCGTTACAAATTGGAAGCGTTGGCTAAAACGTTTTGAGGAAGCCGTTACAGTTTTCAAGGTTCCTGAACCACAGAAAGTGGCGTACCTACTACATTTCATCGGAAGTAAATCTTTCGATATATTATGCGACAAGTTAGCACCTCTCAACCCGTACACGCAGACGTACAACACAGTCGCATCACATTTGCAGGAATTCTACGCCCCTGCACCTGCAAATTCAGGCAGCGGGAGTATCATCCGTGGACTACGTGGGCCAGAAAGAAGCGGCAATGGGGAAGAAGGACAAACGGTCACAACACAAGAAGCCGGCAGTAAACAGACCAGCTGTGTTCCAGAAAGCAAAGCGTGCCATACAGGACGTTCCAAATTATAACAATACAAACGGTATAAATAGCGCTACATGTTATAGATGCGGAGGTAAGCATTTAGCTTCGAAATGCACATTGAATAGAGAAATCGTGTGTTCAAATTGCGGCATTAAAGGTCATTTAGCAAAAGTATGCATGAGAAGGAATAAAGCAAAGGCGCATCAATTAAGCGACATTTTATGGATGAATACGGAACGTATTAAGCATAGAGATAGGTATTTTGTTTCCGTCGATGTAAACGAGAAAAATGTGCGTTTCGAAATAGACAGCGGAGCGGCGGTTACAATTGTTAGTAAATATTTTCTTGAGCGTTGGTTTCCGGATGCACAAATAGAGAACACAGATTTGAAATTATTTACATTTTACAAAACAACAATTACGGTTGTAGGTTACGTAAAACTACACGTACGTTACAAAGGGATTATCAAGTCATTAAATATGTACATTACAGTCATGGATAGAGAACCACTCATGGGACGGGAGTAGATTCGTCAGTTAGGCGTACAATTGACCAATACGGTATTTACGTTAAACTCAAATACAGGAACTGAATTATATAAATTTCTGCGCGGTTACGAAAACGATTTGGATCCTTCAAGTACAAAAATCAAGGGAATACAAGCGCGGCTTATCCTAAAAGAGAACGCGAAACCAATTTTTCTTAAAGCAAGGAAAGTACCATTCAAAATAATACCTTTAGTAGATCGGGAGATCGATAGACTCGTTAAAGAGGGAGTTTTACAAGAAACGAGCGCGGCAGAATGGGCGACGCCGATCGTGCCAGTCTTAAAGAAAGACAATTCGATGAGGCTCTGCGGTGATTTTAGCGTGACAGTAAACAAACAATTACTAGTAAATGAATATCCGTTACCTACAGTAGACGAACTTTTTAGTACCCTATCGGGAGGTCAAAAATTTTCAAAGATAGATCTGAAGCAGGCCTATTTACAAATGAAAATTCATCCCGCGGATAAAGAGTTATTAATCCTCAACACACACCGGGGATTATACAAATGTACACGTCTATTATACGGGATCGCTTCGGCGTCGGCAATCTGGCAGAAAGAAATCGATACTGTACTGAAGGGCATTCCGGGCGTCTCTGTTTTCTTAGACGATATCAAAATTACGGGTCCGAACGACCAAGTGCATCTGGAACGACTTAAGGAAGTACTTACACGTTTAGCGAAATTAAATATACAAATTAATAAGGAGAAAAGCGAATTTTTGAAAGAGGGGATACATTATTGTGGCTATTACATTGATAAAAACGGAATTCATAAAGAAAAAAGAAAAATGGAAGCCATTGAGAAAATGCCTCGCCCGAAAAATATAACGGAATTGCGTGCGTTTTTAGGATTAATTATTTATTACGGACGGTTCATTCAAAACTTAAGTGAAATACTTACGCCATTACATACATTGTTACAAAAGGAAGGCGGCAAAGCTGTGATTTTCAGATGGACACAGGAGTGCGAAGCAGCTTTCTTAGCGGCGAAAAGAGAGTTTACGAGTAATAAAGTTTTGGCGCATTACAATCCCAAACACCCATTAATCGTAGCATGTGATGCAAGCATGTACGGCGTAGGAGCGGTCCTTTCGCAAAAGCACCCAGATGGATCAGAGCGAGTAATCCAATATGCTTCGCAATCTTTGTCTCGAATACAGCAGAAGTATGCACAGATCGATAAGGAAGCGTATGCAATTATTTTCGCGATAAAAAAGTTTTATCAGTTTCTATACGAAAATCGTTTTACACTCTACACAGACCACCGTCTACTTACACAAATATTAGCACCCAACAAATCGTTGCCGGTACATAGCGCGATGCGCATGCAACATTACAAAATTTTCTTACAAGCTTTCAATTACAATATCAAGTATAAAAATACGAAATTACATAGTAATGCAGATGGATTGTCGCGGTTACCAATTCAGTCAGAGGACGATTTCGAATACGACGTAGTACATAAATACGAACTTAAATTAATAGAATCCTTTCCAGTCACATTTACAGAATTAGCAGCGGAAACTGAAAAAGATACAGAATTACAAAAGTTATCGCGTGCGTTACAATCAGGCAAAAAGCTGAAGCCGAAAGAAAGATTCAATGTTCCACTTGCTGAATTTAGTTGCCAACGTGGCGTGATCTTACGAAACGGTAGAGTCTTAGTGCCGCGGAAATTACGAAAGAAAATTTTGCAAGAGTTGCATGAGGAACACTTCGGCATTATTAAAATGAAGGCAATGACTAGAAGATATTGTTGGTGGCCGGGTATCGACAATGATTTAGAGAATGTAGCTAGGAACTGCGAAAATTGTAATTTAATTCGAAACAATCCGCCAAAAACACAAAGACTTACGTGGAAGCCAGCAGAGCGAGCGTTTCAAAGAGTACATATTGATTACGCAGGCCCCTTTATGGGACATTACTTTTTTGTGTCAGTAGACGCGTTTTCAAAGTGGCCAAAGGTGCTCATTACGAAAAATATTACAAGTAATACAACGATCATATCGAATACGTCGTATTCGAAATCGTCCTCTGACTGAATTGGTAACCGCGACAATCCATCTGCATTACTATGTAATTTCGTATTTTTATACTTGATATCGTAATTGAAAGCTTGTAAGAAAATTTTGTAATGTTGCATGCGCATTGCGCTATGTACCGGCAACGATTTGTTGGGTGCTAATATTTGTGTAAGTGAACGGTGCTCATTACGAAAAATATTACAAGTAATACAACGATCAAATGCTGTAGACAAATTTTTTCAACGTTTGGCATACCGGAGGTGGTAGTGTCAGACAACGGTCGACATTTTGTATCTAGTGAATTCAAAAACTTTCTCAAATGTAATGGAGTAATACACAAAACTACAGCACCATTTCATCCAGCGACAAATGGGCAAGCGGAGAGATTCGTCCAAACTTTCAAGCAGATGTTAAGAAAAAAATTCAATAGTCTTTCAGCAAGTACGGAAGACTTACAGATAGCTTTGTACCAAATTCTATTACATTACAGAAATCTGCCTCATGTGTCGTTGGGTGAATCGCCAGCAGAGAAAATGCTAAAGCGTAATTTGCAGACACGGTTAGATTTATTGTTGCCAACACAAATTGATACAAGCAATAATTGCGAGACTAAACCGTACGATAAGAGATTGCGAAGTACATATCGGCGAATGAGTAGAATGTCGGAATTATTACGGCAAACAAAAATGGATTTTCGGTTACGTGCAACAAAGACTCGGTCATGCACATTATATTATTTGTTTAGATAATGATAAATGTTGGAAAAGACACATTAATCAAATTCAAAAAAAGGCGAGTGTCCAATTAGAGATACGTATAACAGGAGCGACAATATGTTCGACTACGAACCCCCAAATGTAAATCAAATACCTGTTATTAATTCGAGAGATGTAAATGTAGACAAGAATGCGAGAATGGTAAGGGAAACCCCAGCGCAAACAAAGGTGGATAATACACCACGGAGATCAGCGCGGGAAAAGAAAGTCCCAACGTGTTATGGGGAATCAAGTTTATAAAAAGAAGAAAAAAAAAGAACAGAGTCATTAACACATATACATGTAGATTTTTTGTTGTTGTTGCTTTTTTTTTCTTAAGAGAGGGAAGAGTGTTACATAGTTACATGTCTTTTCAAAATAGGCGCGTAAGCATGACATCGCGTTTAGGACAGGAGAGCAAGTGGTATGGCGGGGGTGACAATGTGCGATATATATATACACGCGTATCGGCGGATCCGGTCTCTTCCTCTCCGGCACAGCGTAAGAAACACACACACAGCTGAGTTATACGAAGGACAGGAAATAAACCGATAGTGAATATAGCGAATACGTGGCAGATTAATTATCGAACCCCGAATAATATATATACATACCCGAATAATATATATATATACCCAGCAAACACAGTATATAAATGTTATATACTCAAGCATGTTACATGTAACGTATATGTTAGTTGTAATTTCCCACTTATAAATGTAACATTTTTAATATTACATATATTACATTGTAGTTATATTGTCATTATATCCCAAGATAGCACTGACTTATCAATACATCAATGTGCTATTTGGTATATAATTACAATATAACTACAATGTAATATATGTTATATTAAAATGTTACATCTATGAGTGGGAAATTACAACTAATATGGATGTTACATGTAACGTACACGTTATATTACCTGTTATATTCCGTTTTATTATAGCAATGTAACAATTATATATCGGTGTTTGCTGGGTATATATATAGTTAAATCGCCCTAAGAGCCAACGCGCGCGAAAATTAATTCTTTTTTGCGGATTTTTAAACTTGACAAATTGTCAAGATTTAATTGAAAACTATGTCTCTTAGGGTATACTTTCAACTTTTGCTTGTAATTGGAGCACACTCAAGGTCCTAGATTTGCAGCCGCATTGGGTAGAAAATTATTTCCCGATTGTTAACAATTCTCAAGCAAATGGTTAGCTGGATGTTAAAAAAAATTTTAAATGTCCAAAATTTAATTTACATCTTATATGTATGCACAGTTATGCTTCTGACCTTCTCAGTCTTCGTTAATGTATCCTGTATGTTCGTGGGCAATGGACTGTCCCTTTCTGAGTCCAGATCCTTGTGGCCGTTTATGCCGCTAAAACTACCGAGCGAGACACTTTCGCTCTCAGGCGACTTATAACCGGAGTGCTGGGAATGTTGTGATTTGTGTTGTGCTGCGAGCTCCGGTGGTGCCGATTGCGGTGCTGATGGTACGGATGATGGTGCCCACGTCTTTGCCTCGCTATGCGGACGCATGAGGGGTTCTTTAACAGAAATAATTAGATTTACAATCAGAGTAATATATTATACCTCATGTAATAATAATAATAAAAAATAATAACGTTATTTGATCCTTTTGGAGCCACAAAAATGCTTTTTTTGCAAGGAGTGTACCCGAATCTTTTATAATATCTTTTTAAGTGCACATTCTTGGCTATCTGGGTGATCATAACCCTAACAGCACACATATCCCAAAAATGTTCAGAGAACATCCTGAGGATGTTCGAATGTCATCTGGATATCTTCTGAATATCCTCTGAATATCTTTTGAATGTGTTATGCTATTAGGGAAATTATTCAGGTACTAATCTTTTTGAATGAATATACAGACTGATAAATCCTTTTCCACAATTAAAGCATTAATATTAACAAACGGAGGAGGGAAGGTTAAAAGAATTGTTAAATCTGCATGCATAACTAATAAAGATTTATGCTCGAATTCAACTTCGCGCTGCTATCGATAAAACAAAGCTTTAAGATCACCTTAATTTCTTTTAATTTGGCCACACACACACACACATAAGTAATTTTACAACTATAATCCCTTTTTTACAAATAATCCTTTTTTCCTCCTTTCTCCCATCTCCTTTTCTTCCTTATTCTCCTCATCCTCCTTTTCTCTCCTTAACCGCTTTCTCCTCCTCCCACAATTCTTTTCTAAAAACCTCTTATAAAGTTAGACATATGCCTCATAAGAGGTTTCTCTTAGAAAAGAATTGTGAAAGGAGGAGAAAGTTAAGAAAAGGAAAGAAAAATGAAGCGGAAGAGAAAAGAGAAATTATAGTTATAAAGTTACTTATGACCAGACTATACCCAGCAAACACAGTATATAAATGTTATATACTTAAATGTTATATACTTAAGCATGTTACATGTAACGTATATGTTAGTTGTAATTTCCCACTCATAGATGTAACATTTTTAATATTACATATATTACATTGTAGTTATATTGTCATTATATCCCAAGATAGCACTGACTTATCAATACATCAATGTGCTATTTGGTATATAATTACAATATAACTACAATGTAATATATGTTATATTAAAATGTTACATCTATGAGTGGGAAATTACAACTAACATGAATGTTACATGTAACGTACACGTTATATTACCTGTTATATTCCGTTTTATTATAGCAATGTAACAATTATATATCGGTGTTTGCTGGGTAAGAAGTTAAAGTGATGATGGTAAAAGATTTGGGAACGCTCTTTGCAAAAAACGCCTTTGTCCCTTAAGAGGATCAAATAAACGCAATTTTTTAATTAAGTTCACGTTATTATGCCACTAAAATGATTCTACCTTCTCGAACGTTTTGTGTAACGGTGAAAGTCTTGCCGGTATCGAGAGGTACAGTCCAGTTTACGGGTTCTGGCGAGCGCATAATCATCTGTTCTGGCGATTTCACTCTTGTTGGTTCTGGCGGACTTTTCACTACTGGCTCGTCGTCCAACCACGGACTTGCTTGCGTAGCGGACATCGTCGTCGTTGCGTGGGTTTGTGATGGTGGCGTCGAGGCGATACTCGAGTCTCCACCGATGACATCCCCATTTACCTGGGGTTCCGCGGTCACTGAAAATGTTTGAAGCAAACTGCTTTATCATCAATATAAGTGATCTCCCAAGTCTCATCGATGGTGCACAATTCAAACTGTCCTTGCACTCGATAGTTAAATTGTCACGACTTGTATATTAGATTTTTCACTTTTTTTTGTAATATTAATTCATAATTTATTTATCTGTCTATCAATATTACATCTAAAATATTATTCTTTATTAATTAATAATTAATAATGAATTAAACAATATTTAGATTTCGATTATCATGTTGCAATTTTGAGTTTGAGATTTACTGTTTAATTTAAAAATTTGTATATCTATCGAAAGTTATAGATTATTTGTTTCCTGTTATATTGTCGCTGCAACAAAGTTATTGGAATACTGGACCAAATTCAACATTCAACATTTAAAATATTTTTCATATGTGAGATACAGAAATTGCAGTAGTGCCATGAAAAATTACGTTTACTTGAAGGTAAGATACTGTCATATTCTCCTTCAAGTGTGAATTGAACAAAATATACAGTTGTAAATATATAGTATGTATACTCTGTTCACACAAACAAGAGAACGTGTAGACGGGCAAAATAGAAAAAGATATTATCAGTTCAATGCTTCGAAGACCTAGTGCCATTCATTGCAGGCACTGATAAGTTAAATAAGCACTGAAGAGGTAGACTATGGACCCGATCGGACGAATTTTCGATCCGACGAATCCGATGCACATTCTCTCGTTGAAGTATACAGGTGGAGTATACAGGATATAATTAAACAAATATATACGAAGCACACCATCAGATGCAGGACAACAAACTTAATCGAAAAGTTCTGAGCCATTTTTTGATCTGAGCTTTTTTTTCGTAATATTAATTCATAATTTATTTATCTGTCTATCAATATTACTTATAAAATATTATTCTAATTAATAATTAATAATGAATTAAACAATATTTAGATTTCGATTATCATCTTGCAATTTTGAGTTTGAGATTTACTGTTTAATTTAAAAATTTGTATATCTATCGAAAGTCATAGATTATTTATGTTTCCTGTTATATTGTCGCTGCAACAAAGTTATTGGAATATTGGACCAAATTTAACATTCAACATTTAAAATATTTTTCATATGTGAGATACAGAAATTGCAGTAGTGTTATAAATTGTTAAAGTTTGCCAATCAGCGCATGGCTACGCCGTAGGCACCGCCTACGTTGTTTTCTGTTGTAGCCATGCACTGATTGGCAAACTAACAATTTATAGCATCAAAAAGAAAGCTCAGATCAAAAGATGGCTCAGGACTTTTCGATTAAGTGTGTTGTCCTGCATCTGATGGTGTGTTTCGTATATATTTGTTTAGTTACACCCATATGTGTACATATTGTGTGTGTGTGTATTCCGGAAATACATTGGCATATTTAGATACAATATAAAGATACGCAACAATACATACAGATACAAATGCAGACACACAATAAAAAACAGATAGGCACAATGCGAATGTAT
The DNA here is from genome assembly GCF_048542155.1 of Nylanderia fulva. Taxonomy (NCBI): domain Eukaryota; kingdom Metazoa; phylum Arthropoda; class Insecta; order Hymenoptera; family Formicidae; genus Nylanderia; species Nylanderia fulva. The sequence goes on from NW_028190676.1 coordinate 261,584, forward strand.
GTGTGTATATACACACGATACACATGACATATAAATACATATATATATATATATACCATATATATATATATATATATATATATGTCGTAGCCCGATAGCGAAATTAGCCAATTAGCTAAAAGCCTAGGCGTTTAGCTAAATGCCGCCTGTTAGGCTAATCGAGGACGATATAGTCTAATGGCCTGGAAAATTCAGCCTGTTAGACGAGAAGTCGGCTTTTCGCCTAACGGCCTGGCGCGCTGTAGGCGATTAGAGAAATGCTTGTTTTGGAGCTCGATATGTTGTCAATTTATTGTTTGTAAATATCTCCGTGGGTCTTAAGTAAATCATCACAGAGCTCGTTGTATATTCAATTTTTTTCGTTAGTTGGCAATCAATAACAGCCATGGCAAGTTATATGCCAGTAAACCGCGATGAGTTTAACGAAAAATTAGATAAATTCTATTCAAATCGACCTGGCAGTAATCGAACAGTGTGGAGGCGAGATCAGATGATCAACGTTATGAAAATTCTGCAAGAAATTCAGGTTCCAAGTACTAAAAAGACAGTATCTCATTATCATTACGCGAAGAAGTATGAGCTAGCAAAAATTGGAACGGAATCGTATGTAATTTTAAAACGAAAAACTTCGAATGAGCCAGTTATTTACGTAATAGCGATGGAGGATTACTACGATAAATTGTTAGAAGCTCACATTCAAACAGGCCATGGCGGAAGGGATAAGATGCAGTATTACATTAAAGAAAAGTACAGGATAACGAAGGTGGCTTGTGAAATATTTGTGTCTTGCTGCGGGACATGTAACAGAAAGAGGGTTGCTCCAAAACGAGGAGTTGTGATAAAACCAATACTGAGCGATGGATTTAATGTTCGCGGACAGGTGGATTTAATTGATTTTCAATCTTGTCGCGATGGTGAGTTCAATTGGCTACTAAACTACCAAGATCACGCTACCAAGTTTTTGCACCTTCGACCCTTGAGATCCAAGCACGCAGCTAACGTTGCTGAAGAATTGTCGAAAATCTTCTTTACATGGGGAGCCCCGACTATTTTGCAGAGCGATAATGGTCGAGAATTCGTGGCTGCAGTAATACACGAACTTGTTTCCATCTGGCCTCACTGCAGGATTGTTCATGGGCGTCCGCGACACCCACAGAGCCAAGGTAGTGTCGAAAGGTCAAATGCGGACGTTGAAAACATGTTAAGAGCCTGGATGATCGATAATGATTCGATAAATTGGAGTCGTGGTTGCTACGAAGTACAAGTAATGGCTCTCACATATATAATTAAATTAATATTGTGTTCTTGAATACACACTTGAAAATTTACATACTTTAAATATTGATTTCAGTGGCAAAAGAATACATCGCGACATAGAGTCATAAACAGGAGCCCGTACGAAGCTCTACTTGGACCGATAAAAAGCGGCATAAGAAATACATCTTTGCCTGATGAAATTTTAAATTCGCTTCAGACAGAGGAAGACTTGGAGCAAGCTCTGGAGGAGCAGAATGTACAATTGAACGCGAGGTAATTGACTTAAAATAAATATAATAGAACTAGATAAATATAATATAATAGAACTCATATAGAGTGATTTGAACTTTAGTGTTGAGCAGTGCGAAGACGTAAGCAAGAGAAAAAGAATGCGAGAGGATGAAGAAGAGGAAAGAGAGGGACCACAGAAGAAGCGACAGGTAGACGACTCGAGCAGTATACTTTGCACAAAGTGCAAAATGGAAATGCATAGCGACCGCGGACAGATTGCTATCTGTTCATTGTGCGCTAGGGGCAAACAGCTACTTGACACTCGGTCAAATTGTTTCGAGCGTCAAACGACAGAGGCCGAAAAAATGGTTACCTGTTCGAGTATCACTTTTCCACCCCTTCAGATCAATGACACCATTACATTATCTGTTCCCACTGTTGACCGTGGGCCTCTCGATTTTAATAACATATTTGGCGTTGTAACTGATACCAAAAATGACGTATATCAAATTGGAACTAAGGATGGGATATTGAAAGGATGGTTCCCCCGTATTGAAATTGCAAAATCGGGCACTAATCTTATTACCATGGCTGACGTTCCAAAAAATGTTCTTCTTACTTTGAGGGAAGCTGCTGCAAAGCAGTCGGCAAGTGGTGGACAGGGATATAAAAAATGCAATTGCAAAATTGCTAAAAATCAGTGTCAGACAAATAGATGTGCATGTTTTAAAGCAAAAATTCTTTGCAATTCTCGTTGCCACAGTAGCGCATCTTGCATTAACAAATAGTAATGTAGTAATAATTGTGTAGTAAATAAATTGACAACATATCGAGCTCCAAAACAAGCATTTCTCTAATCGCCTACAGCGCGCCAGGCCGTTAGGCGAAAAGCCGACTTCTCGTCTAACAGGCTGAATTTTTCAGGCCATTAGACTATATCGTCCTCGATTAGCCTAACAGGCGGCATTTAGCTAAACGCCTAGGCTTTTAGCTAATTGGCTAATTTCGCTATCGGGCTACGACATATATATATATATATATATATATATATATAGTATATAGTGTGCGAGTATATGTCGCTCATTAGGTTGATAAAAGTTATACGTTTCATCGTTGTTTTCGTTATAAATCACAAAATCAATTATTCATTCCTTAGTTGTATATATTCGCATTATATTTTCCTGTTGTTAGTTTGCTTAATGATTAAATTTTTATGAGAAGAAAAAATAAAAAAAAGTTATACTTGCATCATACATAAATTGTGTTCTTTATCTTTAAAAAGACATTTCTAATTAAGTTTAAAAAGAGCTCTTTTTAAAGAAAGTAATTCTTTTTTTATGATAAAAGGATTAAATTCCAATTGAGTTCATAAAGTTTCCTTAAACTAAGACTTCATTGTTCTTAGCATTATTTATTTAACGATTCATAAACGGAAATTATTCTTATTATTATAACAAAATAAGAAATAAAAGTTCTTTTTAGTGAAAAGTTTTTTTTATTCTTTTATTATTATTATAAGAACGTATCTTTCAATCTTGTTAAATATTGTATAAATTATTAAAATATTAAAATTAATTAGACTCAACATCAAAATCTTTTTCCAGAATTGTTAAGTTTTTCATATGCATTTTACAAATCTATTAATTACTTACAAAATATATTTTTTCAAATAAAAATCTGCATGTTTTATCTCCATCCTAAACTATCGCAAAAAATGGGAAAAAGCCATTATAAAAAATCTATTAAATGTCATACTTTTGATCATATTATCACAAAAGTAACATTAGTTGTTACTACAAAAAAATTGTTGCGAAAATAAGATAATATACTCTAGATTAGGTCGAAAATAAAATGCTCTAAGTTCGATAAAAAATAAAATGCTCTACGTTGTATTAAAAATTAGATTTTCTTAAGTAGGTTTAAAAAACTATACACGCACGTAACACACACGTGCGCGCGTACACACACACACACATACGCACACGCGCGCGCACGCTCACACACGCACACACACGCACGCAAAGACACACACACAAAGCTTAAAAAAATTTATATGGTATAAAGTAATGACAATGCTATTAAAAAAGAATTAACATGAGTAACAATTAGCAATAATTTTAGTAGAGGTTTAAATTTGCACGCTTTTGTAAAATTTGGCGCCACACATACGTATATTTTTAACATGTATATACATTATATCTATATATATTCACAGTATATATACTTATAGTAGTGCAATTCGACATGTGTAAAGATAAACTGTACACGCACAAACAAAGTATATAATCAATTATCAGAGTATGCTCTTCTATTTTAATTTCTCTCTCTTCACGCTTTTTTCTCAATTTTATGAAAATAATAATATAACATTAAATGTAAAAAGTGGCGGCAATAAATCACAAATGATTTGAGTTTAGTGAATAGTGTTAAATGAAAGCCAAGAACAAAGGATTAGAGATTTTTCTATATAAAGATGGTACACAATTTTTAATATTTTTTTTAGAAGCACTTTGATCATATTGTTAATTTTTACAGACCATTGTTCTCGAAATCATAAAAACAGAGAACAAAAGTCAGTCATTTATTATATATTCATTTTCAGAAATTATCTCAGGTGTAGTTTTTATAGAATTATGATTTAATGCGAAAAAAATTTTTATCTTAAAAATGTTTATTATTATATTAATTTTTACTTATAAAGTAAACATTTTTCTTTATGGAAATGTTTTACATTCTCAAAAGTAACGTTTCAAGTGTTTTCATCCTGTATAACATGTTCTGTTCTATGTCAGATGCCTCCCATATTTTATATACATATAATAAGTTAATAAGAGAGAACAAATTATGAAAGAGAGAGAATAAGTGAAACAGAAGAAAAGGGGTGACATGTAGCCATGCATGAAAAGTCACAAACTAATATGAGAAAAATCCCAGGTTCGAATCCGGTTCGAACCTAAACACCTCATATGCCTGCTGTTTGGAAAAAAATATTGTAAGAGGAGGAATAGATTTGGAGAAAAAAGAAAGAAAGCAAAATTAATAAGTAAGGAAGAAAAAGAAAAAGTAGCAATAGGCAAGATGGAGAAAAGATTCAGTAAGAAGAGGAAAAGGTAAACAATAAGAAGAAGAAGAAGACGCAAGGAGAAAAAGAGATAGAGAGAAGAAAAGAAGCAAAAAGGATGGAAGAGATCAAAAATTGTAGGATTATAATTTATAAGATCTTCAAGATTAGGCTGTAAGAAAGTGAATAATGAGATTATTGTAAAAAGTACGGGTACGCTCTTTGTAAAAAGCGCCATATAACTCCGAGGGGAATAAACATTCTAATCTATTCCACTTAATGAGGCAGAAGATCACTGTCATTATTACATATACTTCTTTCAACGAAAGAACATCGGATCGGATGAAGATTCGTCCGTTTCGGGTAGGTTTTCACTCATAGTCTGCTCTCTAAGATTTGAGTTTCGACTGAGTATGTCACACGTCATCCGTCGCGTCAACGAATTAACCAATCAATATACATTCCATTGTCAGCCATTTTATTATAATGGCTGACAATGGGATATTTGCGGAAATTTACCTAACTGCTGATTTAATTTAATTTAATTAACTTCTCAATGCTATGAATGACACTAGGCTCCCGAAGCATTGAAATGCCGGTATCCTCTTCCTTTTTTGCCCGTCTATGTGCAGACCGATGCTCTTTCTCTAGTTGAACGGAATATATACATACTTTGTTCGCGCATATGCAATCATTTTTGCCTACGCTAACATCAAAGGTGCCGACGAAGAGTTGTACTGCTGTATATATTATGACATTTGAATAAACACACTCGAAGTATACACACTCATACACAAAGGTGCAATATCTGACCATGCAACTTCTAGTATACATGCTAATGTCGATATATTTTGATATAATTTGATCAAAAGTATGACATATTTTCAAGACGGATTTAAAAAAAATTTTCATATATACCCCAGTGAGAAATAATTGGTCGAATCGTCATCGATTCGACATCGATTCGACAACGAATCGACGTCGATTCGACCATCATTTCTCACTGGGACATGATAATATTAGAAATAGAAATTTCTATTTTAAAAACTATATAATGACACTCGAGTGTCATTAGATACAGATTTGTATTTTATCAAGAATGATTTCTTTAAAAAGAAAGATAATAGATTTTCAATGGATTCCTAATATATGTACATTTTGAACTTCCGACTTAAAATTCTTTTATCTGAAATATTTTTTCGATATTATTGAGTTTTTACTAAAAATTTTTTATATTAATCTTTCTATTATAGAAATACGACCATTTTTTTGTATGCCTTTTTATGATTGTAAAAATCGTATATCTCTATATATTATAATATTTTATCTCATTCTATAGAACGTTCTTTTGTAGTTGGAGAAGAAATCCCAGGAGCAATGCGAAATGCTTATTTCATGCGCGAAGATGTGTGTGTGTGTGTGTGTGTTTTGTACGCGTGCGCATAAACAGTTTCCTATTAGAAGAATTCAATAGATTATGTAAGCAATAAAAGAATAGTAAATATATAAAAAGTCTGTAAATATCGATTAGCCAGCCACGTACTTTTTCTTAAACAATTATATATGTTTTCTTTATACCACTGAATTTCTCTCATTATTTTGCATAAAAGTATTTAGGTAAGATTATCGAAAAATAAATATTTTACGAGATATTTGGTAATTCATGTAAGATTATGTCAAAGTAAAGCATAAAATATCTCGTAAATTATATACTTTTTGATTATCCTATTCTCATAACTTTTTATGCTAAATACTACAAGGAATTAATTTATATTAAAAAAATAGAGAAGTTCCATTTAAGAAAACTATGTTGACTTTTAAATGATCTTTGAAAAACTCCATTCATAGGTAATTCTACGTCACAATATTATGTCTCCCTCGAAACCCTCGAATAACTTATTTTATATGGAACATTTTTTTCCAAAAACGTTTTATTTTTGAGATAATTGATAGTATCACTTAAAATGATTTCCTGTATGTATAAATAAATATATACATATATATATATATATATATTTATGCAAAAATTTAAAAGACATTTTTTCCTGTTTTTAACCGTTTATCTTTAACGTTCGCCATTTCGTATAACATTTTTTACAATATAATTTTGATCTTTTATATTATTAAGAAAAATGTTCAAGTTTTAATTTAAGCGTCGATTCATCTCAATACAATGATTTTTTACAGGGTTATCGTAATTCAAAGATATCAAAACATTGTAATAGGTAGCTCATTTCTTGCAAGTGTGAGTATATACAATATATATATATATATATAAAAAATTTTTTAAATACATTTTTTCCTATTTCTCAATATCTGGTTTTAATGTCCGCCATTTTGTATAACATTTTGTATAATTCAATCTTGATCTATTATGTTATTAAGAGAAATGTTCAAGTTTTAATTTAAGCGTTGATTCATTTGAATACGATCACTTATTTTTACTGAGGTATCGCAATTTAAAGATGTCAAAAATTGCGCTAGTTGGCCCATTTTTTGCAAATAAATGTACATATACAGGGTGTCCGGTAACTCGCGCCCTACTCCTTAGTTGCAGGTAAAACAGGTTAAACGTAATAGAAAAATCCTTTATCATTTTTCGAAATTCCCAATAATTAATGAGAAATTTATTGAAAAAGATCGGTCAATTCGCACGTCTTATACAAGCACGCGGCGAGATAAGACAGTCTTATACGGTTACCAAATACGCGGCAAGAAGAAACAGTATAATATTAGGCGTTGCTAAGCGCGAGGTATATACATATACATATACATATACAAGGTGTCCGATAATAGTCATGTCAACCGTCCTGTGCAGGTAGAGCACGTTAAACTGAATAGAAAAGTGTACCATTTTGCTAAATTCGCAATAATTATTAAATTATTAATTAAAATATCTAAGTGAATAAGCGGGTGGAAAGCAATAGGCCAGATTTGGTGGACATATCGGATGACTGTCGCTTAGTATCAAAAGTCATTTTACTTTTCGGTGCTGCTCATTGCTCACCGCTCGCTGCATGACGTCGCCTCTCGATCAGATAATGCTTTTGTTACTAAGCGACTTAAACAAATAAGTCATTCGACATGCCCACCGAGTCCGGCCTACCGTTTTTCACCCGCTCATTCTCTTAGATATTTTAATTAATAATTCAATAATTATTGCAAATTTAGTTAAAATGGTATAACACTTTTCTATTCGGTTTAACGTGCTCTACCTGTCCACGACGGTTGACGTGACTATTATCGGACACCCTGTATATTCTGTATATTCCGGACACCCTGTATATTCCGATATTCAATGTCAGTGAAATTATAGTTTATGTCACGTACACGTACACTATAAATTTTCAGTACTGCAATAAATATCAGAAAGCAGCCATATATATTATAAAATGAACATTATTTCTAAAATTACTATAAAAACTTATTGATAATAATTATATAATAATTATTAGATTCCATTTCAACAACTACCCAGCTAACCATTTGCTTGAGAATTGTTAACAATCGGGAAACAATTTTCTGCCAAATACGGCTGCAAATCTAGGACCTACTGTGTCCTCGAGTGCGCCCCAATTGCAATTAAAAGTTGAAAGCATATCCTAACATCATGTTGGGTGTAACGCCAGAGCTGATCTGTCACTAATAGTATGATAACAGATTGACGCAACAAACTGAAAACAGATTTGTTAATCGCAAACTGAAAACAAATTTGCGCCAAATGCTCAACAAATCGAAGAAAAATACTTAAGTAAAAAAAGAAAAAAGCAAATAAAAGACATTTAATAATTCATAATAATTGAAAAAAGTAAAAATAATCTATTATAATGTATAAATGTATATTTTTGTTAGTCAAATCATATTGTGAAAAAAACGTATATAATCTTTTTAACTACTTTTGACACATGTGTACTTTTTGTTGCCAATTTAACGTTTCGACAGATCTGCAGGATCTGCTGCGTTTCTGGCATCAATCTTTTATCAACGATTTCGACAGATCTGCTTGTTACTCTGTGACGACCCGATTAGCCGTCACTAGTCGCCCGCGCTCGTGTAAACGGCCCCTTTCGGGGCCACCACACGAATACGTTGGGAATCCGCCTTTTCGCCCCCACCCGTCACTCGACCCCCTCCAAGCTAGTCTTAGAGTGGGGTGGCCGACGGGTATAAAGAGCGGCGCAGCCGAGACTTCGACACCAGTCCCGTCCTGGTCCCTCGAGCGTACTCAGGGATCACTCCTCAACTCCCACACTCCAAATCACCCCGGCCGACGAGCGTTCTCGTCGTGCAGGCCGAGCGTTCTCGGTCACCGGGTCCTGTCCGTAACTCACCCCGGCCGACGAGCGTTCTCGTCGTGCAGGCCGAGCGTCCTCGGTCACCGGGTCCTGTCCGTAAATCACCCCGGCCGACGAGCGTTCTCGTTGTGCAGGCCGAGCGTTCTCGGTCACCGGGTCCTGTCCGTAACTCACCCCGGCCGACGAGCGTTCTCGTCGTGCAGGCCGAGCGTTCTCGGTCACCGGGTCCTGTCCGTAACTCACCCCGGCCGACGAGCGTTCTCGTCGTGCAGGCCGAGCGTCCTCGGTCACCGGGTCCTGTCCGTAAGTCACCCCGGCCGACGAGCGTTCTCGTCGTGCAGGCCGAGCGTTCTCGGTCACCGGGTCCTGTCCGTAAATCACCCCGGCCGACGAGCGTTCTCGTCGTGCAGGCCGAGCGTCCTCGGTCCCCGGGTCCTGTCCGTAAATCACCCCGGCCGACGAGCGTTCTCGTCGTGCAGGCCGAGCGTCCTCGGTCACCGGGTCCTGTCCGTAAATCACCCCGGCCGACGAGCGTTCTCGTCGTGCAGGCCGAGCGTCCTCGGTCACCGGGTCCTACCTGAAAGTCACCGGCGCCCGACGGAGCTCGCCCTTCTCAGGGCGCCCGTACGCGTGTCCGCGTTGGAAACTCTAGCAATAAGTCGTGTCCGCGTCCGTATAATCTGGTCGCGTCTCGTCCGTAATATTTCTATCCGTCAATCCTAGCAATAAGTCGTGTCCGCGTCCGTATAATCTGGTCGCGTCTCGTCCGTAATATTTCTATCCGTCAATCCTAGCAATAAGTCGTGTCCGCGTCCGTATAATCTGGTCGCGTCTCGTCCGTAATATTTCTATCTGTCAATCCTAGCAATAAGTCGTGTACGCGTCTGTATCATCTGGTCGCGTTTCGTCCGATTATACTGTGCTGTGTATAATGGTTTGAATCACGGGAGAACCACAGGAAGGTGGCCCCGAATAAACTCTACTTTTACCAGAGCAACCGTGTGTCATTGTAAATCTGAGTCTCCCCTCTTCCCGAATCCTGGCACCGACGAGCCGATCCGTGGCGTCGGGAAAGGTGCTTCGTTACAACTCATTGCCACTTTGTCAATATAGTCTGCGAACTGATGTTGGGAAATATTTACTGAATTTATGCTCACAGTGTTTGCAATGACAAAATATGTTACATCTGTTATATACATATTGTTACATCTGTAGATCGTGCTAACAATATATTGCAGTTCTTGGCTTTCACAAGCAAACACTTGTTTTGGTGATTGGAAGTGTATACACTAAAGCATTAATTATCACATTGAAAATATTGAATATTAAATAAATCTTAGAAGAGTCATTTTTAGCGAAATTATTAATGTTTATATTAAACGTGTTGAATTTTAGTATTGTGATAATGTTTTATTCATTGAAATAATAATTAGTGATAGATAAAAAGGCCAACTTATCGAGCAATTATTAGAGTTGTTCTGTCAAATAAAATTTATTCCATGTATAAATTAAACATAAAACATTATGTGAAAACTACAAACATTCTATACTCAAACTTAAGCGAAAATTACAATTATTATATAATAAACGTTTCAACCGCATGCGGTCTTCCTCAGTATTATATTACAGTAATTATTAAAAAATACAAAATCATACAAAAATTCCACATAATATCGAAAATTAATGTTAGTTCTTCAATAAGAGTCGAGAATTTATAAGCAATTAAAGCGTGTTTCAATCCGTTATATCCAACAAATGTTCGCCTCGATATGATCTTTGATTTTAATCAAATCTCGAAAAGTTTCATCGTTAATATGCGAGAAATTAATACGTTCCGTAGGCGCTGCGATTAATAAAAAATTGACGATTAACGTATGTCAAAAATTAAAATATATATCCTTAACAATTAGCAATATGCTTACTTGATATCGTCCTTCTTGACAATTTTAACCACGTATTTTTGAAAAAATTGTTGAAGATGACACAAGACAAGACCAACAATATAAAAAGACACCTCATTTCAAACTCTACTTAATCGAAGAATGTGCGTGTTTATATATGATCTAATACCTATGTTTAAACCGTTAATGTCCTATTTGTCTTATTATTATTTATTGTTCGCTAATTTATCCAAAATATCAAAATAAGACTCGCTGAGTAATTCAGTATCTTTGTTTAAATTTAGCCCATTTTTTTGTTTTTTAATATGTAGCATCTCAGAGATAAGTCTTTTATAATAATTATTTTCGTTGTCCAGAATCTTTACGTTATCCCAATCAAATGTATGGTGTTTATTTCTTATGTGTTCAGAAATTACTGAATATTTCGTTGAGTGCAACCTGATATTATTTTTATGTTCTTTTAGTCTCGTCTGTAATTGCCTCCTCGTTTAGCCTACATAAGATGCATTACAATTATTGCAATTGATCTTATAAACAACATTCGAATTGCATGGATGTTTAGTTTTATCTTTCTGTGCTTTAATAATGTTATCAAGTTTGTTGAGACATATGTATCCTACTATACACTCTGTATTTTTTATCGAGGAGACAATCATTTCTGAGATCCTATTTATATACGGAGTGACAAAGAATTTTTTATTAACTGATTCCTTTTCTATAATTTCTGTTCCTTCTATGTTAGCTTGTCTTTTTATAATGCTTTTTTTAGATATAAGGTGTTCTATCCGATGATTAATTTTGTTAAAAATCAGATCAAGAGGGTAACCATTGCTTGTGAGTATATTAATGATTAACTCCAAATTTTTATTAAAAAATTGTGAGTGTGATAACAACAAACATCTGTCCACAAGGTTGTATATTATTCCAATTTTATGGCATAATGGGTGGTTAGAAAAAAATGATAAAATCCTTCCTGAGAAGGTTTCTTTTTGATACCAATCAATGTATATTGTGTTATTAATAATTTTTAGTGATAAATCTAAGAAATTCAAGCTACGGTTAACCTCCTGTTCTATCGTGAATTTAAGTCTATCATGATAGTTATTAAAATTATTAACTATCTGAGTCATATTAATCATAGAAGTGGCTAATATTATTTCATCTACATAACGGAAGTAAAACAAACATTTTAAATTTAACGCTTTAAGAACTGTATTCTCAAGATCTTGCATAACAAAAAAGTCAGCTATAATTGGTGATAACGGAGACCTCATAAGGGTCCCAAAAGTCTGTTTGTAAATTATGTCATTAAATGTAAAATAAGTAGAAGTCAATATGAATTTTATACCACATATAAATTCGCTTTTCGGTATTCTAGTATTTGTTTCAATGTGATCCCATCTATCATTAATCCCATTAATCGCAAGATCTAGAGGTACGTTCGTAAATAAAGAAAACAACATCTAAAGAAAATATCTTATCGTTCTCATCAATCTTTTTACCAGACAACATGCTGTACAAATCAAAACTATTATTGATATGACTTTTAGCTTTAGGTAGACTAGTTTGTAAGATGTTTTGTAAAAACAAAGCCAGCGAGTATAAAGATGTATCAACCGATGAAACTATGATTTTAACTGGATAATTTTCCTTATGGATTTTAGGTAATCCGTACGCTTTTGGAAGGAGAGAATCACTAGAACGTAATTTATAATATTCATTTTCATTCTCTATTTTTTTTGCACGAATTTTTATTAACAATAGTGTATATATTAACATTTTTTAATACGTTTTCTATTTTATTAATATAATAAGATCTTTCCATTGCAACCGTAGCGTTACCCTTATCCGCGCGTGTGAATATAATATTCGGATTATCTTTACAAAATTTTATTGAATCTCTGTATGAACCAAGTAGTTTTTGTTGAATTAAATCATTTTTATCATTAGTGTTGAGAAGTTGTGCAAATTTCGGAACAGCAATATTTCTAATAGTTGTGAGATTATTAATATTATTCCGTTTATGATTACTCTCTATGTCTTTAATAAATTCATGTATAGCTATTTTTTATTAATGTTTGGGAGGCAGAAATTATCACTCATTTGCAAAACATTAGAAACGTTAAGAGGAATATCTATATTGGACAGATTGATAAACCATTTTTTATTGGTATTTTCCAAAGGATGAATCATATTATCAAGAAATTTATTGGCTTCTATGTGTATACTAATATCCTTAGCGTTATTAGTGATTGCCCTAGGACAATTTTTCGATATTTTTGTCGGTTGTGAGGTTTCATAGTGTAAGAAACAATGTATATCTATGGGTTTGATGCTGTTGATATATTTATAATGTTGTTTCCTCATAAGCCAATTAAATTACTTTTTGTACGCAGTAAACAATCTGTTATGACAATTTTTAAAGGCAATATTGTGATGTTCAAAGATTCTATTCCACGTGTGCACAGGTAAACGATTAAATAATTTGTTGATGAGATTAAAAATCCTATTATATGACTCTACCTATCTATGCAAATCAAATAATAATTATTTGATAGAATTATACTTCAAAAACATTTTCACTACTTCATTTGTCCATAATTTTTATTAGAAAACAATATATAATTTATCCTCTCAATAATGTTAAGAACTTGTTTCCCATACAGCACCGTTAGTGCAAAAACATTACAACAATGTTTCACCGCAATATTACAATATTGCAAATTCACTGCAAAATGTTGCTACATCATTGCTGTTGAATTGCAGTAATGTTAAAATGTTTGCTTTTTGGAAGATAATAAAATTATTGATTATCGTTAACATCTTTTATTGTACAATATTGCAAAAAATTATTTTATTACAGTATTATACCCAGCAAATACCAAGTTACAGTTATATAATTGTTAGTTGTAATTTTCCACTCAACAATATAATTGTTATAATACACGTATTATATTTTTGAGTGGGAAATAACAACTAACAATTATATAGCTGTAACTTGGTGTTTGCTGGGTATATGTATATACACACATATATTACAATATATAAATTATAGAATTTGAATTACATGCAATATTTCCGAAATATTAATGTCATGTTGCTACAAGTGTGCTGGAATTTTGTGCACCTATATCTCTGCAATGTCTTTATAATGTTGCATTGCAATTTGCAACATTGCAACGTTGCTGCAATATAATTGCAATAATCTGTGCTGTATGGGTTTTAATATCTCATGTTAAAGGAAAAAAAGATTATTTTATGCTTTATATATAACCCAGCAAACACAGTATATAAATGTTATATACTTAAGCATGTTACATGTAACGTATATGTTCGTTGTAATTTCCCACTCATAGATGTAACATTTTTAATATTACATATATTACATTGTAGTTATATTGTCATTACATCCCAAGATAGCACTGATTTATCAATACATCAATGTGCTATTTGGTATATAATTACAATATAACTACAATGTAATATATGTTATATTAAAATGTTACATCTATGAGTGGGAAATTACAACTAACATGGATGTTACATGTAACGTGCACGTTATATTATCTGTTATATTCCGTTTTATTATAGCAATGTAACAATTATATATCGATGTTTGCTGGGTAATAAATTATCTTTCACTTACTAAAGTTTAAAATATTTACCATATAATCAGAATCCAAATTATCAACTCTGCTAAATCGACATTCTATCGTGCAACATGACGAGAGAAGTCAATGATATTAGAGTGTACAGAGGAAAGGAAAAAGAAAGAGACATCACCAATCAGTGAATGAAAGAAACAGATAGGGTGAAAAAAAATTACATAAAGTAAATAACTGTTCAACAAAAAGAAACACTGACACGTAACTAGCCATTTCTTATAGTTTTTTTGAACGCTGAACACGAATCTGTCTTCAAAATTGCTTCATCACATCACAATTTTGAGACATGCAATTAAAGTTGCAAACAAGGGCTATTTCACGAATTTTGTAATATTATAACTACAATATGCGATGTGCTAAAGAAGTTTTCTTGCCACCAAAATATGATATATTGGTAGGACTTTTAACTTTCAATAGAAATTTTTGGTGTCGATTATGGTTCGTAAGATATCAATAGTTGAATATGGAATATTGCAGATATTAGCTATGACTTACTTAGGTTGACGAGTTACAAACAGTTTTATATTATGTTTAATTATTTTTAAAAGTTTTTTAGGTCACTGAATGCAAAATCAATGTCAAAATTGTCAAATTCAAAATGATACTCAATATGGGGGATTTAAAAATTAAAAAATTTTTTTTATAAATCCTCCATATTGAGTTCATTATTTTGACAATTTTGACATTGGATTCGTGTTCAGTGACCTAAAAGATTTTTAAGAATAAATAAACATAATTTAAAACTCTTTGTAACTCGTCAACTTAAGAAATAAGTTACTTATATTTAATCAGCTCTAACTTCTGCAATACCCCATATTCAACTATAAATATCTTATGAATTGTAACCGATATAAAAAATTCCTATTAAGGGTGGAAAGTCCTAACAATATACTTTGTTTTGGTAGCAAGAAAACTTCATTAGCACGTCGCATATTGTAGCTATAATATGACAAAGTGCGTGAAAATAGCCCTTTTTTGCAACTTTAATTGCAAATTTCTTAAAATTGTGACGTGTTAAAGCAATTTCGAAGACAGATTTATGATCAGCGTCCAAAAAACTATAAGAAATGACTAGTTTTGTGCCAATGTTTTTTTTTTATGGAACAGTGTAATCAGGGATATATCCTGCACGAAAAGATTACACCTATACAGATATAGATACACAGCGAGCACACGAAGCAAAGATGCTGATTAATGACTGAACAACGTTTAAAAAAAAAGAGTGAAATACTATAAACCGAAACCACGACAACATGCTACTTACTAGCTCGGACGACGGCGGTAGCGGCTTGATTTGATGCGGATCGCGTATCGAGGGATGATTTGGATGATGGATCATTACTGGCTGCGGCTGCAGCCGCAGCTGCTGGATGCCCGCGGGCCAATTTTGCCTGAACCTCGTCATTCGCACTCCGGCACCTTTGGCTTAAATCTTTAACGCCGCGCTCCGGCCTGGCCGCAGCGGCAGCACTCGACGTAGGTGGGTGATGGACGGTCGTATGAACCGAATGCTTTACCGGGGAACGTTTTACCGGGGCGATACTTGCGCTAGTACTGTTAGCGGTAGTAGTGACAGTAGTGGTGGTGTTGGTGATGATGGTGGTTGTGGGTTTGGCATGATGAAGAGGGCGATGGGGAAGGGCGGTGGTCGCGAGGAAGGCTAAAACATATCGTACAAGAAACAGTACAATTGATGAAAAGCTCCGAGCCGTTTCTTGCGCGCTCACGTAAACTTGCCTAGTTCTGTCTAGCTCTGACAAAAGTTAAAACATGGGGTTTTGTTGCTTTATTGCTGCATTAGTGTACACTGGTGCAGTAAGTAGAGTGAAACAAAATATACTTGTCTCACTTTAACTTATTGCAGTATGCAACAATAGAGAACAAACCCATGGTTTTTGATGCAGTGATGCTAGATTTGAGACGTGCATTAAATCAAATCATAGGGATGGGAGTATGGTGGGGGTACATATAAACTTGCCGAGCTTGCTTCACTACTACGATTTGACTTTGATGCGCATTTCAAATCTAGCATATCTTTGATGTGTATTTATTTTCGCGAAATTAAAAAAAAGCTTTCCAAAAAATATAAAATTAATTTTATTTGTAAAAAAATTATGTAAAAATCTAGTATCTTATTATATTTATTTTTATTCAACTATAGCTTGATATAGTTTAATTTTATCAATAATTATTTGATTTCTTCAAAGTTTCAAGTACTATGTTTATTATATGTATATAATACCACAAGCTGTATTTATATTATTATATATATTAATTATGCTGTATATTAAAAATGTACATGTAAAAATGACATTAGGCGATAGAACTGATTATAGATGTGAATTCTTCATTTATAATTCTCTTAAGACGATATATGTTGTAGAATAGGATAGTTTTCTTATTTATAATATGTTGTAGAATAGGATAGTTTTCTTTTTATAATAATATTGTTTTATCAAACATAAATACTGTTGTTGCAATAATATAACATAGTAAAATAATAAAACAAATTATTTATATGGAAATAAATTGTAATAATATACCATATAGTTTTATCTAATGTTACAACGATGTTTATATCGTAATAAAACATTATTACGATATAATATATTGTTGTACACGCGTTCTGTTGTTCGCTTGTCCTTATGCGGCAAAACTAAGCGAAATCAGTTTAACCAATTTACGACAGTAGTTAAGCGTCGACACTTTTGATGCTGTGGATTCACATGCCATATCGCCATATTCTCAGTTGGATAAAGCGCTAAATTTCAAAATGTAAATATTGTAAAATAACAAATATTAAAAACAAAATATTAAAATATTTTAAAGCTAAATATATATATTAGAAATAAAACAAATATTTTAGAGGTTTATTTATAATTATACTTTTTCATAAATCATAATAGAATAATGAAAATAAATATAACATACTTCAAAAATAAATTACACATATTTAAAAATATAATACAAATTAAATAAAATTAACATACTTAAATGAATGAAAAAGATTGAGAATGGCATATTAAATTCTTTGATATGCAATAATTATGAAAATAATATCGAACAAATATATAGGACAAGCGGACAATAGGTATATATGACTATAGGTAAGTAAATGGTATAATAAATATATATACATTTGCAATATGTGACTTGCAAAAGGTAGGTTTCCTTTTGGAAACAGATTCTGCGTCCGAGGATGGCAGCAATAACGACGATATAGGCGATGTCAATCTTAGAACATGTATAAATAATGAAAAGGAAATTGTCTACACTTTGGAACGAGTCTGTGTCCTGTGTTTAACATTGATGCGAAAAAGAAAAGTAGTACGCAGATATCATATTCTTCTTTTATGATTACCTATTATTATTATTAGATTGCGTTCAAAAATACGCTCTTAATACTCTGAATGTGTTCTGTTCTTGTTCACTTTTTCGTAACAAAGAACAACATTTTAGTGCTAACTAAGAGCGCAGTTCTCGAATGTATAACTTTAAGCGGGGAGCACACACTCTTGCATAAGCGCATAAGCATATGCATAAGAAATTCGATTGGTTAAATTTCTTATGCATACGTTCATAGACCAATCAAGATTTTTATGCTTACGCTTATGCGTCTATGCAAACGTGTGTGCTCTCCGCTTTAGTGTGGCGAGAAAAGGAGAATTGACGTAACAGAGTATTCTTTTCCTCCGTATAATCATGAAAAACCTATGATAATATTGGCGCATGCGCATTGCAGATGATTAAGACTATCTTTCTTTCTCGATGTTGAACACAGGTTCAGGCCAATGGCAGAGAACTAAACGTAAGCGCTTATGTCTGTCGTAGTCGTAGACATAAAATAAGACAGAAAAAAGACGTAACTACGTAAAGCTGTTCGCACACACTTTCCGTAAGACGTAACAATAAGGTTTCGACTAATCGAAATTTCAACATGTTGGAATTCTACTGCTACTGTTACGTTTTACGGAACGCGATTGGTCGAAACTTTACTGTTATGGTCTTACGAAAAGTGTGTGCGACTAGCTTAAGTCGTGTCGCGAAGTACGGCAGTATGACTACGGTAGACGTAAGTGCTTACGTTTAGTTCTCTGCCATCGGCCTTGTTAGTACTTAATTCCCTTTCCATTTATATGTATATCTGTTCAGTAAGTCAATCATCGAGAAATCATAAGTTTCTGTATGCTTTAACAAGGACATTGGCCTGAGTCTGCTATGAATGAATACCAACTGCTACACTAAGGGCTATTCTACAATAGGTTGCAAATATCTTTGTAGCTGGTTGATAGTTGCGGATTAACCAATCAGCTGACAAGTTGCTTTGCTCTGATTGGTCAATCGGCAATTGTCAACTAGCAACGAGGATATTTGCAACCTATTGTAGAATAGCCCTTAACCAATAACAATACCTAACCCCAATCAAGCTTCATTAACTTAGCCAGTCAACTTCGACTTAAAAAATTTTTTTTAATCGTTTGTTGGTCGTTTGTTGGTGATTGTTGGACTAATTGCAACGTTTGTTGGTTTATATATATATTTTTTAATTAAAAAAGGAAAATTAGCATTAAGTTAGCCGGAAAAATCTCATTTTTAATTAAAAAATGATCTAATCAATACGTAATCGTTTGTTGATGATTGTTGGTCTAATTTTATCGTTTGTTGGTTTATTATTAGTCTTAAAAACGAAAAATTATCACATTGAGGTCGCATCTACAGAAATTTAATATTATGATTTTGGTTTATTGCTTACGATTTAAGGCTTATTTTTATTGAAAATATTTATTTTCTTTTCTAATAGTAAGTTGAAGTGAGAAATTGCAAAATGTGAGATATTTATTAGACAAAGAATAAACTTGTATTTATATCTTTTTGTAATCTTGAAGTTTTTAAATCTGTATTATATATCATCAATTCAATATGTTAGTCAAAATATAAATTCAACATGAATAATTATAAGAAAAATATTTTGACAGATTTATACATAATAATTATACTTGGTAAGGATCCTTACCAAGTATATAATTATTATACAGGGTTTGTCCGGAAAGTAATGCGTCGCATTTTTTTAAAAAAGAATTTATTGATCGCATAGGTAAAACAACTTAAAATTGTTCGAAGTATGACCCTTCTGCGTCAATACATTTTTGCCAACGCGATTTCCATGCGTCATAAGATTTCTGGAACTCCTTGACTGGGATGCTGTTCAGGGAGGCCGTCGAAGTAGCTTGTACGTTGTCAACCGACTCGAGCTGTTGTCCTTTGAGCTCCCTTTTCAGCCGAGGAAATAAAAAAAAGAAATTGGGATTATCTGCACAGAGTTGCTTGAGTTCTTCACAAACTTCCACTCGGTGTTGCTTTTGCGCATCGGTCAACACTCTGGGCACAAGTTTTGCGCAAATCTTCCGCATGGCCAAGTCTTCCGATACAATCTCGTGAACAATCGTTTTCGGCAAGTTCAATAATTCCGACATTAAGCGAACATTCATTCGACGGTCTGAATTCAATAATTGGCGCACACGAGTCACATTGTCGTCCGTTCGCGATGTTGACGGGCGTCCTGCGCGGGCCTCGTCGGCGACCTCCTTCCGACCTTCTCTAAACATCTTGTGCCATCTGTTTGACTGCGATTTGGAAAGGCAATCGTCCCCGAAAACTTTCTTGAGCATTTCAAAAGTTTCCAGCGGCGTCTTGTCCAGCTTCACGCAAAACTTTATCGCATAGCGTTGCTCTATCGTTCTCTCCATCACAAGTTCGACGCGACCACTAAGCAGAGGTTCACAGAATAAGCCGTCCTAACCCTCCAAGCGCATGGAAACAATTGAGCGACCTACCGTTGGAAAGCTAAGGGTACCCCCCTTCCTCCCCAACCGGTCCCATCGCTCTGCGATGTATAGTCGCGTCACAAAAAAATGCGACGCATTACTTTCCGGACAAACCCTGTATATGTATAAATCTGTCAAACAATATTTTTCTTGTAATTATTTATGCTGAATTTATATTTTGACTAGCATTAAATTAATGATATATAATACAGATCTAAAAACTTCAAGGATCCTTACCAAGTATATAATTAATATGTATAAATTTGCCAAAATATTTTTTTTATAACTATTAATGCTGAATTCATATTTTAACTATAGCGTATTATAAATGATATATGTAATACAGATCTAAAAGCTTCAAAATTACAAAAAAATATATATACAAGTTTATTTTTTGTCCAATAAATATCTCACATTTTGCAATTTATCATTTCAACTTACTATTAGAGAAGGAAATAAATATTTTCAATTTCCTGCCGATGTTAAGGTATTCATAGCCTGTTAGCCTTACATTTATAGAAATAAGCCTTAAATCGTAAGCAATAAACCAAAATCATAATATTCGATTTCTGTAGATGCGGCCTCAATGTGATAATTTTTCGTTTTTAAGACTAATAATAAACCAACAAATGATAAAATTAGATCAACAATCATCGACAAACAATTACGCATCGATAAGACCGTTTTTTAATTAAAAATGAGATTTTTCCGGCTAACTTAATGCTAATTTTTCTTTTTTAATTAAAAAAAATAGAAATTAACAAACGTTGCAATTAGGCCAACAATCACCAACAAACGACCAACAAACAATTAAAAAAAAAAAAATTAAAAAAGTCAAAGTTGACCGGCTAAGTTAATGGAGCTCCCCAATCACAAATTCACATGAGAAAAAAAAACAGGGTTTGCAAAGAAGATAAGCCTCTTACATAATGTCAGGCAACAGGCAATAGGAATAAGAAATAGAAAATATCCACCAATAGGAGCAGAGAATAATATCTATTTCCTTTTCCGATTGGTTGATATTTTCTTTTTCTTATTTCTATTGCCTGTTGCCTGGCATTGTACAAGGGGCTATACATAATTCGAAAAGTTTTAGTTGAGAAAGCATGATATAAGACATAAGAGATGGTTATAATATGTTAATAATAATATGATGATAATAACAAAGTGCAATAATGAGCGCAGACGTATATAAAAATGAAGAGAGAGATTGTTTTGAGAAAATAGGAAGATGATTTATGTGATGATAATAATAATCAATTAACAATAATAATAAAATATACATAAGCTATTGGTTTTGTAATTACATTTTTCGGAAAAACGGGAGTAATTTTTTAAAATATGCATTCCCACATAGCAAAAGTTAATCCGAGGTATGTCCATTGGATATATCTCAAGGGATTTTCAGATAGATATCCAGTGTACATCCGTATAAATCCTGAGAATGTATTTAGGATACACTGAGGATATCTCTATGTTCGTTTATGAGATTATCAGTGATCCAAAAATGGATATCCTTAGAATTATAATTACATAACAAAATTCGATCTCAACAATATCCGCATGGATATTGTTGGGATCGAATTATGCACTCGATGTTTCCAAGGTCCGTAGATGAACGACAGGAGGGGAAGGAAGGTACTCGCATGAGCCGTCATTTTGAGGCCACAAAGTTATGTGTGTTATATGTCGATGTGTGTCGTACGAAGTGTTAATAAAAAAAAAAAACTGTAGTTGAACAGCTGTCTGTCCGATGGCTAGAATAGCGGCACCATTTGGAGCCCAAATGCTGAAATATGAATGTGATGATCTTACTTCCCCTCCCATCGTTCATCTACGGACCTTGAATGTTTCCATATGCCTTTTTTGATATCTTACAATTAGATTGATCGATATGCAGTAATTGTATAGGTTAACTCCTACAATCTCTACGAATTTGTTGATATATTTCTACAAATGTGAATATAATATTAAAAAAATATGGCAGAATATTTCTTATTTAATTCTTCATTTATTTGTCCGACATTTCTGAACAATTACTTTAATATCTAAGTTCCCTGTGTTAGGTTCAGATACAATTAAACTTATAAAAATAAATAGTTCTAATAGCCGCTTTTTGCATATTTATATAATCTCATGACTGAAACTTAAATGCGAGATAGATAACTTCACGTGCGGCGCATAGCGGTAAATGAAAGAACTATCTCTAACAACACACATATCCGAAAGACGTTCAGAAGACATTCAGAATATGTTGAGAGGATTATCTAGCTATCCTCTGAATATCCTTCGGATATATTGTGCTATTAGAGATGTGATAAAAGATAGTAATAATATTTTGCAATATCTCTAATAAAATATTAACTTATAATATTTGTATAATATTGCTGCAATATTTGTAATATGGCGGAATATGGAAATATTTATGCAATATTTTAGCAATATTTTGTGTTGTAAAGGATATCCTTAGGTAATCCTCAAGAAAATTTAATCTGATTTATTATAAATATATATATTTGAGATAATTTCGATCAAATAAAGATATTCTACAGAAATCTTATGTTATATGGGATTGGATGTCCAAGACTGGATATTTTATGAATATCTAAATTTGATCTACTAATTACTAATGAATGTCTCAAATTAGATATACCATAGATGTTTATTTTATATCCATTTTAAATCCATGGATATCTAAAATAGATATAAAATGAATATCCAGGACATTCTATGCTATGTGGGTTTGTTTATATGTATTCATGATACGCTTGTTTAGGATTATTTGATTAAATTTTACATTATTGTCATTGTAAATTAAACACAAATGTTCATTATTGGCAAACTTTTTGTTTATTTATTATTGTTTATTATTGTGAAAAGGTTTCAAGATTTAGAAAGTTTATACTTTAATTTTCTTTTTAAAAAAAGATTTAATAATTTCTTCCTGAAATGCAGATTTTACAAGTTTATTTTATAACATTTTCTTCAAACTAATATAACTTCATCATAAAAAATTGTAGAAAAATGTTGAAATATAAATTTGTTACAAAATTAATGAGCTTAAAAATTCATAGATTTTTGAACCGGGGAACCGATTCCCTTGAACTACGCAAAAATTAAAAAAAATTTTTCTGATTTCTGAGAAATGTTCAAATTTTAATTTAAATTTTGATTTATCTCAATACGATACTTTTTACGGAGCTATCGCAATTCCAAGATATCAAAAAATTGTGTTAGTTTGATGACTTATTTTATTTTACGAGTTAGTATATATTGTAGTTCATTAAAATTAATGAGTTATAAAAAGTAATGCCAGATCACTTATATGACACAGAATATTTTAGGAATATTTTATATATATTTAATATCGCAATAAGATCGAACATCTATATTCATAAAAAGGAAAATAAAAAAAAATAAATATTATCGAAGGAGCGTAATTATGATCAAATAATATTAAATATAATTATATTAAATTTTCTTATTATATTTTGCACATCAATACCATACGATTTTATTTTTACATAAAATTATATAACATAAATCATAAAACATTCATTATAAATTCGCATTGTTAAAAAAGTGTAAATGACTATATTTTCTTTTTTATTCTTATTTCTTATTTTTTTAATCGATTAATTTTATCAATATATTTTATTTAATACGCTGGATTAAAGTTCTAAAAATATTTACATTTATGTATTTTGAAGAGTATATATTATTAATTTATAATTAATTTACCTGTATCCCCCATATAACCTTTATTATCTTTCTTTATTGTTTTTCTTAATATATCTTTTTTGATAAATATATATTATATGAAATGACACAGATATGTAATAAGATGCGTTCATGAATAATGGTGTCGATATAGGTGCCTATTATCACGATTCACGTATAAAATAAGAAACAATTTTGCTTGTTTAATTATAAAAGGCGATAGAGGCGAAAAATACATCGCACGATAGGCTTCATACAGTCTATCGATATAACTACTGATTACTAAATGAGAGTCTTAAAGGCAAAGGCAAAGAGATAGAGACAAGTAGATAGGATTATCATGCATCTGCCTAAACATTAATGATGAGACAATTATGAATAACTGACATTCACCGCATAGCAAATATTTTTGTGCGAATATACTTCACAAAATATATTCTTAACAAAAATAAAAAAAGATATATATTATATTTGATTATATACATACATACATATATATATAACATATATATATATATATATATATATATATGTATATATATGTATATATATTAGAGTGGTCGTTAAATTGAACATCATGTTGGATGGTCATAAATCAGCTCCAAATGTAGAAAAAATAATTCTCTAATTTTTTCAGATTTTTATTTTCAGCCTTAAGTCTTACACATGTTATGTTATATTCTTATATCAGTTCATTTATTTATTCATTTATATGTTATTTAAATATTATTTATATTATATTTTTTATAATTTGAAAAAATACTTAATTTACTTCAGTTCTAGATGGAGTCAGGTACAAAAGTAGTAAACAAAATTATTTAATTTTTCATAAAAGATAGTCATAAATATTATATGGGTTATTCCGCACAAGTCGTGGGTGTTTGTAATTCAGTTAATTATTTTTTATCCATTTTTCAAATATATAACGACGTATTTTATATTTTTTTTAATCTTCCTTGAACTTTAAATCGTCGTTATTTTCAATTATATAGGAAAAAGATGTGTAGGGAATTTCAGTCCAGTGCTCAATAATTAAGCGCAAATTTTAGATAATTTTTTTTAGAAAAACAA
This sequence comes from Nylanderia fulva, assembly GCF_048542155.1. Taxonomy (NCBI): domain Eukaryota; kingdom Metazoa; phylum Arthropoda; class Insecta; order Hymenoptera; family Formicidae; genus Nylanderia; species Nylanderia fulva. The sequence continues at coordinate 286,610 of NW_028190676.1, forward strand.
TTCAAGGAAATCAATATTCAATGGTTAAGAAATTTTAAAAAATCTAAAAAACTAAAAGTCGCAAAGTTTCAAGGAATATTATTGTACTGTATAATTGTATTTATTCAAAGTATAAAAAGAAAGTCGATCATACAGAATTAAAAATGTTTCATAATCGTCTCTTTTTTTGCATCAGGAAACCTTTTTTCGGTATTCAGAGACAATTTGTAACACGAACATTTTTTGGTCTTCGTTTCTCGTCAAAAGATCGTTGTATTCAGAAAACAAATGAACCCCTCTTTCTGCCACATCATTTACTACCTTCAAATGTTTCACAATATTTAAGCTTCGTTGATAATTTGCATTCTGGTCCCAAAGAACTGGATCTATCTTTAAAAATTCGTCATTAATTTCAAATTTGAGAAAGAAATTTCTCGATTGAGGGGTGGTAAAGTAATCCATTTGCTTTCCACAGAAACTGACAATGTCGTGATTCATTTGTATCCGTTTTGGATAACAATTATCAATATCTTCTATAGGATCTAATTTTAATACCATTTTTCTTTTAACCTCAAGTAACATTGACTCGTCGAAAAACGAAATTGCAGCACATTCTGGATTCAAATACCATAAGTGATTTCGGAACTTTTGGAGAGTAACTGTTGAAATTTCTTCGTCGATCAAACGATAATCATACAGGTTTTTCAGGAAACGAAGATCGTGGTTTGGTGCTTTTGTCGTGACTGTACAAGTGAACCAAGCCTCGACGTAGAGCATTACAATAAAAAGCGATATATCACGAATTGCTTTGATTTCTACGCTAGTCATTTCAAACTCAGCTCGAAAAATAAATATTTTTAAGCAATATATTCCTTTCGCCATCCATCGTGCATGATGAAAAGCTCCAGGGTGACGAAAGGAAATATTATTTGATGGAACTGAACCAAGAAAAATGAGAGTGAGCTGAAGAAATTCTTTGTAGTCGTCTCTGGGTTGAAGATATTGTAATGAATCTTCTACAAATGATCTTATTTCATCGATTCTCACTGATGATAGATAGCGTTGAACTATTTTATCTTCCAATCCAGTTTGATACTTTGTTTTATCAATGTTTTTCCAAGAATTACGAAACTTCAGAAAAAGTGGAACATTTGGTCCAGTTGTTCCAGGCATTTTCTTTTCAAATACACACCGAAGAATTAATTCAAAAATATGATGCCTGCAGGGCAGAAACAGAATATTTTATTTCAGTAGGTGCTCTAAAAGCAGCACCATTCTTTATGCCTAAATTTGATGCCGTCGTATCGCAGCAAAAAGCCTTCACAGAGTTATGAAGCCCCCAATCTTCAAGAACTTCATAAATTGCATGTGCTTGATTTACCCCTTTGCCATCTTTTGCCACTGGAACACCAAGAAGTTTCTCAATCTTACCATTTAATGCGACAACCGGTAGTCTGTCAATCATTTCCTTTTTGAGCAAATTGTACAAAAGTTTTCCATCTCAATGAAGAACAAGCCTTTAATGCAGTAGCCTGGAAAACTTTTTTTATTTGTTTGGACTGATCTTCACGTATTTTTTGTCGATGAATTCGAATTGATGTTCGATTGAGTCTTAGCGAATCCATATCAATATTCAATGCTTCAGCTATAGCACCAACAAGATGAACAGTATGTCTCTCACTGTCACTCACTTTACACCTGTCAAGAGCAGCAACAACTTTAGGATTACTGAAAATATTAATAGATCTCCGAGATTTTTTTGGAGCCGATGGTCCAGCTTCACTCTTTTCGCTATTGTCTTCTAACGAAACATTTGAATAACCTCTGACGCTTTTTTGACTTAAGAGCTGGAAAAATCTATCCTCAGTGTCCTCACTCGATGCTAACTCTATAAAATCATCTGGAATAAACAGCAATAATTTCATACGAATGAAACTAAGGATCTCAAACAAAGGATAAAAAATAATAAGAATAGAATTGCAAAAGATGTTTTTAATAATTCATCGATGATTATTTTCATATAAAAAATGAACTGGATACTTTGCTTTTCGAGATAACATGAACGATCAAGTATTATTTTATAACATAGGAAATTATCTTACCCAATAAATCGATGTCCATTTTACTTTTTTCAAACCTCCGAGCCATGAGTTCTTTTTTTTTCGTTTTCTTTACGATCGATTTGTTCAAAATATCTCTCGATCTCACTAATGAAACCCACACAACTATCTCTACGTTGGTTCGTAAGAAACTCTTTGCTTTTTTGATTAATTTTTTTCGACTCTATAACAGTGACGTCGGCGATATTAAATAAATTTTTAAGTTGAACAGAGAATGCTTGTTCCTTTCCGAGATTCCATGATTTTCCGGCATTTTTTTTGTATATTAGACCACTGTGAATGAAGAGCTACCAATTTGTCAATGCACCTGGCGTCATATTTTACAGGCAACCGAGCTCTTTCCCAGAACACTTTTACTTGTTCTATGACGGACTTAGCACTCACTCGTAATTTTTTCTGAGGATTTATAAACCATATTATAAAATAACACTCTCAAAACCTGTCCGTTTGAAGGTAGTTGATCGAAGATTCCAGCACGCCGACTAGAAACCTATTTTCAATCGTATCTGAGCCTGATGCCATAATGCAAACCTGTCCAAATCTTTTCGGCCGATTTCTGAGAGTCACTGCCTAGCGGCCTCCACTCACGCTCGAGATCTTAGCAACGCGTTGTTTAATAATCGTAACTAAGGCGCGCCGCTCTCAGGGACGGTGCATCTGTAACGCGATGCTGTTCCGTATCCTTTAACTATTTTATATTATATTTATATTATTTAACTATTTTATATTATTTTATACTATATTTTCGGTATTTTCAAATAGTTTCAACTTTTTTTCATTAAAATTTCAAACTATTTACAACAACAATTGATGACAGAAGCAGCTGCAGAACTGTGGTATTAATAAAATTACATGCCAACAGGGAGACTCAGGACTCAAAATAAAAATCTGAAAAAATTAGAGATTTTTTTTTTTCTACATTTAGAGCTGATTTACGACCATCCAACATTAAAATTCTGAAAAAACCTATATAACAACCACCCTAAATATATATATATATATATATATATATATATATAATCAAATGCTTCCTCCTTAGCAGTTTTAAAATTTAAATCATATTTAACTTATTTAAGCTTTTAAATGAATTGAAAAATAAAAATAGGATATCAATTTGAACGATTTTCGGCCCGTTCTGATATTATAACAGATATATAACTATAAAAGTTTTTAAAATTTTTAGTTTTTATGTCAATTAAAAATATATATTTATTAGAGTTATAAATAAAATTCATCTTAAATAATTTGGTATTCGGGCTGAAAACCATTCAAATTGATACCTCTACTTTTCATTACTTCTTAGTTAAATATTGACGAAAGAGGATTCAACTCGAATAAGTTTGACATATATTATCAAGATTACGACCATTGATAGATTTTTAATCGTCACTCATTGCTTATTGAAAAAGTATTAACAAATGGAAAAGTTATATAAATCTCAAAGAAAATGTTAATATTGACCGTATAATGTATATACATATAAATTTAATATTAAAATTTTCATTGTGAGTTTACTTTGATAAAACGTGATTTGTTAATAATTTTTTAATAAATAACAAGCGACGGTTAAAATATTTCAAAAGTTACATAAAGTCGTGATCTTAATTACATACGTTAAGGTCATGGAAGTTAGAAATCCCTTTTTGTTAATATTTATACTGTCATTTTTTAAGTTTAACAAAATGCATTTTGTTAAATAAAAACAGCTATATATATTATATATAAATCTCGCGAGCGGTGAGCATCTTTGGCGTACATTTTGTATACAAATATATATAATTATGTATATACGACGAATTATATAACGTTCGGCTTTCGAGGCCCACAAGAGCAGACAGCAATCGAAAAAGTTGTATACAATATAAATAAATATATATATACTCTATTTCTAAATCCAGTTTATGCACAAAAATGCAAAGGGGATTCGACTGACAAATTACGAGCTTCAATCAATTTGGGATTACAATCTTCCGGGATAATGGAAATCGGCTGATAGTACCTTTGATATATAGCTAAGGTAAGATAATTATCATTCGGTTCATGTTACTTACTTGGTCGTGGATGCCTTTCGCGTTCGTTGCTTTTCTCTCTCTGCTCCTTATCCTTCGTCTCTTTCTCCTTCTCCTTGATAAAACAAAAGCAAATTTTTTGATATAGGTTGATGCAATATAAAAAATCGCAGTTTTATCTATTTAAATAAACTCATAAAATAAAATTAATATTATTTTAGGAATAATAACGTCGAATTTTAAGATATATAGAGAGTAACTAAACAAAGATATACGAAGCATACCATCAGGTGCAGGACGACAAACTTAATTGAAAAGTGCTGAGTCATTTTTTAATCAGAGCTTTATTTTTTGACACTATAAATTGTTAAAGTTTGCCAATTAGCGCGTAGCTACAACGGAAAACAGCGTAGGCGCTGCCTTAGTAGATCTTAGTACGCCTACTAAGGCGGCGCCTACGCTGTTTTCTGTTGTAGCCACGCGCTAATTGACAAACTTTAACAATTTATAGCGTCAAAACTAAACCTCAGATTAAAAAATGGCTCAGGACTTTTTGATTTAGTTTGTCGTTTTGCACCTGATGGTGTGCTTCGTATATCTTTGTTTAGTTACACATATTTTTAATCTGCATATGCATCTTAAATAACTTTTATGATTGTATTATCCCAGCAAACACAGTATATAAATGTTATATACTTAAGCATGTTACATGTAACGTATATGTTAGTTGTAATTTCCCACTCATAGATGTAATATTTTCAATATTACATATATTACATTGTAGTTATATTGTCATTATATCCCCAAGATAGCACTGACTTATCAATACATCAATGTGCTATTTGGTATATAATTACAATATAACTACAATGTAATATATGTTATATTAAAATGTTACATCTATGAGTGGGAAATTAACTCTAACATGGATGTTACATGTAACGTACACGTTATATTACCTGTTATATTCCGTTTTATTATAGCAATGTAACAATTATATACCGGTGTTTGCTGGGATGTTACTTCGGTACAATTAACAAGGCCAAATATTTTTTTAATAAGTTTTTAAAATTTTTATCTTTTTTGCAATATTTTTTATATAACTTTTGCGAGAACGATATATAAAAATTAAATTTTGAATTCAATTGGCACATTTCCTTGTAAATTATAATTTTTATAGAAATGACATTTGAAGAATAGACTATAAAATAACGATTCCTTGTACAAAAAAGCCTTTTTTTTATTAAACTAATCATTATATATTAAATATCTTTTGTACAATAAAAGATATTTAATAATGCGTGTAATTTTTTTCCATTTATAATCACTGACTCAAGACTATCGATCAAGTTTATTAAAACTCAATAGCTCTTAGCCGTAATTAAAATCCAATAATCTAAGTTACTTTATTATTGCTACATAGCAGATTAAATTTATTATAATGCTTAATAATTCAAAAATTTGTATTTATATTTTATAAATAACATACCTTGGCGTCCTTAGTAACGGACGGTGCACGCGTAGGTTGACGTTTAGGTGATCTACGATCGGTGACAGTCGGTCCAAGACTCTGCGAGCGTCCGGTTTTCGGACTGTTCTTCGGACTAGATTTAGTTCGCGGCTGAATCTCGTCTCGATGCTCCTTGATATCGTCGCGTCGACGTGGGATCACAGGCTCCAACTTCTCTCGTGTCGGAGAGGGAAGAAGTGCACCGTCACCTTGACAGAATAAAATTTTTCTTAAATTTGCTTTAAGATAATATTTAAAAATTTAACATTTTAAAGAGAACAAATATGTATATAGGTATATACATATATATATATATATATATATATATATATATAGGGTAGTCCTGAAATAATTGGTCAAAATCAGGGATTGAATTGGGCTCGTCATAAGAATGAAAAAAGTTCCCATAAACATTAATCCAAAAACACATTTTTTAGGAGAAAGGTTGTTAAAAGGGTTTATACATATATTATTTATACATATATTAACTCAATTTTGATAATTAAAAATTATCACATCTTAAAAAAAGGTATATATTTTCAGTTTTGCAAAAGGAAAAATATACTTATTTTTTCGATGAGAAATATAATCGTATTAAATTTTGAGGAAACATCCTAAATATGGATTGTCTGTGATAATAATAATCATTAATATAATTAAATATTATTATATTATTATTTATATAATTTTTAAATTAATTAATTTAACTAAATTATTAACACGTACCCACACCCGTAGTACGATCAAGATGATGGCGGATCAAGAAATCCTTTCTTGCGCGAGCAATGGCTCGATCATTATCCTATGACAAAGTTGAAAATAATCTTAAAAAAATAGAAAACTATGTACGTACATATCTTTTGACCATTCATTATAAAATTATAGATTAATATAGTAATATTACTTATAAAAATAATTCAAATTTAAATCGGAATTTTATGTATGTTAACTTGATTTCTAAAGATAGATTACAAAAATTAAGTTAATCTTTTTATATAATCTTTCTACACTTCAATATAATGATTTTTCAACATTTACAATTAAATAACTTACTTAAATATATAAAAATTATATAAGTTTTCTCTATAAAAATATTGTAAATACTCTCTTCCCCATTGATTTTATACATTTAATAAAGCGCCTCATTAATAAATCCCGTTTTAAATTTATATCTATATACATAAAGTTTTATACTTCTCTTTCAGAAAAATTGATTGTTTTGGTAATTTTTTAAAAAATAAGAGTTGCAAAAATGATCATAAACAAAATAATCGTTTTAAAATATCTTCCATAACTTTTTAGATATAACCTATATATACATGAAAGAAGAATTGCCTATACCTCCCGTGGAACGAGTCTGTGTCCAAGATTGGTGCGAGAAAAAAAAAAGAGATAATAACTATCAATCATCCGCAATGCGCAACAGCTAATATTGTCATCTGTTATAGTCACCTATTGTTAATTTGGTAAGAGAAAGGCAAGAGTTGACATAATCTTAAATAAATGACACAAATAAGAAACTTAAAAACACCTACTAGACGAATAAAAATTATGGCGCATTGTAGAGGATTCGTAGTCATTGAGTTTTTGTTCTTTATTGCTACGCTGATGAACTAGTGCACACTGGTGTAATAAGTTAAAATGAGATAAGTATATTTTAGATTTGTTCTTTATTGCTGAACTAACGCACACTGGTGTAGTAGTTACAGTGAAACAAAATATATGCTTGTCTCACTTTAACTTATTGCACTATTGTGCAACAATATGCACTAGTTTACCAGTGTAGCAATAGTAAAATGAACCTTTTAGATCTGTTTGTTTTAGCTGAACTGGCTGCACTAGTTCAGAGTTTCTCTTTTTTCTTTCAATGTCGAGTAAAAAAGATAAACTCTGAACTAGTGCAGCCAATTCAGCGAAAACAAAGGATTTGTTCTTTGTTGCTGTATTGGTGAACTGGTGCAATAAATTTAAGTGAGACAAGTATATTTTGTTTCACTCTAACTTACTGCATCAGTTCACCAGTGCAGCAATGAAGAACAAACCTAATCAGACCTGTTTTACTCTATGGGTTTGTTTTTTATTGCTGCACTGATGAACTAGTGCACACTAGTGCAATAAGTTAAAGTGAGATAAATATATGTTGTTTCACTCTAACTTATTGCACTAGTGTGCACTAGTTTATCAGTGCAGCAACAAAGAACAAACCCTATAATTTACTGCACCAGTGTGCACTGGTTCACCAGTACAGCAATAAAGAACAAATCCGTTATCTTTCTTTCTTGGACAGATCTTGGACATAGAATAGAGTTTCAATATTCTCATTTCATGGGTTTGTTCTTTATTGCTACATTGGTGAACTAGTGCAGTAAGTTAGAGTAAAACAGAATATATTTGTCTTACTTTAACTTATTGCAACAGTGTGCACTAGTTCACCAATGCAGCAATAAAGAACAAATCCCATATATATTCTAAGTTTATATATTCTAAGGCCGGTATTTATAGTCCGATATTATATTTAAAATCTTCTTAAGTCAATCTCCGACCAGACTTTAGACGATCTTAAATGTAAGATCGGACTATGAATACCGACCTAAGCATAAATTAGCAAAAGTAAAACACTCAAATATTTTTAAAAAAACAAAAAGAAGGTTGCTTTCTCTTAAAATATTCTGACAATATTTGATCAAAATAGATTTTTTAAAAACATACTCAATAGGAAATTTGCATACCGCTTTAGTATCGTCCTGCAATATACCATGTACCGGTCTAGCTTGCACCGAAGAGGGTCGCCCCGCCGGTGGCATTGTGGCGATCATATTGGCAATTGGTGCAACCTTCCTGTTCTCCTTCTCCTTCTCCTCTTTGGTAACTGACCTAAAGAGTCAATCGAAAAGCCATTGATATGATAATCATATCAAATCAATTATCGATTACACTTGAATCGAAATAAGTTAGCTAACTACGACGAAATCAGTGTGAAGGTGCGAGCTCATCTGTGAGTTTTTTTTACAAGATCGTGATTGCTTTCGTTCTTTCTTTGTGAATGACACAAATACGTAGTAAACAATATTTAAAATTACACGATGGATACAAACGAAGGTAAATACATGTAGTCTGATAGCAAGATATTTGATGCATTTCTATCTGTTCTATATCTGTCAGTAAGATTTCAAGTTGCTAGAACGTACGCGCACACGTATACATACACACAAACATATAATCCCATTAGAGATTCACCTCTTTAAACATGTGAATGATTTTTGAAACGATAAATTGTATCGTGACATAAGTTGTGTAAAAAATATACATAATAATTGATTTTCAAAGTGTGTTACTGAACGCATTGCAATATCAAACCCACATATGTTTCTGAGAAAAAGTTTCTAGAGTAATTTTAAATTAAGTTCTTACAGTATATTTTTGAAAAATGTGTTTGTAAAAAGACAAAATACAAATTTGTGATTTTGATACATAAAAAGTAAAATTTAAAACGAAAAACGAAAAACATAGACGCAGATTGCAAATGTGAACAATTATGAAACATCAATCATGTGATACTAGTAACAAATTAACGACTTCTTTATTAAAGAATGATGATGAAAGTAATGTACTAGCCTGGCAAGGGATAGGGCGTTGAGCGCATGATTATTGGACACTTGTTTCCACAATGAAGCCTCATCTTCGGCCGTCAGACCGCAACCCCAGTCACGATGCTAATGTAAACCAAAGATATCAACATCTATATGTTGTATATATATGTTGTTAATTCCACAACAATCTAATCTACCATTTAAGGTTACAACCATGCTAATGTAAACCAAAGATATCAACATCTATATGTTGTATATATGTGTTGTTAATTCCACGACAATCTAATCTACCATTTAAGGTTACAACCATACATTTTAATTAAAAATGGAGAGTAAAAAAGGAAAATAAAAATGCTATAACAAATACCCTCCGTATTATCAGTCCAGCGCCAAACATCCGCTGAGCAAGAATAGAGGCTATATAGTGTTTATTTTAATTTTTTCAAATTCTGTGAATTCTTAGAATTTCGACAATGAATGGAGCTGATTGTTGCCAATTCGCTATATATAAACGAACCTCCTCAAATATCACCACGAAACCAAATTCAGATTTACTTGAACCGTTCATTACACACAATCGATCTTGTGCCGATATCACTCGCAATTTCAGAAAAACTAATAATAGCTAGATATCTCTCTCCGCCGAGAGTTCTTAACCTTTCAACTATTCTTTATCAATCCAGTCTGTCAAGATGGAAAAACATTGATAGAAAATCAAGAAAATTTAAACATTTTGCCTGTTATGCTGAACTACATTGTTGATAAAACAAGAAAAAAACGAGCTTATTGTATTCGTATTAGACTCTAGATTCTATTGTAATAAGGCTCTTATTAGACAATCGATCGTCTTGTTTCGAAACCTCAGCAATTGGAAAATATAACAGGCCGAATATCGAAAATACTCGATGGAAATGGAGAAATGTCCATCTTGATTTTTCACAGATCTATATACTAACAGGATAGATTATATCCAAAAAAAGTACTCTAAATTGAAACTCACTCAGCGCCTCGGAATGTTCAATAACCCAGCAAACACCGATATATAATTGTTACATTGCTATAATAAAACGGAATATAACAGGTAATATAACGTGTACGTTACATGTAACATCCATGTTAGAGGTAATTTCCCACTCATAGATGTAACATTTTAATATAACATATATTACATTGTAGTTATATTGTAATTATATACCAAATAGCACATTGATGTATTGATAAGTCAGTGCTATCTTGGGATATAATGACAATATAACTACAATGTAATATATGTAATATTGAAAATATTACATCTATGAGTGGGAAATTACAACTAACATATACGTTACATGTAACATGCTTAAGTATATAACATTTATATACTGTGTTTGCTGGGAAGGTACTAAATACTGTCATGGCGTTGTTCTTGTACAATATTCACAACGAGGCATTTTAAGTATAAAATAAAATATGATTTTGTATATAATTTTATAATATAAATCATATTACTGAACACAAAAAATTACTTATAGGTTATAAGATAAAATAAATATCCACTTGTCAAATCACTCTCACTGTTCACTATTATTACTGGCAAAATCCAGCGTTTAGTACCTAATTAAACATTTCGAGGCGCTGCAGATCATATAGTCTATCCAGTTATAGTATATAGATCAGTGTGATTTTTTATTGATCGGCTGAATCGATAAAGAATAGTCGGAATACCTTAACAGAAAACTCTTTACTTTATTGGTTTTTCTGAAATTGCGAATGATATCGGATTTCTTGTATCACAGTAGACGGTTTAGGCGGATCTGAATCTGGTCTGATGAAGGTACTTCAAAGAGATTAGGTACCTTCATACATAGATAGCAGGTGTACTTCCGAAAACCTGATACCTCTGATTTTTCTAGGGCTTGGTATAGTACTATTTTTGGGTGCGCTGGTCAGAAATATCAACATGAAAATCACCGACAAGGTCATCTTCAAAATCAAACATCGAAAAAATTATATTTTTCTGCATTATTTCAGTAAATTTCAATTTTACAGAAAAATGCTTTAAACGAAACTTATAGCCCTTAAAAAAATACATCTTTTATGTCCTATATATTTTTTTTTGTAGAACAATTATTTTCTGAGTAAAACGTCATAAATGTATCGCCTGATATATTTGACGTGCCCGCGCCGCGCCGCGGTCGTGCTAATGTAGCGCAATGTTTCCTTTGGCGGCCACGTGGCGACGAACGATGATAACGCAACCCGAAAGTCAAAAACTGCACATTTTCATATAAGTGTAGAAGCTCAGAGACCCTATTATTTGATTTGGATATAAAATGGAGCCAATGTATGGGTATTTTGCACGAACTAAGCACAATGTTGGATGAGTTAGGTTAGGTTAGGTTAGTTTTCAGGGGGAGGTTGGGGGTCGCAGCCCCCATTAGGCGTGATATTTCATTTAAACTAATTAAAGTTGTGTTTTAAAACTTTTTGAGGAAATATACAATTTTTTCGATGTTTGGCCTTGAAGATGACCTTGTCGGTGATTTTCATGTTGATATTTCTGATCAGCGCACCCAAAAACAGTACTATACCAAGCCCTAGAAAAATCAGAGGTATCAGGTTTTCGGAAGTTTATCTTAGATAGCTGCTGGCGTTTTTTTTATTATTTTTGGAAAACTTAATGGTGGAATTATTTTAGTGGAATTATTTTACTACAAATCCAGTAAATAGTTATTATAATTGTCATTAGAATCTGGAAAATTTAAAACTGGTACTATCTCTATATACTTTTGTCTAACAGATATTCGACTAGATTAGGATAGTAATAGGGAAGAATATTATCAAAGAGTATCTAACGAAAAAATGTATATGCATTATAGGTATCTCACTGATTTTTGATGAAATTAAAATAAGAGGAATATATATTTCTCTATTTATTCTCTCACGCAGTCGTTGAAAGATAAAACTCCTTTAAATAAAATTAGTTTTTGAAATTATAAGCTAATATTGTCGAAACAATGAGAAGATAGAAAAATATTAAATAAAAATTTTATTCTAAACATATTTTATAATAATGTAATTTAAAATTTTTTGATATCTTTACTTTTCATTTTTGATAATTTTGAAAATTTTTTGAGGATAAAAATAACGTATAATAAATTTTTCTATAAAGTATTTTTTATGTGAAAAATTAAGTACTAATACCTTCTCTGCACATGCACTATTTATGTACCTGTTTTATTCGCACGTTATTAGATAATAATTTTTTTATAACGTGTTTTCTAATATAAAATAATAATAATAATAAGTATTTAATATATTTAATTTTTTAATGAATAAATGCTATAACCATATAATAAGGTCCTTATTAAAATAATAAAAGAAAAACATGTAAAGTACAAATATATAAATAGATGTATTGAGAGCACACAATTTTGCATAATACATAAATTTACTTGTAACTGCATACATCATTATATAAACATCAGCATCACATTATGAAAGCATTCATTGTGAAACAATAATACGAGAGTTTTCAGTTCTACAGCAGTGTTTGATACAAGAATTCTATGAGAATTCGAAAATACTATGAGAATTTGTATTAAATATTTTTATTATTAGTATTTATGCTTTTTATACATTTTTATTTTCATAGGTTTTTTAAATTAATAAGTTTTTCTTTTTATTTCAGAGTTTGTGAAAAAATAAAATTATTATAATACTTTATATACAATTTGAAAATTACATGCAACAAATGTATATTTTATGTTTATGAATTAAAAAATCAATGTAATATAAAGTTGTCTACTATCAAATAATCGCTATCAGAGAGTGCTTTAATAGTATATTAGCTAACAAGTGCGGGGGATCGTAAATCGGCCGAGAGTGCGGAAGTTTGGCGCACGAGGCGAAGCTGACAATGAGTGTGACAATTCGCACGATCGGCCGATTCATTACCCGCACATGTTGACTATGATATTTTGTGTGACCGGTGCGTGGAAAGGGAGCCCTTTCTAAAATCCCATCATGTGCGTAAAGGGCGACTTTTCGCGCGCCGGTTGCACAAAAAATATTTTTAATGAAAAAAATCAAAAGTCATCAGTATATCAGTGTATTATATCATATCGATACGGTCTGTATCATCCGATTGCAGTTGCAATTGAGTTGTTACGACTAAAGTCACGTAATATAAGAAAACAACATAAAACATACAGGGTATCCTTTAATACCGTACGACTTGATACGCAGGTAGAGCGAGTTAAATCGAAATGGTAGAAAAAAAGTTTTTTACGTTTTACGATCTTCGTAATATTTAATTAAAAAAGATTGGACAATCTTTTCTAATTAATTTCTCATTAATTATTGTAAAAATCGCAAAATGGTAAAGAATTTTCCTATTCGGATTCGCTCTACTTGCACACGAAAGATCATAGGATTATTACCGGACACCCTATATATGTATAATTTTGACGATTGCAAATTGTTTGCTGATGTTGAAAAATAAGCTTAACTGTAACGATTAGATTAATTAGAGAAATTGTATATAATAGGTGGATACGTGAATACGGCGACTAAGAAGGGATATTTACGTAAGAGGGATGAACTGTGTGTGGAAAAAGTCGACAATTCGCATGATAATTCGAAGAAGAAAACCTTTAGTTCTGAAATAACAAAACAAATCCCACAGATTACCTTGTACTCGTCAGCGAGACGGCGAAGCTCGATTACTTCCGCCATAGGAAACGGTTTCGCTTGCGATTTGCCCGGCACCTTATTGTCCTTTATCCGTACGACTTTATTTGACTTTTTATTCCTGGAAATAATCAATTTTACGTGTAATGATAGCATAATCATCGTCATGGTAACAGTGTCGTCATCACGTAATCGCGTTATCACACGTTATCGCGTCTTCACACCGATCAAAATCGTCGTAGGTACCTTCCCCTATTTCTAATCTTTTCTTTTGCTTTCTCTCTTATTCTTATAAAAGGTCTTACTCGAGAAAATATATTTACAAATCCAGTTGAGATAATCTGACCTGAAAGTTATTTTCAAGTCTGGTAGATCCTCCTCACGCTCATCGCCCTCTGGTACTACGCCGTCGATTGTATCCATTCCACTGCCTACTAGTGGTTCCAGTTCTGACGCCTGAATTCCTATAAGAAACATATGAAGAAAATACATACAGAGTATCCCAGACAGATCTACTATATAGGGTGTAACTAAACAAAGGTACACGAAGCACACCATCAGGTGCAGGATGACAAACTATATCGAAAAGTCCTGAGCCATTTTTTTCTGAGCTTTATTTTTGACGCTATAAATTGTTAAAGTTGCCAATTAGCGCATGGCTACAACGGAAAACAGCGTTACGCGCCGCCTTAGGCGTAAGACCCTCTGTTTATGATGCAGATGAGTGTTTAGAAAGATGTTTAGACTTCAAAGATTGATATCAATATTCAAATAATTTAAAATATTGCGTGTTGTCCATTATAGTGGCCATTTGTACAGAGAGATAGGTTTACGGAAAACTATATAGCGATTGTTAGTGGCAAAAGAATAAATTTATAATTAAGACAAATATTATGATTAACACAGTTAACACAAAGTTGGTCCAAAACGTATAACATTCTTTTGTATCTATTGATTAATATTGAAATATTGTGCAGATTGTCTTAACAAGTACCATCGCGTTTATGATCAAAGTCGCCTGGTCGCTTTTTATGTACCGGCGCCGGTCCAGTAATCGTCATGCCTTGCTTAAGGGCCCCCATGCTGAGCGACTTTCTTGGAGGACACGTAGTGCCCGCGGAAACGCCCGCTGCTGAAACCGGTACCTGAGCTTCGCCATTCATTAATTGAGGTTTTCTAGGCCAGGCAAATTGCAGCCTGTATTCGGTGCTTATACGAGATATCGCTTTGCTCAGCTGGCTTGGTGGCAGTGTCGACGTGACTTCCTGCAGTACAAAAGTTAATATTTTAAACTCAATTAATATTTTCATGTACCTTAGAAATTATAAATTTAATTTCGTGCGTAAAATTGATTGGTGACACTTATAATTACGTAATTCGTCATTCCTAATCTTTTTTGTGTCAAACAATAAAAAAGGGAGATATTCTTCTCTATTATGGTGTCTAATAAACTTCTAGATAAACTATAGAAACCTGGTTTCTTTGCCACAACTATGTTAATGTAGCATAGTCATAATAATAAGCAATTTTTTGATCATTTTTAGGAAATGCAATGAATAAAGCCATAAGCAACATATAACTGATGTTTAACAAGGAATTGAATGTTACACCAACTTGAACCAACACCAACATATTTCTCAGGAAATACAAATTAAAACCCGTAGAACTACTATACATATAACTCTAAGCAAAGGAAATATATTACACCCAGTACATAGTAAAATACTTGGCAGTCTAGACATCAAGTTTACTGAAGACAGTATTTGAAAAAGAAGAGGAATAAATTATCTTCCATGTGCAGAAAAGCCATGGAAAGAATGTGGAGTATAAAACCCTGTACTATGTTCTCGGATTCTACTAAACAATATTAAAGTTCAAGTTCATATATACTGCTGTAGTATGACCAATGGTGAAGAAAATGTATGAGCAAGGAAATTAAAAAACCTTATAAGGCAGCTACCTAAGGACTGCAACAGGAATCGTAAAAACCACATCAACAGAAAGGCTGGAAATAGTTTTGTAATCCACTCTTGGATTACGAAATCACCAACAAAGCAAGACTCACAATATATAAAACGAAGTATCACGGGAATACGGGAGTCTCATATCGCATTTAAGTTTTTCTGCAATTACAATTTTACACTAGAACAAGACAGAACACTAAAGAAATAATAAAGAAATTTTGATTCAAAATTTGGATACTAATTAGGGAAGACTAGCTGAAAAATTAAAATTTCTTGACTATCAAAACATGAAGTTCTAGTACATGGACGGAAGGCAAACGAACACTTTAGTGCAAGAATCTATGAACAAAAAAGCAACCACAGAGTAAATAATCCAGCCATGATCTTTCAAGTTGAAGTATTGGTCATCCTGAAGAGCATATAGCAAACCAATCATAACAGCGTTTGCTAAGATCACCAGAATTATTTGTAGATTGTACGAAAGCTTAAAACACTAACACAGGGAATAGTCACATTTTTATATATACATATATATACGGGATATCCCGTAAAGACCAACGCTTAAGAATAAATTCATCTTAAACTCATTTAAAACATTTTTTTAAATAGTTTTGATGTCATAAATAGAATTTTTATTGACAACGAGAAAAAAAACAAAAATCACAGAATAATTATGAATCCCATACCTTATCAGCTACGACGTTCGAGTCGATGGCATCGATACCACCACCATCCGCTGCTGTGATAAACTCTTGTGTTTTGTAAGCGAGTTCTGGGCATTTCTTGCGTCTGGGTAACGGTGGTTCCAGGGTGGGTCCTGCAAAATTTATATCATTTTTAAATATTACTATTTCTTTTTTCTTTTTTTAATTGAATTGGAACGTTATCGCTTTGTTTGGTTTTCCAATCGCATATCCAATTGCATAATTGTATTGCATAATATAGATCTTATAACACACAATCTGTATTTTTTATTGAAACATTGATTCAATATTGATCAAATACGATTTTCTCACAAACTCTGGTCTTTAACAATATTTTTAATTTCTTCCTTAAAGGTGAAGTCATCTAAAAAATTTCTTTAATTAATTAAATTGATGCTTGAATCACGTCCAGTTAAATATAAGACTTAATTAATTACAATTTAGATATATTGTTCGCTCTTATTTTGAACAAATACATTTATACAAATTTGAAAATTTACCTGAAGTTCTAACAAATTTTTCAAGCGTATGTAAAACAAGATAAACATAGAAGCCACTATATTTGCTGTGATAAAAAATAAGAAATCGCGAAAAATTGTAGAATTTCTGTGGCGTTTTATAATGTTGGATAAGATGATACTTATGGAAAATCGAGATAATTTTAAGCGGCATGCAGAGGAATTTTCGAAAAAGCAAACAAGACTTGACACTGAGCGATAATAATAAAAAGTAGATATAAAGCAAAAATGTCGAACGCATATTCTTGTCGCGCAAAAATTTTCCCATCGATTTCAAAATTCCACAGTGACTTATTAAAAAAAAAAAAAAAAGTATTTATACGCGTTATGTGCCCATTGGTTTTTAGACTCGTCGCTTTTCTTCATGATTATACATATAACTTTTTACAATAAAAATATATTAACCGACAAAAAATGTGTATAAATTATTTTCTGTTAGCCACTTAATAATTAGTATTACATAATTATGAATGAAATTATTTTCTATAAGTCTATAATAATTATGTATTACCCAATTTTATTCACTATTGATATTTATTCTTTATTTTTGCAAAAAAATATTTTTTATAAAATGTGCTTATCGTAAATTTTAAGAAATTAAAATTTTAATTAAAACTTTTTGTAAAAAAATGTCTTTCAAATATTACTTATTTGCTTAATTTGACTAAAATATCATAACTTTACAATTATTCAATTTAATTATAACCTGCTATTTAATAAACTACTTTTTGGCACTCGAGTTTGCAAAACAGTCATGTAAAGATATTCATTATTTATAAACTCAAATGTTATATTTCGATAATTTTTGTGAAGATAGTACCTAAACTGACATGATACTTTTTACTTAAATTTCGAATGCATTAAGCAATATTTGTATTTTCCTTTAGGATTACTTTATATATAATTTTTAAGGAAATTATTCAAATTAGTAATTTTTAAGAAAATTATTCAAAAAAAATATGGTGCGTGAATTAAGTAATGTAAACAAAGGTGTTTTTTGAAAAATTGCGAAAGGCATTGCTTGTAAATATTCGCATGATAAGGGAGGATCTCTCGATGCTTTCTTATTTTTAAGTTAATAAAACGAATCGACATAACTTTTAAGTCTTATGATCGCTTCAAAGCAAATTCATATTAGTTTAATCATTAATTAACTTATAGAATAGTTAATAACAAAATTTTGAATATTTATAAATTTCCAAACATTTAATAAATATTCACAACTAATTGTTGATTGCCAGTGATAAATTTTAACAAATAATAAGATGCAATTTGATTCGACCAAAAACTGGCTATTTATTTATTGATAATAAGTACACACTACGTTTCGACCTACATTGTGGTCCTTCTCAAGTGCTAGAATACAAAAATACACAATTTGGCAAGCAAAATTAACATTACATTAACATTAAATTTGATCTATAATACATACTTGTTCTTATTCAGCAATTACATTAATTAAAGATAGAAAGTTGTCCTGTCATATCGACAGTTTGTTAGTTACTGTAAACTAGTATTATGTTTTTAAATGATTTGAATAATGTTGTCATAAATAAAACTAGGGTTATCAGTGTCTATTTGTAAATTAATTTTACTTGTTTGTCTTTTTATGTAGAACATTTCAACGATCTCTCTCTTTTGTCTATTTTTCTCGGTATGTAAAATACATGGCTCAAGCCATCGGAAGTCATGATTGCATTCGGTTTTATGTTTACTGACCACCGAGTGGCTTGTTTCATTATATATTATGTCTTTTTATATTTAAAAACAGTTAATCTCGGCTCGAATTATTGTGTTACAATAAAAATAAAATCTCAACGGCAATCGGAGCCTGTGCGGACGACATGCACAAAATTAATAAATTAAAATGAGATCTCAAATCAAACTCATTTATTAAATTCTAAACGTTTCGACCCACTTCGGGTCTTCTTCAGTAGCTGCAAAATACAAAGAAACAAAAATAAAAGATAATCGGTACAAACAAAAAATTATAAAACTCATATACATACAATCCGCAAATAAATTAAATATCATTCTCCTCCCTATTCAAACCGTCCGGCCGTCGGAGCGTCTTTTTATATTATTCTGATGTTCTTTTACTCTAGTAATCAAATGTCTTTTTGTTCGTCCTATATACGACGCGTCACAATCATTACATTCTAATCTGTATACTACATTCGTTTTGTTCATATTCGGTAATACATCTTTACCACGTTTAATTAGCGTGTTTAATTTTTTTGGAATCTTATAAATTGTTTTTAATCCTTTTTTCTTAAGAGTTTTAGAAATGTTATCAGTCAGATTATTGATATACGGTAACATAATATGTGAAGACATGTCAAATTTTTTATTGTTATTTTCATCTCTCTTGTTGTCAAAACTATTAGTAATATTATTAATTACATGTAATCTTTTTTTAATATGGTTTTTAATAACATGAGATGGAAAATATATATTATTGGTTAGAATGTCTTTAATAATTTGAATATTGTCATTATGAAATTTATTGTCAGACAGTAAAATAGCTCTATTGACTAAGTTGTTAATGCAATTAATTTTATATTTGAATGGGTGCGCGGAAAGAAAATTGATATATCTTCCCGAAAAAGTGGGCTTCCTATACCAATTAGTGATCAATCTCCCATCCTTACATCTGATGACACTCGTGTCAAGAAAGTTTAAACAATTGTGTTTTTTAATTTCATAAGTGAATTTTAGGCAATGGTAGTACACATTAAAAACTGATAACATTTCATTAACCTTAGAGCGTGGTAAAATCGTGAAGATGTCGTCAACGTATACAGGTACATTAAAAGTCAATGAATTTAAACAAAAGGTTTCTAAATCGTTCATAACAATATCTGCCAAAATGGGTGACAATGGAGAACCCATCGAGCTGCCGAAAACTTGTTCATAAAAGTGGCCATTAAAACTAAATGTCGTGGAATCTAATATAGTTTCTATTGCGAAGGTAAGCTGTGACAAATTCAATGTGGTATTCTGTGAGATTGTGTTTTATCTTTTTTTAATAGCCTCAATTACAAGTTCTTTAGGGATGTTAGTGTATAGTGATGTTACATCTAATAAAATTAAAACTTCGTCGTCATTGATGTTCATATTTTTTACTTCTTTTGCAAATGACCAACCGTCTTTTATATGTGATTTCGGTTTTTCTATAGTATTGTGTAGAATTTTATGTATGTACTGTGCAATATTGTATACAGGACTGCCAAGTGCAGATACAATAATTCGGAGAGGAACGCCAGTTTTATGTATCTTCGGCAGCCCGTAGCATTGCGGGAGATTTCCATTTGTATTATTTAATCTCTTATACGTTGATTCGTCAATTATATACATTGTTATTGTGCCAAGATTTTACCAAAGAATTAATTTTATTTGTTAACTTTTTAATAGAATCTTTGTCTAATTTTTTATAAGTGGTTCGATCATCCAATAAGGAGCTCATTTTTAAAATGTAGTCACTTTTGTTCATTATTACTGTGGCTTGCCCTTTATCAGCTTTAGTTATTAATAAATTTTGGTTGTTACGTATGAAGTTTTTGCAATTAGCCAAACTTTTCAACATATATCTATCTATAACGCTAAGATGTTTTTGTTTACTTAAAAACCCAGCAAACACCGATATATAATTGTTACATTGCTATAATAATACGGAATATAACAGGTAATATAACGTGTACGTTACATGTAACATCCATGTTAGTTGTAATTTCCCACTCATAGATGTAACATTTTAATAGAACATATATTACATTGTAGTTATATTGTAATTATATACCAAATAGCAGATTGATGTATTGATAAGTAAGTGCTATCTTGTGATATAATGACAATATAACTACAATGTAATATATGTAATATTAAAAATGTTACATCTATGAGTGGGAAATTACAACTAACATATACGTTACATGTAACATGCTTAAGTATATAACATTTATATACTGTGTTTACTGGGAAACTTTCACTTGATTAGTCGTTATACTCCTTGCTGAATCTATCAACTCGCTAGGTATTCTTTTATTACAAGTTTCTATATTTTTAATTGTTTCAAGAACAATTTGACATTGGCCCTTTTTTCCCCTTGGTTAATAGGCAGGGCAAATTTATCTCCTAAACTTAAAAAATCCGTTACATTTTTCGGGACGGCCGTGCCGCTAATATTGATCACCCATTTTGAATTGTCAATATCTTGAAGAGGTTCCACGAGAGTGTTATGTTTATACGCCAAAAAATTGAATTTTTTTGATTTCTACATTTCTTTTTTTATTATTAAATGTTGTCAAATAATTTAAATTAATTTCAAAGAAGCTATCAATTAAGTCATGTGGTAAATTGTTTCTAAGTATTTTCTCAATTTTTTGAGCTTCAAAATTAAATTGTTTTAACCTAATATTTAAATCCTTAATTTCAAAATTAAGAATTTTATACTGCTGTCGATTAATGAGTTTCGCAAACATTTGATTAACAGACTTAGTGTAAAAATAAATCTTCAGATTAATATGTTTTATGTTAACTCTTAAGAAAAAAGGATTAAAAACAATTTATAAGATTCCAAAAAAATTAAACACGCTAATTAAACGTGGTAAAGAAGTATTACCAAAGATGAACAAAACGAATGTAGTATACAGACTAGAATGTAATGATTGTGACGCGTCGTATATAGAACAAACAAAAAGACATTTGATTACTAGAGTAAAAGAACATCAGAATAATATAAAAAGACATGAAACAAGCTACTCGGTAGTCAGTAAACATAGAACCGAATGCAATCATGACTTTCGATGGTTTGAGCCATGTATTTTACATACCGAGAAAAATAGACGAAAAAGAGAGATCGCTGAAATGTTCTACATAAAAAGACAAACAAATAAAATTAATTTACAAATAGACACTGATAACCCTAGTCCTATTTATGACAACATTATTCAAATCATTTAAAAACATAATACTAGTCTACAGTAGCTAACAGATTGTCTATATGATCCCAGCAAACACCGATATTGTTACATTGCTATAATAACACGTAATATAACAGGTTATATTACGTTACATGTAACATCTATGTTAGTTGTAATTTCCCACTCATAGATGTAACATTTTAATATAACATATATTACATTGTAGTTATAATGTAATTATATACCAAATAGCACATTGATGTATTGATAAGTCAGTGCTATCTTGGGATATAATGACAATATATCTACAATGTAATATATGTAATATTAAAAATGTTACATCTATGAGTGGGAAATTACAACTAACATATAAGTTACATGTTACATGCTTAAGTATATAACATTTATATACTGTGTTTGCTGGGAAGAGTCAACTTGCATCATGAAATAAAAAATATTTATTGTATGAAAATTTAGTACATTATATTTTATTTCTATCAAAGACGTGGTATGATTTTATACGTCATACGACTTTATATATGTTTCGTCCGCACTACTTTTACGTTCCAATGGCAATGAGATGCATATTCATACAGGATCGATGCAATACATGTCATGTTGGGTTCTATGAAACCTAATCTAACCTGCTAACTTTTTAGTGCCACCTACTTTACACGATGTATCATCTGCTAATAAAAATCCGAATTAATTTTTAATAAAAAAATTATAAATTTTAAATTTAAATTAAATCTTGTTAAGTTCAGCATAAATTAAAAGTTTTATTATATGTATATACCATACATACAAGGGCAGTCCGATAAGTACTTAGCCTCATCGCCCGATGGTGCCAGTATCGCAAGAGAGTTTTACTATCGTGTAGTACATTCTCGTAGACGGCTACTGTTAAAATTTCAACCGAATCGGACTCGTAGTTTTGTTTTGACCGCGTGTGGAAGCGGGCGTGTCCGCGGATTTTAGAAAAATGGAAAAAGAGCAATATCGGTCGGTGATTCGATTCTTGTTTTTGGAAGGGAAATCGCGCAGCGAAATCAAAGATTCTTCATTTCGACATTTTTGATTTCGCTGCGCGATTTCCCTTCCAAAAACAAGAATCGAATCACCGACCGATATTGCTCTTTTTCCATTTTTCTAAAATCCGCGGACACGCCTGCTTCCACACGCGGTCAAAACAAAACTACGAGTCCGATTCAGCTGAAATTTTGACAGTAGCTGTCTACGAGAATGTACTGCACAATAGTAAAACTCTCTTGCGATACTGGCACCATCGGGCGATGAGGCTAAGTACTTATCGGACTGCCCTCGTATATACGCAGGGTGAACAAAATAAAGCGAATTTTTATCTCCAGAAATATTGTTACTCATAACTCTTTATTTTGTCCACTCTGTATATGTGTATACATATTATATGTATAATATTAAATTAATTGTTATTCAATATCCTTCATCCACTTATAAACAAGTCCAGCTAATTTCTTTTTGATTTATATATTATTTTAATTCAATTTTGAATATTTTTTGTTAAAACTAAATAAATCAACTAAATAAATATTTAATTATTATTAATTATTATTACTATATACTAATATTATTACTACTAATGAAATAATACTTATCCTACATAGAAATTATGAAATTGAATTCGCATCCTTGTTTATGTAAAATGCGAAAAATTTATGATTGTGAGACTGATTTTTATAAGATATATTTGCTATCCTCTCCCCCCTTTCTATCTCCTCCCCTCTTCTTTTCTTCTTTTCTTCCCTTCCTTTGAATGAAGCATAAATATTGCTGCAACTGTGTACATTGCATTTGAACACGTTTAATTATATGTATATAAATTTTAAATAAATTGCTAAATGTTTTTCAAAGAATTATAATGCAAAAAATTTTTATTGGTAAATATTCACGTAAGATGAATCCCTTCAAAAGTCAATGATCTTGACATATGTTGTCCAAGTCATAAAATATACAAGTCAAAATATATGACAACATATCTTGACTTTTGAAAGGGTTGACTTTATGTAAATATTTATCCTTTTATTTTTTACAAGCAAAATTTAATAAGTTTTTTGTCATAAATTTAATAGTAAAATTCTACAGTTATTATATACATATACGTATATACATATATAATTCATAAAATATTTATTAAACTTTATAATAAATTGTCATGTAAAAAATTTTTTATTCTATTTTATTCTAGTGTGTCTTTATATGTTTTATTAATAATTGAAGACAAATTGTGACTATATTACATTTTCACAAAACTTTTATACAAAAATATACAAATATTCGTTTAGTTAAAAATGTTCAGAATTTTAATAATCATTAATTACAAAAACAATGTTTTTAATGAAAATATAAAGCGCACTTACAGTGATCTAAATGCGTTATTATAAGCATTAAGAGTATCATTAATTGTAGTTTGATAGTTCACTCATTAAAATTAACTTAGCACTTCTGTGTGTGAGAAAAATGCGAAAGAAAAGAAATTCATTGCGACTTGTTCGACATTGTTCGACTAAGTTATAATTAATGCTAATGGATCTGCTTGTTGTAATTTACTATTATGACGGCATGTGTGCATGGCATTCTAATGGCTCTTTGAGCGTATTGCGAGTGACACAAGCATGATTGCATGAATACAAGCGTTCTATTATACTAAACTGCATATTGATTATTATCTATACTAATCATAACTTTTCTATATTTCTTTTATTACATTGATCGCTGTTTAGCAGTATAAATTAGATTTATATATATATTTGCAGATAATATTTAAATAAGATTTTAACAAAATTTCTACTTTTCAATATAATTCATATTATTCATGTACAAACAAATACGAATATAAATAAAATAAAAGATATATACACTAGTAAAAAAAATTATTGCAACACGTAATTAATATCAATATTTCACGTAAATTCAAATAAGCATATCTCCGCGAAAAATTATCGTATTTGAAAAATTTTTTTTGTTTTAAAGGGGTGAAGTCTCTACTTTAAGAAGCTTTCATTCGATTTTGATTTCATCCTCTTTTTCTCTCTCCATCCCTTTAAAAAGTAAAGTGTGTTTTTTTGTCAAAAAATTGCAAAATTTGACGAACTCTATGGGGTGAAATAAATTTTTTTCACAAATCTTATTCAAATTTTCATAAAATATGGACTTTTTTCTACAAAATAAAAAAAAGCAAAATTTGTACGATTTTTTTGACAGAGTTACGACATATCAAAACTATCTATGCATTTTTGTGCAATTATCACCAGCATTAGTGATACCCGACGCGCACTAACAATGATTGCGCGACAAATTGCTAATGAAGATCTCCCTCACAGAATCAGTGATCAAACAATTAGAAGACGTTTACGTGAACGTGGTTTAAGATCACGAGTTTGACATTTTCCTCTTCTAGTGTATAGAAAAAATGAATGATCCATACATTTGGAGAGAAAAATGTCGAACTCGCGATCTTAAATCACGTTCACGTAAATATCTTCTAATTGTTTGATCACTGATTCTATGAGAGAGATCTTCATTAGCAATTTGTCGCGCAATCATCGTTGGTGCGCGTCGGGTATCGCTAATGCTGGTGGTAAATGGAAAAAATGTATGGGTAACTTTGATATGCTGTAACTCTGCCAAAAAAATCGTACAAATTATTCTTTTTTTTTAATTTGTAGGAAAGTCCATACTTTATGAAAATTTAGATAAGATTTGCGAAAAAAATTTATTTTACTCTGTAGAGTTTGTCAAATTTTGCAATTTTTACAAAAAAACACACCTTACTTTTTAAAGGAGTGGAGAGAGGGAGAGAGAATGAAATCAAAATCGAATGAAAGTTTCTTAAGGTAGAGACTTCACCCTTTAAAACAAAAAAATTCAAATACGATAATTTTTTGCAAAGATACGCTTATTTGAATTTACGCGAAATTTTGATATCAATTACGTGTTGCGATAATTTTTTTGACCAGTGTATTTAATTTAAATATAATTAAAAATTATTATATATTATATATTTAGAAAAATTATTTATGTGTTATCTTAACTTAAAATACATCATTTATAAATAATAATAATAATAATGTATATAGAAATCAAAAAACTTTTTATTTAAATTTTATATTTGAACATATCTTGAAAAAATATATTTGTTTTGTTTTCAAAGATAATAAAATAAATATGTATTAAAGACATATTAGAGAATCACTTGGTTCTAATGTAAACATTATTTTTGATTATTTTGCACATTAAACTCGAATTGTTAGCAATTATTGTGAAAAAACATAAATCACTACATTAATTGACAAATTCTCTATTTTTTCTCTTATAATTGTAACATTTATATAAAACAAAACATAAATTCTTCAAAAAATCTTTTATTATTAAAATCACAAACAGATATCTAAATTTATATTTCTAGATATTTCTGGATATTTCTAGATATTCTAGATATTTTTTTTGGAGGAACAAAAAACTCAAATAACAAAGAGATAACGAGATTCATTACTGCACTTAATTAAATTATATATTAGAGAAAATAATTCATGTAAGTGCAACATTGTAATATTTCTTAATAAATAAATTAAATTATTTTTAATTATTATTTGTTATTTTTTAAAATAATTTTTGCAATTAAATTATCACTATTAATAATATACTCATTTCTTCAGAGAGATTACTTTTTATTGGAAAATTATTATAAATTTTATTTATTAAGAAATTTTATAACAGCAATATTGTAATTATAATCACGCAGTTATATCAGAAAATTGTGATTTTCCACAGCAATTTGTTTCTATTATTTATATTATTCCAATAAATTCCGAAAATGTAATTGACGCTAATTCGATATTGTCATTCAATTTATACATTCTATCATATATTCTATTACAATTAATCATTATTTATCTGAAATTCAAGGAAAGTTTATATGTACCTACAAAACAAGCGTTCGTGATAAATTTTGTCCAGATAAATGCAAGAGCATTCTATATACAGAGTGTCCTAAAATTCGAGGATAAGATTGTAAGATGAAAATTAAGTAATAAAAATTGTAAATATTTTTATTATTTAGTTTCTCCACAAAACTATTATGCTGCAAATTTATCCTCGACTTTCGAGATACCCCGTGTGTGTGTGTGTGTGTGTGCGTGCGTGCGTGCGTGCGCGCGCGCGTGTGTGTGTGTGTGTAGATATGTTTGGATGCATTTGTGTGCGTTGGGTATGTTTAAGTGAATTTAGGTGCGTTTAAGTACATTTAAATGCATTCAGATACGTTTGAATACGTTTGGATGTGTTTACGTGCGTTTGAGTACATCTAAGTGCGTTCGGGTACGTTTGGATGCGTTTGAGTCCATTTGGTACGTGTATTTGGGTTATGTTTGGATGCATTTGTGTGCTTTAAGTGTGTTTAAGTAAATTTAGGTGCGTTTAAATGCGTTTAAGTACATTTAAATGCATTCGGATACGTTTGGATATGTTTGGATGAGTTTAGGTACGTTTGAGTACATCTAAGTGCGTTTGGATGCATTTGAGTCCGTTGAGTACGTGTATTTGGGTGCGTTTGGGTAATGTTTGGATGCATTTAGGTGCGTTTGGGTACGTTTAAACGCGTTTGGAAGTGATTGGGTGTGTTTGTGTCCGTTTGGGTACGTGTGTTTGGTGCGTTTGGATATATTTAGATATGTTTTGATGTGTTTGAATGCATTTAAGTGCGTTCGGGTATGTTTGGGTGCGTCTGGGCGCGTTTAGATATGTTGGGAGCGTTTGAGGGCGCTTGAGTGCGTGTGGACACGTTTGGATACGTTAGGGAGCGTTTGGATGCGCGTGTATGCATGTGTGTGTACACATATACACATGTACACGCATACAAACACGCGCACATATAAAAATGTCCCAATATAATCATCCAAAAGGTGAGGGAAAGAATTAGGAGTAAAATGATGAAATTGATTCTGTATACACACTTATAACTTACTAATGTTTTCCATTCGTAACATTTTTATTAGATAAATAAATAAATATAGCAACTAGTAAAGTAAAATGACAAATGTCATGTCATATTGGGCAAGATGATAAAATTAATGTCTTCAAAAAACCTAAATTTAAAAAGAATTCTAATTTATTTATAAATTTTCCTAAATAATAAGCAAGGCTTTAGTACTGAAAAAATAAATAATCATTTTTACATTATCTTAGAAATTAGAAAAAGTTGACAAATCTTTAAGATCATAGTCTTATTCTCTTTTCTTCTATACCATGGTATTTCTAAAACAAAATCGAACTACTCTTATTTAAAAAAAATAACATTATAAATTATACATGAAGAGAGACGAACAAAATATTCCGTTTAATAAATATAAGAATATTATCTCAAAAAAGAGCTAAATACACTTAATTACATATACCTACTTATTTATATGTAGTTTGCACGCATTATATGTCTCATTTTCTGTAATAATGCATTTTGTAATATTGTGTGTGTGTGTATTATGATGTATGTGTGTGCAAAATTTATTTGACGAATATTATTTTAAATAATCCCAGTAGCTTCCCAGAATAATAATAAGCTTAACATATTTAAAGGCATGCTTCGCGCGGCTTTTGCAATCAAATGAGAGACTTGTCATGATAAATAATTAAAAAAGATTTTTCAAATAAATACATGAATAAAATTTTTTGTAATATATTTTTTTATACCAATAAAAACCAATTATCTGTCAACTAATTTCATACAATAACTTAAAATTTTAAAAATTAAGATTTTATTCAGCAAGAGTGAAATTATTTTGCGTCAAAATTTATAAAAAAGAAAAAAAATCTTTTAAAAATAAATCGAAATGGTATGACCACTTTATGCAAAATTACTATAAATTACATCACCAATGATTACTTTTCGATAGACTATGTAATAGTTATCATTATGCGAAAATCAATATTAGAGAAGCATCTCATTAAATATTAAAAAAAGTAACTATTAAAAAGAAAAAAGAAAATTAAAAGAAAGAAAGAGAGAAAGAGAGAAAGAGAGAAGGGGGAAATAAGAAACTATTTGACTGTGTTTATTTCTATAAAAGTGCTATAAATAATTGGTTTGATAATTATTATCTCTGATATTTATTCCAAAAAATATAAAGATAAATATTGTGTGTGTGTTTTATACAGGTGTATGCTGCATATTATAAATAAACTACTTGTTTTTATTGAAAGTAGAATTGTTATAAAAGCTAACTTTATTAGAGAACAAAAAGAGAAGTATGAATACATTTTACAATATAAATATTTTGATAAATGTACCAATGAGGGAGTTTATTTTGAATGACATATGTATATTGTTAATGATCCTGTAATCTTCAAAAGGTTTTAATCATCGTTCATTATTTATTAGAAAGTTATTATACATATATTAACAAATAATAAAGTTTTTAATGCAAAGCAGAATTCAAATAAAAACGACAACAAAAAGTTCAATGTAGAATACTATTTTTATGCAAATATTTCTCATTTATATTACATTGTATATGTATATGAACAATAAAAACTGTAAGTTCCAAAATATTAAAAATAGAAAAATAAATTATGGCCTTAACATACATGTTATTATGGTGATGATTCCGAGTAACTCGTACAAATTTTAATTCATTATTTATTAAAAAAATTATTTATTGCCAAAAATTTATTTATTAATCAAAAACTTTGTTATGTAGATAAATGTTAAATGTGATAACCAAAAGTGAAATAAAAAAATAAAAGTTGACCAAAAAATTTTAAATAAAAAAATTTCAATTATTTAAATTAATTTAAGAAATTTTTCTAATCAAAATAAAGTAATACAATTATTTTTTATTACAAAATATATATATATATAAATAAAAGAAGAATACATATACATGTGCTATAAATAATTATTAAGAGTTTAACAAGGCTCTGTAATATAAATATAAATTTAACATATAAGACAGGCAATAAGAGCCAAATCGCGGATGACAATGCGTTATCCTAACGAAACTGAACTATTTTTTCGTTAGAATTAAATACCGGTGCACAAGGCACCAAATTTTACTTGGACACGGCCAAGATTTTAAAATATGAAATAATCTCATATTTGAGATTTAATTTCAATACCCCTTTAACCCCCTACGGAAATAAATGAATGCAAGAGAAAAATATAGATCCGAAAGTCGCTGAATCGGGAATCGAACCCGAGACCTTTCGCTTGCCGGGCGACTGCTCTTCCAATTGAGCTATTCAGATCCCCTCGATTCTATACTTTTCTCTGTTATATATATTAATGTTGGTAAACAAACGCCTTTAAGCCAGCGTGTATAAATTAAGAGTTTAACAAGGCTCTGTAATATAAATATAAATTTAACGTATAAGAAAAATAGTTTAGTTTCGTTAGGATAACGCATTGTCATCCGCGATTTGGCTCTTATTGCCTGTCTTATACGTTTTTATATTTATATTACAGAGCCTTGTTAAACTCTTAATTTATATACGCTGGCTTAAAGGCGTTTGTTTACCAACATTAATATATATAACAGAGAAAAGTATAGAATCGAGGGGATCTGAATAGCTCAGTTGGAAGAGCAGTCGCCCGGCAAGCGAAAGGTCTCGGGTTCGATTCCCGATTCAGCGACTTTCGGATCTATATTTTTCTCTTACATTCATTTATTTCCGTAGGGGGTTAAAGGGCTATTGAAATTAAATCTCAAATATGAGATTATTTCATATTTTAAAATCTTGGCCGTGTCCAAGTAAAATTTGGTGCCTTGTGCACCGGTATTTAATTCTAACGAAAAAATAGTTTAGTTTCGTTAGGATAACGCATTGTCATCCGCGATTTGGCTCTTATTGCCTGTCTTATTACACATTTTTCAGTCGAAGAAAAGCTGGGCTGATTGGAAAGAGAAACATTCTCCTAGCCTCCTCTCCTTTACC
The DNA here is from genome assembly GCF_048542155.1 of Nylanderia fulva. NCBI lineage: Eukaryota > Metazoa > Arthropoda > Insecta > Hymenoptera > Formicidae > Nylanderia > Nylanderia fulva. The sequence goes on from NW_028190676.1 coordinate 317,561, forward strand.
ATCTTTCATTCTTTTGAAATTTCATTTCATTGCAAGTTAAACTATTTCCACTTTTATTTGTCGGAGCTTCAAAATTAGGACAAGTGCTCTCGTGGCGCTGACGTGTTTACTGATGACTGTGTACACTATTGGTATCGTTTGATTTTCATACAAATCACGAAAGTAAAAAATTAATAATTTTTTGGGGAGAATAGTTTTCGAACAATAAAAACGATAAAATATACATCTATATGAAAAAGAGGCTGATATAGTATTGGAGATAGCAGAAAGGGAACGAATGTATATTTCCAGAACAAATATTTACGCAAAATAGGCGTATAAAAAGAATATGTTTTTTGTTTGATTTGCGACTGTATTTTTCTTTCCGATTCAACAGTTCTCTGTTCTTCCTCTCTCACTCTTGCCGCCATCACTCAAGCAAGCACCCAACCACTCTCGACTAGCTCTTCCCTTCTTTCGCGCGTTTCCTCTCACGGATCCTCTGTACTCACGTTTACTTTGAAGCGGACAGAAAGTGAAGAGAAGGGAAAATTCTATGGGCATAAATTATATTTTGATGTATAAAAAAATATATATATATATATATATACACATATACATATATATAAACAGTGAATGATATTTTATACATTGAGTCGATGTTTTGCGAATTTTTGAACACTTTTTCTTACATGTTAAAAAATGTAATGGAATTAAATTGTTTTGTGTTATTTTTTTACTTGATTTTTTACTTCAAACTTATCCTTGTTCTGATGTCTTCATTCATATCAGGTTAAAACACACTATCTTAGACAGAAGATTTCTATTTACTGACCTTTTTTTTTATCAATATTTGACCTTGAGTGACGTCGTTCAGGACAAGGGGGATTACCTTACATTTTTAAAATAAAATCACTTTTTACATCAAAAATTGACAAAAGTAGATAGTTTACTAAACGTTTTATACTTTAATTTTATATTTTATATAATCTTATTTACATAAACTATATGAAGTTCATTTTTTGATATTTTACTTTAATATTTTTATACATAAAATAATAAGAGAAATTAATTGATGCAAAGGAAACAGTTATTTTTAAGAAAAAATATGTAGCTGTTAAGTGCAAAATACATACTGTGTTTTCTTTACATCAATTGATTCTTCTCATGTTTTGTACAATACGTTAAATTTATAAATAATTATGTTACAATTCTTTATTTTTTTAGTTATTTTCATAAATCTTTTTACTCGATTTAATGAGAAAAAATATTATAAGCCTATATTATAAGCTTTTTAAACTTTTTTAAATACTTTTATATACAGAGTATTTTGATCACAAATAAATATTTTTAATTAAAATGAGGTCAAGGAAATATTTACTGGCACTTTTATGATTGAGACATACAAATTGTTTGACATTCAAAAGTGTATGAGGAATAGCTTCTTAAATTTAAAATTACCTTTGTTTTTTAAACCAAATAATATGTTTTTTTACATAAACAAATTATCTTAATATTGCATTTAGATAGAAAGTGAATAATTTACAAGATATTTTATATATAATTAATTTTTGCATATTAAAAAATCAAATAAAATTCTTGCAAAAATTTTCTTTTATTAAGATAATTAATGGATATTCTCTTATATAAGAGTAAAAATACATATAAGTGCACAAAATATATCATTGTAAAATATACATTTTTAAATATATTTTGTATATATTTATTAGTTCACGCACATCTCTTCTTATTTTGTTTCTAAAAATATAAAAATATATTTACAGAAAGATCTAAAATATTTTACAAAATATATATTTTATGTCATAAAATATTGAAATAAATTACAAAAGATATCGTATAAAAAAATTATTATTTATCTTAATATTTATATTATAAAATAAATTAAAGAGAAAATTGATTTATGTACACATAAAACTTACAATTTTTAAAAAATATAGATAAATTTGGAAATCTAAAAAACTATTTTATTTAGAAAAAATGTTGGATATATTAGAAATAAAATTGATTTACATTAAAATTATTAAGAAACAAATTAACAATATCTCAATATTTCATCCCTCCTCTTTCTCCCTCTCTTTCCCGTCCTCTCTTTTTTTTGTCTTCCTTTCTCTGCTTCTTTTTTCTCCCTCCTTTTATTTCTCTCTCCCTCTTCTTCCTCTTTCTATCTTTCTCTTTTCTCTTCCTTTCTTCCCTTCCCTCTCGTCAAAAATATTCACTTGTAATAGTTTACGCAAATCATCCTGTGCAAATATATTTTATACAAAATACAAAATTTTAATAAAATTAGATTTAGGCCGGTCATAGTCAGGTTTTATATTTAAAATCGTCTTAAGTTTATCTTCAGATGCTGTACGGATCATTTCATTGGCTACAGAGTATCTGAAGATAAACTTAAGATGGTCTTAAATATAAGACCAATATGAATACCGATCTTTAAACTTTAAAAGAAGCATTATGGTCGTCGAATAAAAAAATTGACATTCAACTATAAGCTTTGTTTACTAGCCAGCAAATCAATGGCAGGGGTAAATAGATATAGTAGTAGCAATCGAAAAGAAGAACAAAGGCTATGGTTCGAAGAAACGATTTTTTTGTAGAATATTATATAATAATAAGCGAATAAAAGAAGAAATAAAATAAAAATGGAACTTGAGCATTTGCGTTAGCTCCGAATCGTTCGTCTTACCTTCGCTGTTTTCATCCTCGGTTGACTTGGCCGATTGCAGCTTCGCGCTCGGTTGCTTCGCTGCAATCAGAATTTGCAGCTTGGGGCACCGCTCATTTTTTTCACATATTTCTCATTATAACCTTTCTTATTTATATTCTTTCTCTCTTTCTCTCGCTCTGTCTTCAATGTTCATTTTCTCGCTCGACCGATCGTGACGATTCTGCTCATTGATTGATTGTGCAATCCTAATCTCAAGGTCAATCGCAAAAATTTCTGAACTACGTTAGGTATTATGTATATACAGGGTGGAGTTAAATAAAGATATACGAAACATACCATCTGATGCAGGGCAACAAATTAAATCGAAAAGTCCTAAGTTACTTTTTAATTTGAGCTTTATTTTTGCTATAAATTGTTAAAATTTGCCAATTAGCACATGGCTACAATTTAGACGCTGCCTTAGTAAACCTTAGTACGCCCACTAAGGTGGCGCCTAAGTTGTAGCCATACGCTAATTGGCAAATTTTAACAATTTATAGCGCCAAAAATAAAGCTCAGATTAAAAAATGACTCAAGACTTTTCAATTTAGTTTGTCGTCCTGCATCTGATAGTATGCGTCGTATACCTTCGTTTAGTTACACCCTGTATACGTAAAAGAGAGTTGAAATTTTATTTCTCATCAGATATATTAACTTCTACGTTCAAATATATTGTACCACGAAATATCGATAAGGAACTGAAGTAATAACAATGAAAATAATGATTTATTTCTCATTGCTCAATAAATAAAAAAGGAAAGATTAGATCATCGTTTTCTCTACATAATAATCGTATATGATATTTCTTCTAAATCTTCAGTAGTATCGTGAATATACATATCACAATATAAGAGAAAAAGATATATAATATATAACATTTGGGAATAATCAATTTTTTATCTGGCTCATAAAAAATTACATTTTTACAATTTTTTACAATCAATTATTATTTATATACATATTGAATTATCGTTTTATGTTATAATTAAATAAATCATAATTCTGTCTTTTTTAAAATTTTATATACACGTGAAAGTCAAACAGCACAACACCACTAGCGATAGTATTAATAAGTTGAAGTCTATCAACTTGCGTTGAAAAAAAGAAAAACAAAACAGGAGAAAATGCCCGCAAATGAAGATTACATGGATAAGGATAATGGAGTTTGATTGCCCATGATCTATATTGGGTTTATTTTATTATATTCTATATTTTTCATAAAAAAACAAGCACCATTAACAAAATGGAAAAATCAACGGCGCGAAATTTATTGCAGTCAAATTGCCTTATGTAAACGAGATCGCAAGAAGATCGTGTAAGAGATTGTGAATAATTGAGCGACAAAACTAGCTAAGAAATCAGTGAACAGCAAAATAGGATCTAACATCGTATGTCTATATATTAATTATAATAATCGCAGTTATTGGCCCTTTATATTAACTTTTTGCGACACAAATCTTTTTAAACATATTTTATTGAAACTTAACTTGTATAGAGATTTTTGAAATCACTGATTACAAATTTGAAATCAAAATTAGAAACCATACAGATTTATTGAAATTTCGACCTAACTGGCCAGTACAATTTAATTAGAAACACTACGTTTCGACCCTTAGGTACGGGTCCTTTTCAAGTGTAACTGCACAATAAAAATATACAATGATTAAGATATGAAACAATAATTTACAAAGTTGTTAACGAAGAACTTTAAAATAATATAAAAATAATGTAATGTACCTTTCAAGATGTTGATTCGACAGCAGTAAAATTACTAATGTTAAACCGGAGACAAGTAAATCAATTAAAGTCAAACGTTAAAAACACACTCAAAATTAGAAATCTAATATAGAAAATCCAATAGGTAAGACGATCAAAATTTATAAACAAATTGACTGCTGGTAAATAACTGAAATTTTATACATAAGAATTTTTCAAGAGTTTTTAATTTTAAATTTGCTGTCAAAATTTGAAAGTATAAAATGTGATAAAAAAACTATGATAGAAAAATAGAAAAAATATATTATACAAAACAATTATAAATTATAAAAACAAGGAAAAACTGTAGAAATACGGGATGTCGCAGAAGGCTAATAGATATATTACATCAATATATACATCATATTAATGGATATGATATAGTATTATAAATTATATTATTTGCTTTATTTGTATCTTTTCTATAATATTCTTCACATAAATCATATATAGTTAATAATATAAATATAATAATAATAATAAATAAATAATAATATAATAATATAAATTATATAAAGCTAAAATATTAACGTTTTATTTTCTATTTTAACTAAATTAAATTACAGACTTCTAGTTAAATTATTTGCTTTTTGTTATGTAGAAGATAAATCTTAATTTTTATATTCATTATTATTTGTTATTATTCTTGTTATTGCTGCGATTGAGATAGATACTTTATTACAATTTTAAATTCTTGAAATTTCTTCTTAAATTATGTGAATGGTTCAAACAAGTCTAAAGAAATTGAAGGAATTTGCATATTTTATTTTTTATTTTTTATTAAATATCTATCCCATAGTTGAATATTTTATATAAATACTTTCTAATTAATTAACTTATTGAAATTTAAAAAAAAGCCTGTAATTTTATCCATATTAAATATTGTTATTAAGATTTAAAAGATATTTAAAAATTACATTTACACAATTTTATACGATATAATAACATATGTCTCAAACGTTCTCAAACCAAAAGGCCAAGAACCGCATTTTTGCGCTTAATCGCGATAATTTGCTTAATCAATTAGAAATAATGAGAATGCACCAATTTGATTGATTGTTTCGAATCTGAATTGATCTGCTTTAAAAAGTTAAATCCGAATAATGCATATTTTGCCGACAAGTAAAAATGCATATCTACTTTGACTTAAGCGTTCACATAGAAACATCAGTTAGGATAAAATAAAAATTTTACAACATCAAGAGAACAGATATATGATTTTACACACACACATACGCACACAAACACGCACACACACACAACATACGTAAATTATATACGACAATCCAAAAATATATAAACATATACACCATTATATATATATATATATATATATATATATATATATATATATTAGTGTGTATATATATATATATATATGTATATATATATGTGTATATATATATATATATATATATATATATTAGTGTGTATATATATATATATATTAGTGTGTATATATATATATATATATTAGTGTGTATATATATATATATATATGTATGTATATATGTGTATATATACAGGTAGTCAAAAAGTATCGGACCCCCCCAATATTTCCGTTCCCTTGCATTTTACAAGAAAATGTTTCAGAAAAAAGTTGTAGGGTTTAAAAAGATCTATTTACTGATCTTATCAGTTTGACCTTGGATGGCGTCGCCAAGGTCAGATCGAAATTACATTAACTTTTTTAAACGGAACACCTAACTTTTTATTGCATATTCTTGTAGCTTATCTCGAGACCTTTCCAAAACACTACAAGAAAGTTTATTTTCGTTGAGTACTTTCCGAGTTGTGAGGCTTGAAAGCTACAGTGTACTGTAGTGTGGGTCCAGCCAGTTAAGGCAAGAGTGGCGTGTGGGTCCGGCCAGTTAAGGCAAGTGTAGCGTGTGTCCAGCCAGTTAAGGCAAGAGTGGCGTGTGGGTCCAGCTGGCCGGACCTACACGCCACTCTTGCCTTAACTGGCTAAACCCACACTACAGTACACTGTAGCTTTCAAGCCTCACAACTCGGAAAGTACTCAATGAAAATAAACTTTCTTGTAGTGTTTTGGAAAGGTCTCGAGATAAGCTACAAGAATATGTAATAAAAAGTTAGGTGTTCCGTTTAAAAAAGTTAATGTAATTTCGATCTGACCTTGGCGACACCATCCAAGGTCAAACTGATAAGATCAGTAAATAGATCTTTTTAAACCCTACAACTTTTGTCTGAAACATTTTCTTGTAAAATGCAAGGGAACGGAAATATTGGGGGGATCCGATACTTTTTGACTACCCTGTATATATATATATATATACAGGGTAGGCCATTTTAATCTTTCCACTAAAATTTCTCAAAATCCAAAAATTTAAGACAAAAATGTTTCAGATAAAAGTTGTATGGTTTTAAGGGGGACATGAGATGGTGTCATTGATTTGACCTTGAATAGCCATTTGAAGGTTACGTGAAGGTCAACTTCAATTTCTTAAATGGAACACTATATTTTTTCTTGCATACTTTTGTAGCTGACTTCGAGATCTTTCCAAAACACTACAATAAAATATTTTTTCATGAAGTATTTTTCGAGTTATTAAGGCTGCAAATTTGCAGTATTTTGACATAAAATACAAAATATCTTGGGAAATATTCATTTTTCGATTATCATACCTTAATACTTTTATGCACAGAATAAATCAGTTGATGTAAAGAAAACACATAGTTACCTTTAAAAAAAAAAATGAAACTTGCAATAAGCAGTTAGATAATTTTTCTTTAAGACAACTATGTGTTTTCTTTACACCAATTGATTCGTCTCATTATTCTGTGCATAAAAGTATTAAGGTATGATAATCGAAAAATGAATATTTCCCAAGATATTTTGTATTTTATGTCAAAATACTGCAAATTTGCAGCCTTAATAACTCGAAAAATACTTCATGAAAAAATATTTTATTGTAGTGTTTTGGAAAGATCTTGAAGTCAGCTACAAAAGTATGCAAGAAAAAATATAGTGTTCCATTTAAGAAATTGAAGTTGACCTTTACGTAACCTTCAAATGGCTATTCAAGGTCAAATCAATGACACCATCTCATGTCCCCCTTGAAACCATACAACTTTTATCTGAAACATTTTTGTCTTAAATTTTTGGATTTTGAGAAATTTTAGTGGAAAGATTAAAATGGCCTACCCTGTATATATATATATATATATGTATATATATATATATACAGGGTGTCCGGTAACTAACGGACCAATAATTAAGGGCGGATTCTCTGGCCAATTTGGAGACAATTTTTCCTTAGCAAAAATGTTGAGAAGTCAATAATTTTCAAGTTATAAGCGATTGAAAAAAATGGGTCTTTTGAAAACTAAACGTTTTGGAGTTAAAAGTCTAACATAATTACATTCTTCAGTTAATTTCAGGTAGAGTTTACTATAATAAAATTTTAATTTGAGGCTTAATTATAAAGATACATAATGACAAATATTGGAAAGTTGTAAAAAATGATGACCTTTTTCGACATTTTCGCTGAGGAAAAATCGTTCCCAAATTGACCAAAGAATCCATTTGTAATCGTTGGTCCGTTAGTTACCGGACACCCTGTATATATATATATATATATATATAATATATAAAAAACAATACATCTGTATTGTAATAAAATCGCGAAAATATAGTATATGAAGTGAGATGTGATAAAGAACGAGTGCATTAACTATATGACTAGTAACACGAGTATAAAATCAGTCACTAAACATTTTCATGAGACTAATATAAAATGTAATGAAAAATAAAATGCAGCAAGTAGAATGTTCTCAAGAGCGTGTAATAATACATAATTTTTTTTCAAAATATCCATTAAAGCATTATCATTGAAATAAATATTACAAATAATTATTAATATATTAAAAAAAATATCATTAAATTTCATTAAATATCATGAAAATAAAAACTTATCTCTATTTCTCTCTAAAATATAAATGCAACGATCCAAATAATCCACGCTTGAAAGATATAAAATTTTATTAAAACATTGAGCCTAAACAGTATATAGAAGTAGACAAATTTTTTCTTTTTAATATATTATAAAATATTATCGTATTGAGACAATCGTAGTGACAATCTATTTAAAAACAAAAATATCAAAAATAAAATATACATATATACATATATACATATATATGTATATATATTATACAGGGTGTTCCATGACTCGAAGTCTATACATTAAGGGCGTGTTATTAAAGTTATTTAGAATTGAAGCAGAGTTGAAATTCTCAAATAAACATATGTCCGAAAATGCTTTCTAACAAAATTACAACCATTGAAAGTTGATGAAAATATTTGAAAAAAAGAAAGAAAAAAGATATTTATAATTTAACTTGTTTATTTAATAAATTGAAAATTATAAATATATTACAAATAATTTATTCAAAATAAATTTCGAGTTATGGAACACCCTGTATATGTATATACAGAGTGTTCTAAAAAGGTACGGACAAAATTTAGGGAGATAATCATCACACCTGCAGGATAAAAAGTGTTATATGAATATGGGTGCGGAAACGCTTTTTTTCAAAAATTAGATAAGCTTCTTTTCTGAGTACGCGACGTTACACCTAAATAAGGTAGTAATCTTATCTACCAGACAGAAAAATATTGATCTTTAATGTTATGGTTACTTATTCACACCTAGTAATGGCTAAAATAATAGCAATATAAAAAACTAATTCCTAAAAAAAAACTAACTTCTAAAAAAAGCGTTTTTGCACCCATGTTCATATAACATTTTTTCATCCTTTAGGTGTGAAGATTATCTTCCTAAATTTTGGCCGTATCTGTTTAAAATACTCTGTAGGTGTCCCATTTAACTTGGACAGTAAAATATCTCAAAAACTGAGCCCAGCAGACAAAAATGTTTCAAACAAAAGTTGTATGGTTTCCAGGGAGACATAAGATGGTACCATTGGTTTGATCTTGAAGAGTAATTTGAAGGTGACATGAAGGTTAAAAAACCTTCAATTTCTTAAATAGAACCTATTATTTCTTGTTACACATTCTTGTAGGTTATCTTAAGAGCTTTTTAAAACACTATAATAAAATAACTTTTCATTGAGTAATTTTCGAGTTATGAGACTCCAAAGCAGTACTTCGCAGTACTTTGACATAAAGTACAAAATATCTTGTATGTTGTCATGTTATGGGGTCAAGTTGATCCTTAGGTATCATTCCAAGGTCAAATCAAATTTTCACTCAAATCGCTGTAGTTATGAATGTTTAAAAAAATTCGGATTATTCTACTTTTAGTACTATACAGGAACAACGACGTGTACGTAGTTTCTTTCTGTTCCCTTTGGGATGCTTGATTAACGTGAATCCTTTTGCCTCTCACGATCTGCTAATCCGATCATTGTCAACCTATCACTGCATTTCAAAAAAATTCCACAACTTGCGGATAATATTTGTGTCATTGAATTGCTTATTTTGATATTCCCGGGAGAGGGCAGTGTAAGCAAGGTCCACGTGCGGAAAACAATATTCCTTATCATTTTGCAGATTCTCATTCATGATCAATAACTCTCAACTATCTTGCATTTGAATACGAATTTGTACCATGGCAAACTATGCGCCAAGTGAGGTAGTTGATATTTTGTTAGTTCTTGGCGAAAGCCATAGAAATTACAAAAATGCTTCATGTCTTTATGCTGAATATTATCCCGATCGTTGTCATCCAGGCCCGCAATAAATTATAAATATTGAAAGAAGATCTCGTGAAATAGTAAATCGTCACCAGAGACAGCGAAACAGAAACAATAATAATAATGACCCAAGGCTTCTCGCCATTTTGGATATGGTTCATCTGAATCCTCACATTAGTACTCGGCACATCGAACGTGAATTAGGAATTCCTCAATCAACCGCTCATCATTTGTTGCATTCCGTTAATTATCATCCCTACTATATTACACTTGAAGAACTGAGTGAGAATGATCGACTGTTGAGAGTCAATTTTTATAGATGGGCCCTGAATACATTAAATGAAAATCCAGATTTTTTTTCGTTTGTTTGTTTCTGTGATGAAACTACATTTCATAGTACTGGCAATCTGAATATGCATAATAGTCATTATTGGTCGCCTGTTAATCCTCAGTGGATGAGAGAAGAAATGAATCAGCACCAATAGAGTATTCACGTATGGATAGGGATATTAAATGGCTATATTATTGGACCACATTTCTTTGAGCAAACGATCAATGGTAAAATATATTTAGATTTTCTCCGAAATTCCTTACCTGATTTCTTGAAGGAAATCCCCTTAGATGTTCGACAAAGAATGTGATTCCAGCAGGATGGTGCTCCTGTTCATTACTATCAACGTGTTAGCAGATTTATCGACGGCGGTATCAGGATCGTCTGATCATGCGCAACGGTCCAGTATTGTGGTTTCCTGACTTGAACTCTCTTGATTTTTACTTTTGAAGATATGCAAAAGATTTTGTGTATCAAGTAGCTCCAACAACAAGAGCTGACATGATGAATAGAAAAAGAAGAGCTTGTCGTACAGTTACACAAGAAATATTTGTAAAAGTTGTACAAAATTTCAGGCAGAAATTGACTTTGTGTTTAGATAATGAAGGAGATCAATTTGAACATGAAAGCTAAGAAATGAACTAGCCGGATCAGTCTCCATCTTGCTTTTACTAGCCGGATCAACCTCGATCTTGCTTTTGCTAGCTGGATCAACCTTGATCTTACTTTTGCTAGCTGGATCAACCTCGATCTTACTTTTGCTAGCTGGATCAACCTCGATCTTGATTTTGCTAGCCGGATCAGCCTCAATCTTGCTTTTGCTAGTCAGATCAGCCTCGATCTTGCTTTTGCTAGCCGGATCAGCCTCGATCTTGCTTTTGCTAGCCGGATCAATCTCGATCTTGCTTTTACTAGCCGGATTAGCATCGATCATGAGAGGTAAAGAAACTCACGTTAATCAAGCACCCCAAAGGGAACAGAATTCTACTACGTATGTACACGTCGTTATTCCTGTATAGCGCTAAAAATAGAATAATCTGAATTTTTTTAAACATTCATAACTACAGAGATTTGAGTGAAAATTTAATTTGACCTTGAAATGATACTTAAGGATCAACTTGACCCCATAACATGACAACATACAAGATATTTTATACTTTATGTCAAAGTACTGCAAAGTACTGCTTTGGAGCCTCATAACTCGAAAATTACTCAATGAAAAATTATTTTATTATAATGTTTTAGAAAGCTCTTGAGATAACCTACAAGAATATGTAACGAGAAATAGTAGAAACCTAAGATTCACAAAGAAAACACTCCTTTTAGAATCATTGTCTCATTAGTTGATACTGCGTTGTATGCGTTTGCCTCGTTTATGCATAAAATTTTATTAACTAGGATTCCTAGAGCTAAGAGTTATATTAACAATAGCTTTGATTTGTACAGCTTGCTTTCTGGCAAAAGGATTGATAACGAGTTATTCATCTCACTCTTTACTCACGTGCCTCTAAATCTCGCAATTAATGATATTAATGATAGATGAGAACACATCACAAAGATCACAAAAATACCTAAAAAAGAATTCATAGAAGGGATTAATTTTATTTTAACATCCACCTATTTTACCTTCAAAGATAAGATTTATAAACAAACTTATGGGACTCCCATGGGCTCTCCATTATCTCCGATTATAGCCGACATAGTGATGCAGGATTTAGAAGACACAGTTTTGAATTCGTTAAACACGAAATGCACATTATATTTCCGATACGTCGATGACATTTTGTTAACCACTTCTAGTGAGAACATGATTCGGATTGTTGATGGTTTTAATAAATACCACGACAGATTAAAATTCACCGTAGAACAGGAGATTGGCCGCTGCTTAAACTTTTTAGATTTGTCTATTATAATAACGAACAATATGATACATATAGATTGGTATCAAAAAGATACCTTTTCAGGAAGAACCTTATTTTTCTTTTCACACCACGCACTTTACTATAAGATCGGCATAATTTATAACTTAGTTGATAGATGTCTACTATTATCACATCCACAATTTTTTAATTATTATTGACATATTAAGAAACAACGGTTACCCCCTGGATCTCATTTTTAATAAAATCAACCATTGAATAGAGCATCTTATTTCCAAAAAAAGTATCTTAAATAGACACAGTAAAAGACAAATAGGCAACTCAGAAAAAGAAAGACCAGTACTAAAAAAATTCTTTGTTATCCTATATATCAATAAAATTTCAGAAATGGTCTCTTCGGTAAAAAATACGGAACTCATAACAGGATACAGATGTATCAATAAACTCGATAAAATTATTAAAACGCAAAAAGATAAAAATGAACACCCATGTACGTCAAATGTAGTCTATAAGATCAATTGTAAAGATTGCAACGCTTCTTATGTGGGCCAAACGAAGAGACAATTGCAGACTAGAATGAAAGAACACGTTAACAACATAAAGTTAAATTCGACAAGATATTCGGTAATCTCTGATCACATATCAAATGAACATCATTCTTTTGATTGGGACAACGTTAAAATTTTAGACAGTGAAACTAATTATTATAAAAGACCCATTTCCGAGATGTTACACATTAAGGAACAAAAAAAGGGGTTAAATCTAAATAGAGATACCGAGTTGCTTAGCGAATCTTATTTTGATATATTGGAAAAACTAGCAAACATGTAATAATAATAAAAAAACACACAAGAGAAACAGATCGTTAAAATCCTAAACACACTTAAACTATATAAACACACATAATTACAAAATGAGTACATTTGGAAATGAGAGGTCATGTTACGTTGGTACGGTCTAGTTGGGAAGTGATAAACATTACAAGTAAGCACACAGATCACGTAAGACCAATTTTTATATTTTGACACTTTATTAATTTATTATATCTCACTACTCATAATGTGTTATGACAACAATAATTTCTCGCATACTAACGATGAAACCTATGAGATCGGCCAAACATCTCAATAAAGCGATCAATCCGTAAGAAATATAGTGACGTTTTGTAATTTGACTTAATTCGACATGCACTAATTCGGCGATAAAATTGCGACTTACAATCACTTATGATCATCTACTTTTAATTTCTATACTGAAGAAGACCGCGTGCGGTCGAAACGTTTGTACTGTATTATCTTATATAGAATAAATACTTAGTTTATATCATCTAATAATGCTCGATTAGTTGGCCTTTTTATATACTAAATTTTGTTTTAATCAATAGACGAGCGAATACACGTTTTTAATATTTTAAGAAATAGTAGGTTCTATTTAAGAAATTGAAAGTAATCTTCATGTCACCTTCAAATTACTCTTCAAGGTCAAACCAATGGTACCATCTTATGTCTCTCTCGAAACCATACAACTTTTGTCTGAAACATTTTTGTTTGGTGGGCTCAGTTTTCCAGATATTTTACTGTCCAAGTTAAAATGGAACACCCTGTATATACAAGGTGTTTTAAATTCAAATTTTAATCGTAAAAGTATATAATTTGCAACTATAGTAGCTACATATTTTTTCTTAGAAACAATTATGTGTTTTCTTTACATCAATCAATTCCTTTCATTATTTTATACATCAAAATATTGAGATAAATCATCGAAAAATGAATATTTTATGAAATTTTATAGTTTATGTACCTTTTTAGTGTCACATTTATAAATATAAAATACTGTATAATATAAATTATTCACTTTTTGGCCATCTTACTCTTATTACTTTTATACAGAAAATTACGAGAAATCGATTTGTATTTAAAATTATAGTAGTACCATTTAAAAAAAAAACAAATAATCTTTAAATAATCTTGAGAAACGCACTATAGAAAAAAATCAATAGCGTCATCTTCTGTCCACCTTTAAATCAAACAGCTTTTGTTTGAAATATTTTGTTATACAATCAAAAGTAAAAAAATTTGTAGAAGTAGTCGATTAAAATTGAACATCTTGTGTATATATAATATATGTATATATATATATTTTTTTCAAATACAATATATATATATATATATATATATATATATATATATGTATGTATATATATGAACACATTTTGTAATAAAATCACAAACTATTTATCACACATTCTTCAAAACCAGAAAATACATTTTTGAAAACAAAAACATGACTATATTTTTTCTTCAAATATATATTTGCAATAAATTTAAAGAAACTATATTAAAATCCTACTTATATTACACGTGATATATATTACACTGGAAATAAAATTTTCATACTTTCTGTTGATGTGAAAATTGTAAACGATTTTTTACTGTTTAAGATTAACGTTCGCTAAAAAGTAAAAAACAATGAAAAAATATGTATTGTGTTATCTTACCATAATTGTTACGAGTGTTACACTTACTCGATAATGGCGGTTGTGGCGCGCGTCGCACAACCGCGTGCTCCTGATGCGGTCCTGTATACTCGTGCCATGTGTACGTGCTCCTGTATTCCGAATGAAGCTGCTGTAACAGATAATTAAAAGCAGATAATCATATTGCACATGATAGCATACGATTACAGAAATAACAAAAGTAGATATAGTATTAAAAATATCTGATGTTATATAATAAGTATATAATTTTATAATATAATTGTTAAATATTTAGTATTAAATTATAAAATATATTATATTATATAAATATATTATATTATAATATATTAAAAATTGATAAATATAATAATAATAATTCACATATATACATATATAAATTATATTATTACTATATGTGGTTAATATAAATTATGTACATTTTATTGATATAATATATAAATTTTATATAAATATATAATTATAAATAAAATAGTTAATATTAATAATTGATATATATATATATATATATATATATAATATTATTATATATATTATTTATAAATATATATAAATAAATTATTATAATTATTAAAATTATTATAAATAATAATTAAGAACAAATATATATTAATTATAAAATTATTATAAATAACGATTATAAAGAATATTTTCTAAAAAATTAATAAAGAAATATTCGATATTATTCAAAAATAATGTATGTATTAACAAATTTTATAAATAATTTACATATTTTCTTTTTAGTTTTATAATGTAATATAGAATTTTTAATAAATCTTTAGATTTACGAATTATAATCAATGACTTATATATGCTAGAACTTATGTTAGACTTATGTTACGTTTGCAAAAAATATTTTATATTTGATTACTGCCATTTCCTAATGTCGACATTTTACTGTGTTATTTATTATATCACTATATCAATTAAAATAAGTTAGAAGGTTTCGATAAATGAGTGGATCGATAATTGGGGCTTCCATAATCTATCTCAAAAGACAAAACAAATCTGTAATATCTTTTGCGTACTTAATTTTATTTGTAAGCAAAACAAACTTGTAGTTTATAAGAATTAAACATTGGAACATGTGTATAATTTAATTGTATATACATATACATATGTAACATTCTCGGGAAGGCTTAGATCTCGAAGTGCTGCTTGCTCTTTTAATCGCTCACGTTCGGAAATAATTACACTCCCGTTACTAACACAAAATAATTTTAATAATTGAATATTAACACAACAGAACAGAGATAAATAATTATTAAAAAAATTTTAAACAAGAAGAGCATTTTACGAGAAAAATATTTTAAACAAAAATTGTAGTATTTAAAAGAACCCATTTAGCGGTATAAATCTGATCTTAGATATTACTACCCAGATAGCCACAGTAATTATTATGACATCATTTTGACATTAAAATGATGTCATAATAATTACTGTGGCTATCTGGGTAAGGTTATATAAAGGTTATATTGAATTTTTTAAATGGAATTATTCTAGTTTTTTATTTACATAAATCAATTTTTTGCAATATTCTACAAAAAAAAGTTATGAGGGTAGAAAGGTGAAAAAGTGATTAGTTTATGAGATACTTTAGACAATGATAACTTATTAAATATTACGAGGCCATGTGAAACGAGCAATAAAAAATTATTATAAAACTTGGAAAAATTTTAATTTAAAAAACCAATTACAAACGTTTCGAACTATACTTAGTCTTCCTCAGTGCGCAATAAAACAATAATAATAAACTCAGAAATAAATATTTTTATCGGCTCTCAATATAAAGAATATAAATATGTTTTCTAAATCGGCCAACAGAGCCAAAGCACGAAAAATTAATTATTCGGAACTGTATCTCTTGGTTTGAGATCACAAAGTTCCATATATAAATTAATCTCGAAACTTACATATGGAGAAATAGGCGCGAAAAATATAGGTCCGAAAAGTCGCTGAAGCGGGAATCGAACCCGCGTCTTTCACTTTCCGGGCGACTGCTCTTACCAATAATAATAAATAAAAAAATATAAATAATAATTCTAATAAAAAGTCGCAATACAAAGTCAAAATAAATTAGATAATTGTGTCAAAATTAAAAGGCGAAATACGTTAACAATAAATTTAAATTATTAAAAATAGTTCAACACGAAAAGTCCCAATTAGAAGCAAAAATCGAATTAAAATAATTCATCCGGCTAATCAATAAATATTTTAAAATTAATATTAAAACCTCGGAGTGGCACTTAAACATTACTCCAGATCTTGCAATTGAAAGTGTGAGCAATAGATGGAATGATATTAATACAAATACATTAATTCCAAAAAATGAATTCATTTATATGGTTAAATTTATATTGTCGTCAACACATTTCACTTTTAATGACATTGTTTACAAGCAAGTTTATGGCACGCCTATGGGTTTCCCGTTATCGTCAATAATTGCTAATATTGTTATGCAAGATCTAGAATCTAGAAGAATCGATAATTAACACGTTGGATTTTGATATCGGAATGTATCATAAATATGTAGATGACATTATTATGGTGGCACCAAAGAATAAAATAGATAGTATATTGAACAAGTTCAATAGTTACCATCAACGACTACAATTTATGGTTGAATACGAAAGTAAGAGAAGCATAAATTTTTTAGATTTAAACATTAAGATCATTGATAACGTCATACACTTGGACTGGTTTCAAAAAAAGACTTGTTCAGGTAGAGTACTATCTTTCTTATCGAATCACCCCATTTGCCACAAAATAGGAGTGATTTATAATCTCATTGATAGAGCATTGTTATTATCTCATCCCATATATCACAAGAAAAATCTAGAACTTTGTATTGAAATATTATTGGACAACGGTTACCCTATTCATTTAATTTTAAAAGAAATTAATAGGAGAATAAAAGTATTAAACAATTTGCAGCTTAACAATAATAGAACAAAAGAAATTACAGAGGGAAATAATAAGAAATTTTTTGTCATCCCCTATATTAATAACATCTCTGAAACAGTGGCATCGACAATTAAAAAATCAGATTTTAGAGTGGGGTACCGTTGTCTAAATAATCTTAACAAATTCATCAGAGTCCACAAGGACAAAAATGTACATAATAAGAATAATAATGTCGTCTACAAAATTAATTGTAAAGACTGTGAAGCGTCATATGTTGGGCAAACCAAACGAAAATTACGTACTAGACTAAAGGAGCATATAAATAACATTTAATTTTATTCTTCCAAGCATTCAATGATCTCTGAACATATTGTAGATAAAAAACATGTTTTTGATTGGGATAACGTCAAAATACTTGATATTGAATCTAACTATTATAAAATACTTATCTCGGAGATGATACACATAAAAGAACAAAAGCATGGTATAAATACAATAATAATACAGACACCGAATTGCTCAACAACGCTTATTTTGACATTCTAGAAGAAATAGCGAATTTTTAGACTTATTAAAATGTTTATGTTTTGCGACTTGACACCTATTTATTCAACTTTTTAAATGACTCGACATCAGTCAGATACTAAGTTCAACAACAATTAGAGGCATGGTCATTTCAATTTATTCAGAACAATTGTAAGCAACAAGTAACTAATTTTTAATTTGTAATTTTTAATTTTTTACATATACATAAGTGGATTTCTATTTTATAATATAAAATTTTTAAATTCAGTTTATAATAACAAATATTAAAAAACTTGGAGAGGATGGACACGATCATTGCCGGACTGATAGCCTTTCGCCGACTAACGATGAGTGATTGGTTTGGAGTAATGTTTAAGTGCCACTCCGAGGTAATATTAATTTTAAAATATTGATTGATTAGCCGAATGAATTATTTTAATTCGATTTTTGTTTCTAATTGAGACTTTTCGTGTTGAACTATTTTTAATAATTTAAATTTATTGTTAACGTATTTTGCCTTTATTTTTGACACAATTATCTAATTTATTTTGACTTTGTATTGCGACTTTTTATTAGAATTATTATTTATATTTTTTTATTTATTATTGTTTTATTATTGTTTTATTGCGCACTGAGGAAGACTAAGTATAGTTCGAAACGCTTGTAATTGGTTTTTTAAATTAAAACTTTTCCAAGTTTTATAATAATTTTTTATTGTTCGTTTCACATGGCCTCGTAATATTTAATAAGTTATCATTGTGTTTGTTTACATACGAGCTTGAGCATTGTTATAGATTAGGTGATTTTGTATTATTTATTCATTGAGATACTTTAGTTTGACATAATTTTACATAAACTATAAAATATCTCGGAAATTATTCGGTGATCTAAAGAAAGAAATAAACGAACTTTAAGAAAACATAAAAATATTTAAAAAATTCCGAATTGAAAACAGTTTACACGTTCCTTTTTTATACTCTGATGGACTATATATAGCAAAAATTCTGTTTATATTCTATGTGTAGAACAACAACAAAAAATATATAAAATCAAGATATTATTCCAATGTAGAATAAAATTCGAAACTTTTCACCAAAACATGTGAAATTCCACGCTAACTGTCAATATTATAAACATATAACTTTAGAAGGACTAGGCTTTTGTTATCGTAAATACACCAGTAATCATGCAACGTCAACCTGTTCATGAAAGAATAAAATAATGTCAAATGTGTTATATGTGGGAGGAGAGCTATCCTGATAATTACAAAGGTAATTTATAAATATCTATAATTCTCTAGTCAACTCTACAGACAGAAGTCGATCAAAGAATGCAAGCAAATATTCATAATATTATGAGAGACATTACTACAAATAAGGTTAGCTTAATTTAAACCGAATCAAACAGGAATATCAAAGATTAAATTGCCACTATCACTGTCTCTGCTATATATAGTATAGTTCATCAGAGTATAAAAAAGGAACGTGTAAACTGTTTTCAATTCATCAGGTAAACGTTTTATCGCCGTAAGTAATTATAATGCGAAGTCTACAATAGCAATCGTAGTCTTAAGTCGTAGAAATTGACCAATCACAGTCAATTATTCTTCTAAACTTCAACTGTGATTGGTCAATTTCTACGACTTACGACTCTACAACTGCTATTGTAGACCCCGCATAATGCAAAAGACATTAATAGGGTTCAAGTACGACTCAAACCAAAAAGAAGGAACTCTATAAAGCAATCAACACTAATTCAGCCTGGAAACTAGATCTACAGGATGTTCCATAGGAAATTACTGAAACTATAGTCAGCTGTCATTTTTTAATGCATGCAGTTATTGAGAAAACAAAGCTTTTTTCATTGCTTTTTATTAATAAAATAAACTAGTATATAAATATTTTATTTATATCCATTAAAAACTGCAAACTTTCGTTTTTTTCAACCCAGTTTTTGTTTTCTCAATAACTGCATGCATTAAAAAACGACAACTGATTAGTTTCATCAATTTCCTATGGAACACCCTGTATATCAACAGGCGAACTTACTTATTGGCTATATCTGACAATAAAAAATATCTCATTTATTAGATTTTGACTTTCATAATTGAAAGCATATCCAAAATTTAATTCAAAACAGAATCATGTTTGTAATTATCTTCCGATCATTCCCCAGTTATAAGTAGTAAAACAATTAATAAAGAAAAGCTTTGCATTCTTCAACAAAAAACGAACTAACTCTATTTGCATCTACGTTGAACATCAAAATGAAATTAAAACAAAAGAAGACGTTCAATGCAACGGAACACTTCAATCACTGCATTCAACAGGCTGCATAGGACGCTACACCAATCTCTCACAATAAAGATGTAAGCTAATTAGAGAGAAGCTAATTGAAAGCGGAAAATTTGAAAAAAATAGCACGTTACAAGAAAGATCCAGTTTTAAAAATCAAATTAAATATAGCTATTAAGGAGATGCTGACTAGATCTGTTTTATCGACAAATATTATTTTCATTTAACTCTTTATTAGCTATACAGAATTTAAAATCCTTTACTAGAATTAAAAAGTATTCATAATAACAAATCTGGGCTATTATATGTGTATCTAAAAAAACCGAGAAAGTTAAATAATTACAGTTCTCTTATTGTTTAGGTTAGGTTAACCTAATATAAAAAACCGATAGAAAAACTATATTATTTAGCTTTCTTGTTTTCTTTTATATGTATATGTAGTAACTCAGTTATTATGAATACTTTATTATTATGAATACTTTAATTCTAATAAAGGATTTTTTATTCTGTATAGAAAGTATTCTAATAAAGAGTTAAATGAAAATAATATGTCGATAAAACAGACCTAGTCAGCATTCCTTACAGAATTTGCAGAATCACTTATTGTAGAAAAAAAATCTAGAGACTAAAAAATTCTTAAGTATAATCTAAGTGAATATTTCAAAATATTCTTCATGGAATGCTAAGAAGCTGAAACAATCATAAGTATCTGCACTTATTTGCAAGCTAGATAAAAACTGAACTAAAAGTGATGGAAAAAGAACAGCTACCTTGTTAAGATATTCACCAAATTCAGGCAGATAAGCCTAAATGAAGAAAAATGTATACATATATGAAGTTTTTAACACGGCCTACTAAATGGAATTGTTTATTAGTCCTTTTACCAAAAAAGAAGTCTTTAAATTATAAATTTAAAGAAACTGGGTATGATCTTATAACAGGAGTACTTAAGAAATCATCTTATGAAGGTACTTTTCTCCTTCAGTCATATAATGGAATCCTTAGAAATAAGTTATTTTCCATCATAATGAAAGTAGCACAAATTGTTGTGATCTTAAAACCTGATAAAATTGCGAATGATATTAAATCTTATAAATAAGTCTTTTTCCAATAGCATTCAAAGTCTTTGAAACGTTACTCCTAACTAAAGTTATGCCAATTATCGAAGAAAAGCAACTTATATCAACTCAATTTGATTTCGGATGAAAACACTTCACAGTTAATCAAATTCATAAGATCATCAGAAAAATCAATAATGAAAAGAAAGCAAAAAATACTGTTCAGCAGTTTTTCTCGATATATTTCGAATCTTTGATGCAATGTTGCATAATGATCTGCTTTATAAGATAAAATTAACTGCTCCGTTTATATTATTGCTTTTACTGAATTCTGCAAAATAAACATTTCTTAAAATTAGTCAAACAGAATGATGTAATGACACAATTGTACAAAATGCATTCTAGAATTCCCTAACAAAATGTTTTGATCCTATATTTAATTGTACACTGCAGCTCTATCTAGGACACAAAAGGAGTACTTGATAAATTCCATTGTAACGTAGAAGTACTTTTATGCAAATTTGAGTTGATAATTCACGCTTCATAAGATTTATTTGATCTGTATTTGACAATTACTGATGATAATCCGAAATTAGAGCATACGAAATAAACAATATTTAACAAGAAAGAATAATTTATACGCTGTTTATCGCACTTGTCTCTTAAAGCAATAGTTTGATCAAAATTATTATAACCATTGTTATGATCTTAATCATGTCTGTATTCAAAAAATTAAAGCTAAAAATTGCAGTTAAAATATTAATTTTTATTATTTCATATTTTATTTTTTATTGAATAATATATATTTTTATTTGCTTCTATTATTTATCTTATTTATTTTTGTTAATTTAATTTTTCTGTGATTATATATAATGGCTTTTAAATAAACAAAGTGCATTTTTTTGCAAAAATGACTCTCATATAACTTCGTTAAGTTTTACACACGAGAAAATTTCGCGACAATTAGCACGTATCGTATTTAACACTTAAACAAGTTTCAACCGCTATCAACATTAACGTTTAGTATCACTTCCCAAGTGCAGTCGCAGTGTATAGGTTTGTAAATTTGTCTGTAAAGTTTAATGACAAAGTCCAACTTTCTATTCCGGAAGTAAATTTTCCAGTGAGAATATATCGACACAATTGCGCAAATAGCAATAAACATCGGACGAATTTGCTACTTCGAAACAATATCTAAATATATTTTGATAATCACACGATCGCTATTGTTTACAATATAACATACAACATCTATTTCTATTTCCAAATATGAGAGATAACATAGAACATATTGTAAAAAATTATTAATAAAAATTATTAATAAAAAATAAATAAATATAATTACAAAGCACAAAAAATATGTGATATATTATTACTGCATTTAAAGTATTTAATAATAAATTCATACTAAAATATTACAAAGTATATTATTTTTATTTTTAAATTAAAATAAAATACAAAAGAGTGCGCTAATACGAGTAAATAAATAACGAGATTTCAATATTCGATGTCAAAAATAGAAAATAATTTTTTCAATCACGATTTCAATATTCATAAAATTTTGCAAATATTTAATTAAAAATAAAGGGTGAAGTGTGCTAAATCGTACTCTAAGATAAAAGTAAAATTACAATAAAACTATCTATATAAAACATTAAAAAGTAACAAATTTTTTTTATTTAAAACTATGGTTTTTTGTCACTATAAGTTAATTAATGACACAAATTTATTATTGTTTTATTTCAAAAATAAATTTTAAAAAAGTAATATTTGGTACGATTTACAATACCGGTTTGCTAAATTGTACATCTAACAATCCCAGACAGCACACAATATTTATCATAAAGATTCATAAATATTTATGAATATATATTTTTTCAAATCTTATATAAATATTTTGAAAATGTTTTATAAAACCCTTTATTTAACATATTATTAAAACATAGATTAAATATTTCATATAATATTTATGGCATGTAAAGATAAATATTTATAGTAATTATTTTGTAAATATTTTTTAACTAAATTGTTAGTTCTTTCATTTACCGCTATGTGACGTACTTTTCTCGTATTTGATTTTCATCATGAGAATTATATAAGGCTGGCAAAAACGGAAATTAATAAAATTAACAATGTCAAAATTATTTCTATTTTTGAGCTACATTCTGCAACAGAATGTCTTTTAACAAATAAATTTATGTATATATCGATGTGTGCGTAAATTTATTTGTTAAACTGCTCTATTGCCTAAATATATTCAGTGTATATTATAATTTTTTATGCTATTTTAAAATAAATGTCTAATAAGTTACTTATGAACATAAGAGTTTGAAAAACACAAAAAACATCTAATCGACCAAATCTTCAAAAAATTTAACAAAAATATTTTTTGTTTTTTTTTTTACACAAAAATATAAATAAGTATTACCTTAATATAAGTATTATCTTAAAAAAAAATCACAAAGAAATATTTTCAGTTATCTATCTAAATATAAAGAAACGAATGCCTAAATAAAAAAGTAAATCAATATAGGAAATCGATATACGGTATAAAAAAGTTAATGGTTTTACTTCTATTGCTTTGTCAAAAACTTGTGAATAAAAGATAAACATTTTACTTGGGTTTTTTGCTTTGAAATTAATATAATATAATAAATATAATAAAAAATTAATATACAATAAATCTAATAAAAATTAATATAATAAAAAAGTATACAAGATTAAATAAGATGAAAAACTGTGCTTTAATAATAAATTTAATTGCTTATCTTTCTCAATGCGGCATAGGATACTAAATATAAAAATTGCACAAAATAAATTTATTATCATCTTAAAATATGTTAACTTTGTTTAAAATATACAATAGGGATACGATTTAACCAATGGTCTAATTTAACATACTTTCCCCTATTTTTGTATTATGATATAAAATTGATTTTAATTGATTTTTTATATTGACATTTTTTCCCATGTTAATCATATAAGTATGTGGCAGATAGTAAGTAGTAAAAGTCAATGTATTATACATATAACGACTTGCCCTAAATGTTACAAATATTAGCGAAGATATGAGAATGGCGCAATGCTGGTTCTACCCACATTCCACCCACAAAAATCGACTTTTTCCGTCGCATTTTCGCCATAGCAACGACAATTATGATTCGACATTAGCGATACCATATCAAAGTAAGGTCTTACAAAAAGGTCAATAAATAATATGTATTACATAGTAAGCATGCTGCCTTTATTATACATAAGAGGTATAAGAAAGTTTCTTGAAAATAACTTGACAATATGTATTGTAAATTCTGTATAAGGTGCATTTTAATTATGGAATAATAATTGTATTGGAAACATATATATTATAAAATTTTAATTAATTACTAAAATCATAGCTGTAACAAAACGGAAATAGCGTTTTAAAATTTTTGCATAAATTTAAATGTTTAATATTTTAGGATTAGTAAATTGCAGAAACATAAAATGAGTTCTATTACATTACCATATATCACACACACACACACACATAGCTATAATCTGTTACTCATTCATTGAACTTTTAATCTAAGAAGTAAAAACTTGTAATTATTGACTCATGTGGTAATTATAGGTCAAAAAAGAAATCATTTCATGGAAACATGGCAGACATTAACAATACCAATTTGAAAATTGTATCTAATATACAAAGATAGTAATGGATACAACATTCACATTCATAATAATCAAGAGAGCGAGGGAGGGAGGGAATTAATTTGGCGTTTTCTTATTATATCTTATTATAATTAAAATTCGCAATGAGGCATTTTTGTAAAATATATTCATTTTTTCATTAAAATATATGTGGTACATTTTCCACAGAATAAGCAATAAAATCGTTCAATATCTCTGTACAATACTGCATATATTGCATTCATTAAACTTACAAAGCACAATTACGTATTTTTGTTTAATTATGTATTTATAATTAATAATTATATATTTATAACATATAAAAACAAAATAAATATAAAAACTAAAATAAAAAGAGGAAATATAAAAACAAAATTATAAAGTATCGAACACTTTCAAAAAAATACATATTTTATGTATATATAAAAATAAATTATCTCGTTAACTATTTATTTACGACTTTCCATCTTACTGTTAGTATTCTTATATATAAAAGTGAAGAAGAGCTCTCTCTCTCTCTCTCTCTATCTCTCTCCCTTACTCTCTCCCTTCTCCCTCTCCCTCCCTCTCTCTCTCACTCTCTCTCTTATGTAAAAAAATATATACATAATATCTCATTGTCAATTAACAGTTATAAGCTTATTTAATTTAATTAGCTACAATATAATATTCTCGTTCATTCTTCTAAAATGTTTCACCCCAATCAAGCTATAATTTCTAATACTTTTGACATTCTTTCTTGGTTTTCTTATATATTTTTGTAGTTATTTATTTTTATGAGAATAGTTCAAATGTTAAATTGGAATTTATTTGTGCATTACAATTAAGTACAGACTCAATAAATAATGCGTCTGGTAATTACAAAGAATATTTACAATAATTTTGTGTAAATCATTTATTAAGTAGCACTTAATGAGTGTTTGTCAAAGTAAGCGTAAAGCGTTTATATTTCTGATTATGTAATGCACATTATTCGGTGTGTTGAAAATGCTTAAATTAACAAAGTGAAATGTATTCATTTTAGAAACTTTTCTAAATACAATTTTAGGAAATATGGCTTAATTATATTTCTCAAAACAATTAAACAATAAAAAATTGACTGAAATGTAGGCAAATTTTAAACAGCTATAACTGTAACATTAAAATATTGTTAAAGGCCGGCTCGCTAAATGAAATTATAACTATAAGAGTCGCTGTACGAGCCACAAAATATATTTTGTTTAAATATTGCTAAGACATTGAGGAACAATCTCATATTTGAGATATGAATTCTTTGGTACTCTTTACCCCCCTAATGTGATGTAGACGAGAAAAATATATCGGTCCGAAAAAGTCGGTTGAATCGGAAATCGAACCCGAGACCTTTCGCTTGCCGGGCGACTGCTCTTCCTCAATGTCTTAGCAATGTCTAAGCAAAATATATTTCGTGGCTCCTACAGCGACTCTTATAGTTTTTAGTTATGATTTCATTTGGCGAGCCAGCTTTTAACGATATTTTAATGTTATTATTTCGCTTTCTGTAAGAATACGTGTGTTTCAATAGTATACATATAGACGAAAGAAGTATATCGGTTCGTTAAGGTGTCTGAATATCTCAGTTAGAAAAGCAGTCGCCCGGCAAGCGAAAAGTCTCGGGTTCGATTCCCGATTCAGCCGACTTTTTCGGACTAATATATTTTTCTCGTCTACATCACTTTAGGGAGGTAAAGGGTACCGAGAAATTCATATCTCAAATATGAGATTGTTCCCCAATGTTTTAGCAATGTCTAAGCAAAATATATTTCGTAGCTCATACAGCGACTCTTATAGTTCTTAGTTATAAGCTATAACTTTGCTTTAGAAAATAAGAATTTAAATTTAAAAAAAGTTTTAAAGCTTAAACTCTACTTTCGAAAGATCAACTCTCTATTTTCAAAAAATTATTTACTTTTTTCAATTTTGCTATTTTTTATATATAGAAAATTACAATATGGTTTTTTAAAAATTATCAAATTTTGCGTTTTAAAGCACTCCCCTAATTGTTTCGACTCTGTCAGTTGTACACTTACACTTAGTAACTACTGCAGGTACTGATCACGTAGTGTCAGTGTACTGGAAATCAATTTTTTTAATATTAATTAACTTTATTTTCCATTTTTTATTAAAATTAAGCAATTTAACAACTCACTCCATAAAAACATAGTAAAATAAATATTACAACCATTCGCCGATTCTTTGTCAAATTCAGGGTATTCAAAAATAGAAAAATTATGTAAAAAACAAATTTTTGTTGTTGTACTATACAATGATTTTTTATGTCAAAATAAAGAAAGAAAAAGTCGGTAAATTTTTACGTTATTTTTATTTATTTGAAACCACCAGTCTATATGTTTCTGTAAAACTTTTAGCAATTATTTTGTTCGATAGAGCAAAATTTCAGCTTTAATAATCGTTTTTTAAAATTGCAGTACGATGATTTTTAATAGAGTTATGAACTTACAGTCAACATGCTCATTTTTCATTCAATCGGCGATAACTCAATAATAAAATCTCGTAGAAAGAATTTTAAAAAACGATTTTGTTAAGAAAACTTCAAACTTTTACACCAGAGAATTGAAAAATTTCGTAAATGTTTTTACACACGCCGCAGGTCAGTAAAGTGAGAAGAAAATTTCTAATTTTGTCCAGTTCATAGTCTTCTACATGAAAAACTAACCAAACAGAAATTTTAAAAAAGTATTGAAATACCTACTTTTGAAAATTACTAAATGAAATACCTACCTTTAAAGTAGACATTTCAAGCTATAAAAACCCTTTTTTTAAAAGAGAATGTCCAAAAAGTGCGATTTTTTGACTTCGAGCGTAAAGTAAAATTTGAGTTGTTTTAGGTCTCATACATCTAGAATAACGTAACATAGTGGTTTTTCCTGGAAATGCAGGGAACATTTAAATATCATCATATGTATAGAAAAAATTACGTAAATTAATATCTCATAAATCGAAATTTCTTGATGTTTAGTCAAATATTTTGGTAAATATTTTAGTAATACCAAGTTTCTAAAATTATTTAAAACGATTTTAATGTCAGTCAATTATAAATTGAATAATATATACAATACAGGGTGTCTCTAAAGTGCGACCCGGGCTTTTTATTTTATAGAAAAAAAGGTTTCAAACAAAAGTTGTAGGGTTTCAAGGGGAACATAAGATCGTGCCATTCATTTGACCTTGAACAGTCATTTAAAGGTCACGTAAAAGTCACCTTCAATTTCTTCAATATAACTACCTATATTTTTCATTGCATATTTTTGTAAGTTATTTCAAAGGCTTTATAAAACTCTATACTAAAATATGTTTTCATGGAGTTCTTTTTAAGTTATAAAGGTTTGAAGTTAACAAGTTTTTGACATAAAATGTAAACTATTCAGTTTTCGGTACTTTTTTGCACAGAATAATCAATTGGAATAAAAAAACAGATAATTGTTTTAAAAAAATATGTAATATCCAACATGCAACTACATATTCTTTTTTGTAAGCAGTTATGATTTTTCTTACACCAATTGATTGGTCTCATTATTCCGTGTAAAACGGTATTAAGGTATGATTATCGGAAACTGAGTATTTTACAAGATATTTTACATTTTATATCAAAAAATTGTTAATTTCAAACCTTTAGAACTCAGAAAGTACTCCATGAAAAATATTTTATTATAGAGTTAGAGCAAAGCTCTTGAGATAGTCTACAAGAATATGTAATGAAAAATAAGTAGTCCTATTTAAGAAATTGAAGGTGACCTTCACGTGACCTTCAAAGGACTATTCAAGGTCAAATCAATGGCACGGTCTTATGTCCCCCTCGAAACCCTACAACTTTTGTTTGAAACATTTTTTCGTATCTCAAATCTTTTCCAAGATAAATAGTCGGACTTTAGAGACACCCTGTATATATACTATTCAAATTATGATTGACTGACATTCAAACCATTCTAAATAATCTTAGAAACTTAGTATTACGAAAATATTTACCAAAATATTTAACTAAAACATCAAGAAATTTTGATTTATTGTGAGATATTGATTTACGTAATTTTCTCTAAATATATGATGATATTTAAATGTTTTCTGTATTTCCAGGAAAACCCACTATGGTTTTTACATTATTCTAGATGTATGAGACCTAAAACATGATATATTTAAATGATTTCTGCATTTCCAAGAAAAACCACTATGGTTTTTACATTATTCTAGATGTAAGAGACCTAAAACAACGCAAATTTTACTTTACACTCGAGGTCAAAAAATCGTACTTTTTGGATATCTTCCTTCGAATTTCGTTCATTTTTAACGAAGTTACAGCTAATTGAATTTTGTCTATTTTTGGAGAAAATTTAAGCGCTTCTCTAATTGTTTTAACTAGTGTATATAGACTCTAACTTTTATATAAATACAAAATTTTAAATTTTATAAATTAAATAATTTAAATTATTAATGAAATTATTTAAATTAAATTATTTTATTATTTATTTAGTTACATTGAACTAAATGTTGTATACACATATACACACATACACACACATGCACTGAAACACGTACACACTTAGATAGATATTTAAACACATATTTGAGTTTCTGAATTGAACGATAAGTATTTCATATAACATTATATTTAAAAGAATATAATTAATATTTAATTGTACTGATATAGTCATTGTAAAAGTAAATGTGTAGATCGGAAAAAGACGGGAGAAATCTCCCTCCCTATATTCTTGATAATAAGTTCAATTCTATAAAAATATAATTATATCTTACTTTAATTTTTCACGTTTAAATTTATTTTTTAAGTACATAATAATTTAATATTTTTTATGTAATACAAAAGCTCAATGTTAATAGCATTAGATTGACTTAATTAAATAAAAATCGGGATATTGATTATAATATAAAAATTTATATTAAAATTGATTGAAATATGTTATAATAAATATAAGATAAAAAGTTTATAAGATAAGCATTAAAATAGACGTATATGCATATAAATAAATATTTATAACTAAATTTAAAGACTAAGATTTATATACATTTTAAGTAAAAAATAGCATAAAATATGATTTCTAAATTTTAAAATATGTTATTGCATCAATTAGAAAATTTTGAATAAATTGCATAAATTATCATTTTTTGAAAGTAATATTTGAAAATTTTTTGAAGACGTCATTTCTATAAGAATCTTGTGAAAATCGCTTTTTTTAATTTTAAGATTTTTTTTTAATTTAAATGTAACAGTAAACTAATAAAAAATTTCTTGTAAAAAAGAAACAGTTTTTAACATATTTTTTATATCGAGAATTCACAAATATAACATTTTTAAAAAATTAAAAAAACACGTTTATTTCTGCAATACCTCATATTCAACTATGGATATTTTATGAACCATAACCGACACCAAAATTCCTATTAAGGGTTGAAAATCCTAATAGTATACTTTATTTAGAAAACTTCCTTAGCACGTCGTATATTGTAGTTATAATATGCATGACAAAGTTCGCAAAATAGCCCTTTTTTGCAACATTAATTGCATGTCCCTTAAAATTTCGTGCCGGTTTTTTTTGTTAAACAGTGTATAATAAAATCTATAATTTTTGTTTAAAAGAATTAGTTTCCATTTAAAAAAAAAACATATTGCTGTTTTATGTCCCTATTGCCTGCGTTCCAAAATTTACTTCTTGGAGTAGAATAGCCTTTGATTGACCAATTAGATCGAAAGAAACTCGAATTTTTTTGTTCTGCTTAGTCAACCAAAGGCTACTCTACTTCAAGGAATAAATTTTGGAACGCAGCCCTTAAAATCAAATAATAACTTTCATTTGACGAAACATTTTTTTGTAAAAGCATAAAAAAATATTTAGGATGGAATATTCAATTAGCCTATCCTGTATACTCTAATTCAAAAAAGAAATGAGACAGTTGCAACGTCCTACATATGAATTATATTATTACAATTCTCCGGCTCTCTCACCTTATCAATCGGCATTGAAGGGCACGCACGGCAGAGGTTCCAGAATGAACCAATCATGAGGCCGCGGTGTGTGGGGCAGTGGGACAGTAACACACAGCTGCTACGTTAGCAAGCGATGCACAAAGTTGGGCTGTTTCTCGGCGGCGAACACGCGCGCCGTGTCGTTAACAGATTAGGGACGTTCTACCAAGAAGGACAATATGCGACTCTTCGATGTCGATTACACAGAATACACACTACTATACGCAGCTCCTCTTCTCCTCATCCACTTCTCACCACTTCACCAGCACCACCTTTATCTTCTTTCAGCCTTCAAGGCAGTGTTCGTAAGCGGCGCTCGGGCTCAGGCTCGGGCTCCGAATTGCTCCCTCTGTATGTACAAGTATATCATGTATGTACGTGTGTATGTATATACAAATTATATTGTAAAGATCATATATGTGTGTATGTGTTACAAGATTAGAACTTCGTTCGTTCCCAGACAGCACCATGTTCAAAATTGGCGCATAAGACATCTTTAAGAAATCATTAAGACATCTTTATAAAATCTTATGATATGATATCCAAAAGACATCTTAAAGATGTCTTATGCGCTAAAGACATGATGCTGTCTGGTTTACTACTTAATTCTTTTAATATTATTAAGATCATCATCGATTCATCAGCATTTTGGTCGCGATAAGAGTTTGCTAACTCGGTTTAATTATGCTTTCTCAAATATACACAAAGATATGTAAATCCAAATGTGCAATCTCCACTTATACCTTGAATAATGCTAAACCGATGCTAACTTTCACGGCTCCTGATTTAAATTTTATGAATTTTATTAATTTAAATTACTTTTAAAAAAAATTTAATTATATGATTTTAAAGACACCTTGATATTAGCTTTCATTATAAGAATATACAATAAAAATGAGAGTTTCTATATTTACAAAGTACAAGAATACTTTGATGTAACCTTGACAGTCACTTAATATCAAATTAATTATTTTACATTTGTTAAATCAAATAAAATCAAACTTCAGTGAAGAAACATAAAAAATACGTTAAAATCACAAAAATACGTTATTTTTAAGATATTTGAGATATAAAATAATTATTAATTCTCACACATATACGAGTACATATGCACACACATATGTACAACGGACGACTTATTTTATAACTAATCTTTTAAAATAATTGGAAAATACAATAAATGTACAAAATTATAAAAAATTTAAAAACTTTCTTCAGCTAAAGAAAAATAATAAGCATTTTGCTTTCACGATTGATCTCTTCTTATTTCATATATCAACGAATAGCAGATTAAACAAAATCGCAAATTATTTTTAACGAGAAATTAGATATTTTATATATATATATATATATATATATATATATATATATGTATAATACTCAGATAATATAATAATAATTATACACTATAACAACAAATTTTACCAAGAAAAATATAGAGACAGAAGAGAAATATAAAAAAATATCCACTATATAATATTATAAAAACCTTTAATTCTAGAAACAGTCAAAAATTTTTGAAAACATTTCACTCTAAAAAAAAATACTGCAGATCTAACTGACGAGATATTTTAAGAAATAAAGCAGCAAATTCAAAGTACCTGTTATTAATCAGAATACGTCCTAAACTTTTCAAAACTTATTATACAAGATGATCATTAGATTGTTGAAATTATTTAGTTGTTATGTGGAAAAAATAGATAGAATTAAAAAAATTTTTTAATGTTCAAGAAACCATTTAATTTGATTAGCATTATAAAACTATAAAAATTAAAAATTAACTAATCAAGGTTACATTTTAAAAATGTATAGGCAAAATTTGATTATTAATTTATATTATATAATTAATTTATATTATATAATTTTGGTATTATGCTAATAAACTTGACAGATTTTGTGGTACTCAATTTGAGCTTTTAATTTTATTCCCAAATAACAATCAGATAATTATACTAACTTCATAACTGTCATTTTTTTTTATGAATCTCTTCATAATAATGTCAATATGATTATATCGCAACGATTGTGAATTGATATTAGCGTGAGATGGGATGCTCCAACTTATGATGCGCATCGAGTGCGTGAACTGTTAAATACTCAATTTCCCTATCGTTGGAAGTAGGAAAACTTTTTATGACAGATTTTCAGCTTTGATGCCACTAGATGTTTTTATGAAGATATGTCAAAGATAATATATTTAGAATTTTTAATTTCAAAAGAATCAGACATGAATGATAGTGCAAGGAAAATTAATAAATTTTTTTAAAACTGATTAGGTGTGCACAGAGCACAATTTTTTTATCCGCGCGCGCGATACTCCAGTCATTAAAATAAATCTTAATTTGAAATTTTTATTTTAATAAACTCCATATGTGTTCCACTTTGCAATTTATTGAATTGCACTATGATGAGCTCGAAAATAAAATCATCTATTACATAATAGAACCTTTTTATCATTTTTTTAAATATCTTTTATTAAACTTTTTATATATTATTATTACGTTGTTCTTAATTCTATTTAATCCACCCGCATTTAATTTTTTTCAAATTATTATACGTTTTCTTATTTCAGAAAACTCATTAAAATGGATGTATAAATTAATTCAGTTTTTTCACATAAACTAATACAATTTTAATTATCAAATTAATTTCTATTTTTTCTAATAACTTTACATAATTTTTGTAGTAATTAATTCTAACTTGAAACAAATTTTTCAGGTTGACCAGAATGTAATATACAAATGCAGATACATATTCTCATACATATACATCGTGATTTATATATCGTTTAAATAATATCCTCATTTAGAAGCATGTTAAACATATTTGTATAATTTAAAAATATATATGTAATATAGAAAAATTGATTTATACAAAATAAATAAAAAAAGTTTACTCAAACACTTACAAAATTTTGAAAGGAGAAAATATTTTGTTGCCATGTACAAAAGAAAAACTGTATTGATCTTAAAGCTTCGCAAATAATACTGTTGAGCAAAATATTTTCTGCGTAAATCAGTAACTGTATATCCTTATTTTCTTTCATCTAAAAATTTAAGAAAATTCGGATATCTTGGTTTATTTATTTGTTCAACGAGAGATAGGCAGATATCGCCTATGTGAGAAAGTTATATCACCGATGTGCGCGTGCACATGCGCGAGTGTGTATGTACGTAATAAGATGCAATGCCAGCATCCACGCATACAACAGTTTTATCAGAAAAAAATCGCAAAATAGATTCCATTCACGATTTAGGATTATAATCGAGCAGCATTCGGCATCATAAAATGATTGGTATTAAGAGCAGCAGTAATGGAAGGAGATGATTAAAAAGATAAGATGATAAACAAAAATAATCTCCTTGTAAAATAATTGCAGGATCATAGAAATAATTGCACGTGTAAAACGAACTAAAAATAGATTGGATTAAAAAAATAAGAAGGCAATCAGAACAAATTATCGTGAAATATTCCTGAGAAAACTTCAATCGAAGAATTGATCAGTAAGCGCTTATATAACAAGTCACAAATGAAAACATTTCAAATTGAGTTAACAAAAAGACGTAATAAAACTAATAAAATAAAATTTATTGAACTAATTATACATATTATACATTACTCATCAGATACAATTTCTAAAAGATCCAACAAAATACATATTTTAATAACATTTAACAGATTAGTGGAAAAACGGATAGTGCGTGACGGTAAAACAAAACATCAAGATTTTTTAGATGATTACTGGATGATGAGAAAAGATGACTGGACAAAAATAAGATAGATTAAAAACTAATGAAGTCAATCATTTTTCCGCTTTATCACTTCCTCATCTTCAGTCTGATAAATTTTCTGTTTGTCACGCATATACATATATTATATATATATATATATATATATATATATATATATATATATATATATATATATATGTAACTTCTTTCTTTTTTTTATAAATTTTCTCTCTCTTTTTCTATCACTTATTCTCTTTCTCTCTCTTCATTTATTTCATTGTCTCGGCTGTGTCAGAGTATCTTCGACACCTTGTCAACTGACTGGCTCGCGATCATCTTCACACATATATATGTATATGTGCATGCATCTGCATGAATATCTTTGGAAAGGAACCTTGGAAGAAAGGACACACCGGCATCAAGTACGATGGCCGGTCGCATCGGTTAACACTAATTAAATTTTCCTGTTGCGTACATGATATAGATAATAAAAGTGACACTCGCAAAAGGGTGAAATAATCGCCAGTCCAATCATATATCTACGTTGTCGGTCTATGTGAGTAAATGTGACACATAGAGCGATAGTGATTCACGTAATACATCCGTGCGAGCGTGTACGACAAGAGAGAAAGAGATACGAAGAAGAATATATAGCTAAAGAGAAGGACACCGAGACGAATTAAGGCAGAAATGAACTTAATGCACAATGATGTTCAAATATTGAAGTATGTCTATGTATGTGTCTGCGTGTGTGTGTATGTATGTGTGTGCCTATCAGCACTCAGGTGACACTCCGGACACGTACGAATAGTCGTTACGATGAGACGGAGGGCAGAGCGAGAACGAAACCGTGAGAGGCACTGCTGGTCCCACTGTCGCCGCACCGACGTTGCGTAGAGCGCCGCATCGCCGGCAAGACGGCCTGCGGAGGCGGTGGGAGGGATTATCCGAAGCAGGCGCAGGCGTCGAACTGAAGCGAAGACCGGGTCGATAGTCCGCAACATCGTTCCTCCCTTGCCGGCCGGCTGGCTCTACTCATGCTTTCTCGCTCCTTCTCTTCCTCTCTCATCAGCGATGTCGAAGCGAGCTGATCTCGTCTAGTCAGCGCCTCGCGAAGCCTTCTCTCGATTGCGCTCGCATATCCTAATCGATAGATCTCTATATCTCTATATCATCGACCTCTCAAGCCTCTACTCTCTCTCTCTCTCTCTCTCTCTCTCTCTCTTCTCTCTCTCTCTCTCTCTCTCTCTCTCTCTCTCTCTTTCCTTTCCCTTCGCATCGTCACCGCATCACTAAACTCCTTGCAATGACGAATTGCTAGTTTAAAGTTACGCAAATTCTTTTTTTAGTCTTCACATTTTGGGGAATATTTATCGATGCAAAATAATAAAAGTGTGTACTAAATCGTACCCTTCAAGGTAATATTAAAATTGCTATAAAACTATAAAAGAAATGATACATTTTTTATGTATTTGGAAAGTATGGTTCTTTCTCAACTATATATGCCAGTGATTCTTAACCTTTTTGAAGTTACGGAATACGTTTAATATAACACAAATTTGGACAAAAATCCACCAAATCATCAAAATTATATGATCGTTATAAGATTATAAAACTAATAAAAATATACATGAACATATTTTTTATTAAAAATTATACAGTACAGATTATATAAAATATAGTAAAAAATTTAAATTTTAATTACAAAAAATAATATTCATAAAATTAAATAAATTATAGTAGTTTTTCTAGGTAGGTACGCTATGTGCTTTCATAATTTCGCGGAACACTTATAACAAGTTTGCGGAACACTAATGTTAAAAACCACCGATATACGCTAATAAATATTAACACAAAATCATTGTTTTATATTGTAAATTAAAAATTAAAAAGAAGTATTTGATAAAATTTGTAACACAGGATTTGTATTCACGAGTTTTTAAATCGTACCGCTAACAATAAAATTAAAAAATTGTAACAACAAAAAATTTTATTTTTACAGGTCTCAATCTGCAACAAAATATGTCTATAAGAATGTCATATTTATAATAATAAATTCTCTTTAAAAAATACTTTTTGTACACAAAAATATAAATAAGTATTATCTTAATATAATTATAAAATTTGATAATATTTTCTTTAGTTGTCCATCTAAATATAAAGAAAACAAACTAATGTTTAAATAAAAAATAAATTTAGTAAATTGTATCAGTAAATCATACAATATAAGGAAAAGTTAGTGGTACGCTTTACCGAACTTTCATTGCTTTATTAAGTTTGTGAATAAAAAAAATAATTTTAAAATATTTTGCCAATTTTTTCAACCCTTCCATAGACAGGATTAAATAAAATAAAAAATGCTTTTATATATATATATATATAAAACACTTATTTGGGGTGGGACATTAAAATGGGACACCCTGTATTTATACTCAATTTACACTTTCATTCAAATTAGGAAACTACACAAAAATACACACAGCGTTAAATAATAGGGGAAAGTATTAAATCGTATTGTTTGATAAATCGCACCTTTATTGTATTTTTTAGACAGAATTAAAATATTTTAAGATGATAATGCTGTTGTATCGCAGCCTCATTCGAATGTTGCAATATTTGTTTTTTTCTTAAGTGGTCCGTTGACGCGAGTTCATATTTTATGTGATTTTCATGTATATTCCTCGTGTCTAAGCTATTATATTGAGAAAGATAAACAATTAAACTTATTATTATATATATATATATATATATATATAATAATTTTAATTGTTTATCTATATATATATATATATATATATATAGACACGAGGAATATACATGAAAATCACATAAAATATGAACTCGCGTCAACGGACCACTTAAGAAAAAAACAAATATTGCAACATTTGAATGAAGCTGCGATACAACAGCATTATCATCTTAAAATATTTTAATTCTGTCTAAAAAATACAATAAAGGTACGATTTATCAAACAATACGATTTAATACTTTCCCCTATTATTTAACGCTGTGTGTATTTTTGTGTAGTTTCCTAATTTGAATGAAAGTGTAAATTGAGTATAAATACAGGGTGTCCTATTTTAATGTCCCACCCCAATTAAGTGTTTTATTTTTGATTGTAGAAAAAAATGTTTCAGACAAAAATTGTATGATTTTGAGGAGGACATAAGGTGGTGCTATTAGTTTGACCTTGAATAGTTGCTTGAGGGTCATGTAAAGGTCACCTTTAATTTCTTAAATGGAACTACTTTTTATTACATATTCTTGTAGCTGACATGGAGAGTTTTCCAAAATACTATAATGAAACATTTTTATCTCAAGTACTTTTTGAGTTATAAGACAAGATCTCTTTACCTCAAGGTGACCTTTACGTGACCTTCAAGCAACTATTCAAGGTCAAACTAATGGCACCACCTTATGTCCTCCTCGAAACCATACAATTTTTGTCTGAAACATTTTTTCCTACAATCAAAAATAAAAAACTTATTTGGGGTGGGACATTAAAATGAGACATCCTGTATAATTATATAACCACTGTCATAACCACTGTTATAATTATATAA
This sequence comes from Nylanderia fulva, assembly GCF_048542155.1. Classification (NCBI taxonomy): domain Eukaryota; kingdom Metazoa; phylum Arthropoda; class Insecta; order Hymenoptera; family Formicidae; genus Nylanderia; species Nylanderia fulva. Next base: position 356,167 of record NW_028190676.1, read on the forward strand.
CCACTTCATATAATTATATAACCTGCAGATTACGTTAATATTAGATATAGTTGAAATTTTTTTCCACTTCCTTTAAATATTGTTTAATTATTGAGTATATTTTTATAATATTTATTATACAGGGTGTTCCAAAAGTTCCGGGGTTCCTGAATATTTCGAAAACTAAGCATGATAAAAAAATGTTTTGAATGAAACTTGTAGGGCTCAAAATAAGGCATTTATTGATGACCTTGACTTTGACCTAGGGGTCAAATTTAGAAGTCATTTCAAGGTCAACTTAATTTTTTTAAATGGAACCCTCTATTTTTTATTACATATTCGTGTAGCTTATCTCGAGAGCTTTTCACAATAATAAAATTATTTTTCATGGAGTACTCTTTGAGTTATAAAGATTTGAAGCTAACAATTTTTTGACATAAAATGTAAAATATCTTGTACAGTATTCCATTTTCGGTAATTATATAACCTTAATACTTTTTTTGCAATAATTGGAATAATGAGACATATTAAATATTACATTTTTTTAAACAATTATAAGCAACTATGTGTTTTTCTTTACACCAATTTATTGGTCTCATTTTTCTGTTCACAAAAGTATTAAGGTATGATCACCGAAAATGGAATATTTAACAAGATATTTTACATTTTATGGCAAAAATTGTTATTTTCAAACCTTTATAACTCAAAGAGTACTCCATAAAAAATAATTTTTATTATAGTAGCTTTAGAAAGCTCCCGAGATAAGCTACAAGAATATGTAATAAAAAATAGAGTTCTATTTAAAAAATTAAGTTGACCTTAAAATAACCTCTAAATTTGACCCTTAGGTCAAAGTCGAAGTTACCAATAAATGTCTTATTTTGAGCCCTACAAGTTTCATTCGAAACATTTTTTTCTACCATGCTTAGTTTTCGAAATATTAAGGGGTCTCGGAACTTTTGGAACACTATACATATATATATATTATATATATATATATATATATATATATATATATATCAAGGTCATACATATATATATTTACTTTTAAAAAAATGTAATTTAAAATTTTTTTAATTTAAACGCCGGACTAGTTGAAATTTTTCAAATTTGAATTTATCTCTCTCTCTCTTCCTTCTTTTTCTTCGTTTTTTTTCTTTTTCTTCCTTTTCTTTTCTTTCTTTTTTTCTTTGTTTTCTGGCTCTTCTTTTTCTCTTTTGCTTTACAACTATCCATTTTGCATTCTTATTCTCTAATATTTATTTTTCAATTTTTGAACTTTTCTTCCGCCAACCAATATGCCCAACACATACATAAAGTTTGATGTGAAAGCAATTCCGAATTACTTTTACATTCAGAAAGTTCAAGTTCCTTGCGGTGATTCCCGGCTTGCTCTGTCGTTGTACCGATTTTCTTGTTTACTCGACATGTCATAACAATATGTTACTCAAAATACATAGTTTTTTAAAAATAATTATAGTCTTGTTATCGCGCATAAAATGTTTGTTGATTGGTTAGGCATCAAACAAGAAAAATTCTTAGATAAACTTGAAGTGTTTTATTTGTGTATAATAAGATTTTATGCTAATTATTTTTACATTAATTTTTTTTATTTTAAATGGTTATAATTAACACTTCTTTTTTTAAATAAATTTTATTATTTTTTCTATTTCAAAAATTAAGTATTATTTTGAAGATTGGTACATAAAAATATTTAAAATGTCACTTATTAAATTTTGTCGAAGAAGAAAATAATCTCAAATAGATAGAAATACACATTTCTCAAAATTAATGATCAATCTTTTCTGTTCTTCTTTTAGTTATAGCTAATTATTATGTATATTCTCTTCCCAATTTCTTTCTCCTTACTACTTTTTTAAATTATAATATGTTATGTTATTTATTATATACTTAATATTTCTTTCAATTCATTATTGTTTATATTATTATGCACACACATTACTGCACACATAGAATAGTATATTAGCTAACAAGTGCGGGGGATCGTAAATCGGCCGAGAGTGCGGAAGTTTAGCGCACGAGGCTAAGCCGAGTGTGACAATCCGGACGATCGGCCGATTTATGACCCGCACATGTTGGCTACAATATTTTGTGTGACCGGTGCGTGGAAAGGGAACACTTTCTAAAATCCCATTATGTGCGTAAAGGATGACTTTTCGCGCGCCGGTTGCACAATATATAATATTATTATAAATAATTTATAGATAATTTATTATCATATGTAATTATATACATATATATATAATTAAATAAAAATAGTAATTAGCTCTGTTAAATTAATAATTGTAAACAAAGAAGGGTTATAAGAGCTATTAAACATAACAAAGTTGTCAGTTGATATTATATATAATTATATATACATACATATATATATATATATATATATATATATATATATATAAGCGCACATACAGGGTATCCTATTTTAAATGATTCAGGAAAATATCTCAAAAAATATGAAGAATACCGAAAAATATTTCATACAAAAGTTTTTGACTTTGAGAGGGACATAAAATAATGTCATTGGTTTAACTTTGAATAGTCGTTTGAAGATTACATAAAAGTCACCTTCAATTTCTTAAAGAGAAACTTCTATTTTTCAATACATACTCTTGTAGCTTATCTCGAAAGCTTTTTAAAACACTATAATAAAGTACGTTTTTGTTAAGTACTTTTCGAGTTATAAAACTTAAAGTTTACAATATTTTGATATAAAGTACAAAATATCTTGTAAAATACTCAGTTTTCGGATTTTATATTTATACATAATATATTTTATGTCTTACTAATATTAACTATCAAAACAAAAAAATATTATACACATTTTCTGTCTCGTTTTTTATTTAAAAAATTAATGTAATTTTGTGATATTTAATTATCTTTCTCCCTCCCCCCCTTCTCTGTTTCTCCCTTCCTCTTTCTTTTTCCATCTTTTTCTATTTTTTATCGGGCTTGTCGCATATCCAGCGCCACAGTGTCGAGTAGCAGCACATGACGTGTTCATAAACTTTAATTTTTAAGTGACCATCGCGATAAGTGTATTTTGAAAATCAAATCAATAGTGAATAAAGCAAATTACAAGAAAGTATAACGATAAGTTTGTTTATAAACATATACAAAAAATATCAAAAACTAAATAGGCTTCTGCATTAATTGAGCATCTCTTGGGCTTGAAACTTCCAAGTTTCCTTGTGGCAACGATCCAAAATTTTCTTAATCTGCCTCACTCAAAAACACAACAAGATAATATAAATATATAATATGTGATATCATATCACTAATATGTATATGTGCGTTTTTTCGAAAATACAGTATAGAGACTTGAATATACAGAATAAGTCATTAAAAATTATCACCTCGAATATTTGTCAAAAGGCGCAAAAAAATGTTTTAGACAAAATTTGCTTAATTTTGGGAAATTAAATAATAAGTGATTTTGGAATAACTTTGATTGGTCTTATAAAAATCATATCAAGACCGTCTTAAAATTTTTTAAAAAAAATCCACACTTTTAAGAATTTACTAAGGCTCTCTGTGGAATACATATGTGAAATTTAAATTTTAACGAACTAGAAAAAGCCAATCGCGAATGATTTGGAAGAACCAATGCATTAATTTTAAAATTAATTTTTCATGGAACCTGATTAGTTGTACAGTTGTACAGGATACAAGCTTTTCTTGGTGCAATACTAAGTAATTAAATAAATCTCAATTTGATATTTTTATTTTAAATAAACCACTGTGATTCTTCTAAAGAAGTGTAAGCGAGAAAAATATCGGAGTACAATGAGATGGCTAACTAAAATGAAACACTTTGTATAATATACAACTAGCTACATATTTTTTTTTTTTAAACAACTATATGTTTTTTTACATTAATTGATTCTTCTTGTTATTTTGTGCAATAAAAGTTATTGAGACAAGATTTTCGGAAAATGAATATTTTACAAAACATTTCATAATTTATTTAAAATTATGTAAAATTAAAATAGAAAATATCTGGTAAATTATTCATTTTTTGACCATTTTATCCTTATAACTTTTTATGCAGAATATTACGAGAGGAATCGATTTGTATAAAAAAAGGATGATTCCAAAGGATGATTTTAAAAAATTAAAAATCATCTTTCTCTGATCTTGGTAACGCCACTCAAGATCAAAATTATAAATAAGATTAGTAAATATATATTTTTAAACTTTATAATTTTTATCTCTGAAACATTTTTTTATAAAATTTAATTTATTGAAATATTGAAGAGTTCCGACTTTTTTGGGACACCTTGTATATGATATTTACGTTGGGTTTGCAACTTTTCACGTAACAAAATCCACCCACATCGGTTGATGCTTTCAATGAGGTCTATAATTATGCGGTTGAGTTTGCAATATAAAGCAAGATTTACATGTAGACAAATAATAAATTCCAATATATGCAGAAAGTTGCAAACCCATGTGGAACCGTATTATTATACACCTTGTGACACTCAAAGCATAAGATAAAATATAGATGATATATAGATTCGCTGTACGTAAAGAGTTGCAAATTTAGGTGGAATCATATAATTGTAAACTTTGTTATATTAAAAACAACAAACCTTACTTTATATGAAAAAGAGCGACCTAACATAGGTGAAAATCCTTCCTCGTATGTATGTACATTCATGCATTTCTCACCTTTAAAAATGTTTAAATATCTCTTGTAAATATGTGTTTTTATCGATCATTTATTATAAAATATATATTATTAAAAAAATGTGCGTATTTTTTTATTAAATTCCTTACCTATTTAAGTAAAAAATGTTCTTTTTAAAGTTCAACATCTAATGTACGGTATAGACATCTAATGTAGTAATAACAAGATATAGTTGATGTTTTCATATTTCTTAAATGTTAGAAAATATTATAATAAATGTTTCCAAATTGATGGATTATTTATTATTCCATAGTTTTCTTTACTCTTCAATTTTTAGTAAAAAAATTCTTTTTTTATTGTATTATTTCTTTCTCAAGGTGCTAATCGACTCGTCGACGTCAAAGTTCAAGAGAAGGAGAAATTTGAGCTTACAAAAACAATTCAAAGTACGAAAGTTTTTATTAAATTTAAGATACAAAGATATATGCAGTGCCGGATAAATAATGCACAATACGACCGGCGTAGTGATTATGACAAGCGTGACAAGATACAGAATGGTACGTTAGTTGCAAATTACGATAAACAGTAGTGCATACAAAGCACACTATTGACGGATTGTGATAAGTCTTATTCTATAATGAAGACGACACAGTACACACGGAGCTTGGTGAAACAATATTGGGAAAGTCGGAAATTCTCGACGGAGCCAAGAAATGCCTCAGCTCAAGACAGGTAGCAGAAAGGACGGAGGCTCCTGACGGAGCCGAGAAATGTTTCAACCTGAGACAGATGTTCGGACATCGGAAATTCCCGACGGAGTTGAGAAATATCTTAACCTGAGGCAAGAACCAAAATTTCGGAGACTCCTAACGCAACGAAAAACGTAGTTGGAGCGTAGTTGGAGAGTCGAAAGCTTGGATCAGATGGGATCGATGGATAAGATCTGGTACCGGTATGTTGACGAGATGATGTTATACAGAATGTAACTAAACAAAGATATATGAAGCACACCATCTGGTGCAGGACAACAAACTGAATCGAAAAGTCTTGAGCCATTTTTTAATCTGAATCACCGACGAGATACTATTAAAGACTGACAGCCTTACGGGAGTTTGTGTCGCCTACTAAATAGGCCTGTCAGTACGATGTCGGTAACTATTAAATTCTTATTTTATATATATAAATACTTATATACATGGTTCATTATAAAAGTAATGCGCATTTTCTAAGACAAATATATTTATTGACCGTACCGGGGGGGGGGGGGGGGTACAAATGCTTAAAATTCTTCAAAATACTCTCCCCCAGCATCAATACATTTGCGGAGACGTGTCTACCATGCCTGGAAGGCACCCTGAAACTCCTCGACGGGAATGTCTTTTAGGAACATTGTAACATGCTTTTGGATGTTTTCCACGGACTCCCAATGCTTTTCTTTCAGCTCTTTCTTCAGTCGGGGAAACAAAAAAAAGCCCCAGCCTCCTTACAATCCCGACTTAGCTCTGTGCGACTTTTTTTGTTTCCCCGACTGAAGAAAGAGCTCAAAGGAAAGCATTGGGAGTCCGTGGAAAACATCCAAAAGCATGTTACAACGTTCCTAAGAGACATTCCCGTTGAGGAGATTCAGGATGCCTTCCAGGCATGGCAGACACGTCTCCGCAAGTGTATTGATGCTGGGGGAGAGTATTTTGAAGAATTTTAAGCATTTGTACCCCCCCCCCCCCCCCCCCCCGGTACGATCAATAAATATATTTGTCTTAGAAAATGCGCATTACTTTTATAATGTACCATGTATATATATATATGTATATATATACCGGGTGAGTTTTTTACTCTAACTTCTCACTTTAACTTGAGACTGCAAAATATCTGAAAAACTAAGGCTTCTATCAAAAAATGTTTCCTACAAAAGTTGTATGGCTGCAAGGGGGCCATAAGATAGTAACAATGATTTGATCTTAAATATAGTCAATTGAAGGTCATGTGGAGGTTCCTGTCAATTTCTTGAATGGAACCACCTATTTTTCATTGCATATTCTTGTAGCTTATCTTAAGAGCTTTCCAAAACCCTATAATAAGGTATTTTTTCATTAAGTACTTTTTGAGTTATAAAGGTTTGAAGCTCACAATTTTTTGACATAAAATATAAAATATCTTGTAAAATATTCAGTTTTCGGTAATCATACCTTAATACTTTTTTGCACAGTATAATAAGATCAATCAATTGGTATAAAGAAAACAGATAATTGTTTTTAAAAAATATGTAATATTCAGCATGCAGCTGCATACTTTTTTTTATAAGCAACTATGTATTTTTTTACACCAATTGATTGGTCTCGTTATTACATTCTGTCAAAAAATTGTTGACTTCGAACCTTTATAACTCAAAAAGTACTTAATGAAAAAATACTTAATTATAGGGTTTTGGAAAGCTCTTGAGATAAGCTACAAGAATATGCAATGAAAAATAGATAGTTCTATTTAAGAAATTGACGGTGACCTTCACATAACCTTCAACTGACTATCCAAGGTCAAATCATTGTCACTATCTTATGGCCCCCTTACAGCCATACAACTTTTGTAGAAAACATTTTTTGATAGAAGCCTTAGTTTTTCAGATGATTTGCAGTCTCAAGTTAAAAAACTCACCCGGTATATATTTAATTATTAATTATGTTGAATATAAACTATATAATTATAATTTGCAATATAGTAGAACGAATGAAATGTTCTTATCAATTATTTATTGTTATGATTATCGACCGATGCCGGGCCTACCGAGCCCACTTGGTAGAGACAGAAATTTACTCAGGGTCGACGGGCTTTAATAGTATCTCGTCAGTGTTTGAACTTTATTTTTGACGCTATAAATTGTTAAAGAATTTACTAATTAGCGCGTGGTTACAACAAAAAACAGCGTAGACGCTGCTTTAATAGGCGTACTAAGACTTACTAAGGCGGCGCCTACATTGTTTTCCGTTGTAACCGCGCGCTAATTGACAAACTTTAACAATTTATAGCGTCAAAAGTAAAGCTCAGATCAAAAAATGGCTCAGGACTTTTCAATTTAGTTTGTCGTCTTGCACTTGATAGTGTGCTTCGTATACTTTTGTTTAGTTACATATTATATATCTAGCTAATCACATTCCGATACCCCCACTGCGCTACGCGCTACGTAAGGACCAATTCCATGAAGGAAACTGTATAAATGAGAGAAATTGTTGACATTATTCACCGTGCTTTTTTCAGAATCTGAAGAAATTGTAACGGTGCTTACTATACCCTTATAATTCAACTTTTTTTATTAAAAAACTAGGGGGAAAGCCTGTATATGCCAGGCGTTAAGGTGACTGTTACTGAATATTTTTTCAATTGTGTCGACAATTGGCCCAGCAAACACCGATATATAATTGTTACATTGCTATAATAAAACGGAATATAACAGGTAATATAACGTGTACGTTACATGTAACATCCATGTTAGTTGTAATTTCTCACTCATAGATGTAGCATTTTAATATAACATATATTACATTGTAGTTATATTGTAATTATATACCAAATAGCACATTGATGTATTGATAAGTCAGTGCTATCTTGGGGATATAATGACAATATAACTACAATGTAATATATGTAATATTAAAAATGTTACATCTATGAGTGGGAAATTACAACTAACATATACGTTACATGTAACATACTTAAGTATATAACATTTATATATTGTGTTTGCTGGGGGTGCTTTCCATTTAGCAACACAAGTCGACACAAGCATCATTCTATCTTTATTCTTATAGAATGTAGAACAAAAATAGAATGACGCTTGTGTCGACTTGTGTTCCTAAAGGGAAAGCACCAAAAATGACACGGCTTTGTCGAAACTATCACACTAACCTAGTCTGATTTTCCCCTTTGGTTTTTTTCATTACTTTTACTCTAGCTCCTGGCAGAACACCGGTATTCCTAGCATGCCGAGAAGTATCCGATCAATTCAACGACAGACAACATATAGGGATTGGTCTAGGAGCACAAATCTTATCTATCTTCTTATATATATATATATATATATATATATATATATATATATAAGAAGATAGATAAGATTTGCGCTCCTGGACCAAAATTGAAGATTTCAAGAATTTTCCCATTACCTGGGAATGGACCCCAAACATCATGCGAAATTTGGCGTTTCTAGCATATCGGGAAATACCCGATCAATTTAACGCCAGACAGAATATAGGGATTTTATATATAGATTATTTACTAAATAATATAGATTTATAATATATAATAAATACAATAATATACAAATAAAAAAAATAATAATATACGATATCTCATAGCAGTACATTTTCGAAAAGTTTTCAAAAGGATACATATGTTTTCTTACTATGGTATGATGATAGATATTAAATTCTTAATTTGATAGATATTAATTTTCGCTTAATATACGAGGACAGATCAAAAAAATTTTTAAACGAAAAAGAAAACAATTATTTTGAACAAAATTATATTTATTTTCCAAAATAGTCTTCTTTGATAACATTTAGTTCAATACTTTTCAAGATCTTTCATTCCTTTAGTAAAATGAGATTTGTCCGAATTCTCGAAATCCATCTACAGCTTTTATGACTTCAGTATTTGATGAAAATTTATTGCCAGTCAGCCATTTTTTTTTAGATTAAAGAATATGAAAACAGAGGCCAAATTTGACGAATAAGGTGCATATTCGATCAATTCGAACCATATCCCAGCAAACACCGATATATAATTGTTACATTGCTATAATAAAATGGAATATAACAGGTAATATAACGTGTACGTTACATGTAACATCCATGTTAATTGTAATTTCCCGCTCATAGATGTAACATTTTAATATAACATATATTACATTGTAGTTATATTGTAATTATATACCAAATAGCACATTGATATATTGATAAGTCAGTGCTATCTTGGGATATAATGACAATACAACTACAATGTAATATGTAATATTAAAAATGTTACATCTATGAATGGAAAATTACAACTAACATATACGTTACATGTAACATGCTTAAGTATATAACATTTATATACTGTGTTTGCTGGGATAATTCATATTTTTTACCATCCTAATTGCTTGTGTATTATAACTTGGTGGAATAAAGCTTTTCTCTTTGCTAAATAAGGCTTTTTGACTTTGATTTCAAAAGATCCAAGAGTGCTTATAATATGATTTGTTGTTTTTCCATGTTTTAAAATAGTCGATGAAAATTATTTCACATCAAAAAACAGTTGCTATAACTTTTTCGACTGATGGAATCGTTTTTGTCTTCGGAACTGGTTCACTCTCTTGATTATTTTTTGGTATGTCTTTGATATGTAATGATAGATCCAATGTTTTATCGCGACAGTCACAAATAATGTAAAAAATTTTTTATATCACGCTTGAACATGTTTAAACTGTACTGAAAAATAGTCATTTAAACTTATTGTTTCTAATCGATTGTCGGTAAACGCGACACTCATCGGATAGTAGAACTTTTTCATGTTTAAAGTTGATGTAAAATGCAATGTGCACGGTCGTATAAGATACTTGTAGTCTCTGCTAGCTCTCTCAATTTCAATCGGTGATCATTCATTATCATTCCACGAACATTTCTTCATTGATAGCTGTTTTTGGCCTATCTGATCTCCTCTACGCATGTACGGTCGCGTTTAAATTCAGCAACCTAATTTGCAACTGTTGCATATGAAGCAGCAAACTCACCTTGAATTTTATCTAACTCAACTTTTATTTTTTATTTTAACGTTTAAGACTTTTAAAAAAATGATTTATTGCTCGATTTTTTTATGAGTAAGAAAAAACAAAAGTTATTTATTTATTTAACGTTAAATTTATATTTATATTACAGAGCCTTGTTAAAACTCTTAAAAAGTTATTTATTTCAATAATATAATTAAAATGATTATGATTAAATGATCAAAATACTCAAAATCGTCGAGACATTAAAACTGTTATTTATGTGTTAAATATGTGTTAAAAGTAGCACAAATTATAAGGTCTGAATGATTCAATGGTAAAAACAGTTGTCCAGGAAGTGAAAAACCCAAGTTCAATTCGACCATTAGTGCTTCACATATTTTAGTCCGCACAAACTTCTAATTTTCAAATATTGTTTTCCAGCTATTATTTGTTAGGCTGAAAAATATACAAATGCTTTATACAGATACATCAATATCTTTATCACAAATAAATAATTGTTACGAGTTACGAGTGTGTCTGGATTCGTGCCTCTTTCTACTACACCCTTGTTTATTACTTGAGTGCTTCTGCACTGTTTCTACATTACTTTCTCACTGCAACCGCATCACTTCCACATCGTTTTCTCATTATATTCACACTGCATTTGCGCTTGCAATGACCTTATCCGCTTCTGCAATCGTAGAACACCTGTTTTTGTACCGCATCCGCAATTTCTAACTGCAGTTATGTACATCCGTAAGTATATCTGTAGCCATCACCATTTTTTGTCGATCTTCAATATTTTAATGCAATTATATTAAAATAACGAGAGAAATCTTGATGTGAAGAAAATACATAGTTATTTGTAAGAAAAAGTATGTAATTTACAACAAGCAGCTACATACTTTTTCTTACAAACAATTGTATGTTTTCTTTACACCAATTGATTTCTCTCACTTTCTTATGCATAAAAGTATTGAGGTAAGATTGACGAAAAATAAAAATTTTGAGATTTGAGATATTATGAAATATTTTATAGTTCATTAAAATTATGTCTAAATATCAAATGTCTTGTAAAATTATTCATTTTTTGGCCTTTTTACCCTTATAACTTTTTATACCGGAATTTACAAGAAATCGTTTTATATTGTATAAAAAAGATATGATAGCTCCATTTAAAAAATATATAAATAACTTTCAAATAATCTTGAAAGTCGTCCTTTAGAAAAAAAGTCAACTTCTTTCCCCCTTGAAATCCTACAACTTTTGTTTGAGACGTTTTTCTCTAAAATGCATTATTCAAGAGATATGTTTTGCTGTGTAAATTAAAATGGAACATTGTATATTATATACTAGGTGTCCCAGACTTACCTTACACCTATCAATGAGAGATTTCTGAAGTTATTTGAAGATAATTTTTCCTCAAAAAAAAAATGTCAAGGCATCAATCATTTTTGAGTTATAAACGATTGAAGATAAAGTTTTTTTTGCAAACTTTAAGCCTTGTGAAAATAAAATATTTAAAAAACATTCTTTAATTAATTTTAGGTAAAGTTTATAAAAAAAATGTTACGTTTATAAAAAAATATATTAATAGAATTTTAATTTAAGGCTTAATTACAAAGATATATGATGACAAAAATTGGGAACATGCAAAAAATGATGACCTTCTTCGACATTTTTGCTGAGAAAAACTCGTCTTCAAATAAGTCAGGAATCTCCTATTAATGGGCGATATAATACACATAGTTGTTTGTAAGCAAAAATATGTAATATAAGAGTTTTTAACAAGGCTCTGTAATATAAATATAAATTTAACGTATAAGACGGGCAACAAGAGCCAAATCGCGGATGACAATGCGTTATCCTAACGAAACTAAATAATTTTTCGTTAGAATTAAATACCGGTGCACAAGGCACCAAATTTTTACTTGGACACGGCCAAGATTTTAAATATGAAATAATCTCATATTTTGAGATTTAATTTCAATACCCCTTTTAACCCCCCTACAGAAAATAAATAAATGAATGCAAGAGAAAAATATAGATCCGAAAATCGCTGAATCGGGAATCGAACCCGAGACCTTTCGCTTGCCGGGCGACTGCTCTTCCAGCTGAGCTATTCAGATCCTTTCGATTCTATACTTTTCTCTGTTATATATATTAATGTTGGTAAACAAACGCATTTTTTAAGCCAGCGTGTATCAAATATAAGAGTTTTTAACAAGGCTCTGTAATATAAATATAAATTTAACGTATAAGACGGGCAACAAGAGCCAAATCGCGGATGACAATGCGTTATCCTAACGAAACTAAATAATTTTTCGTTAGAATTAAATATCGGTGCACAAGGCACCAAATTTTTACTTGGACACGGCCAAGATTTTAAATATGAAATAATCTCATATTTTGAGATTTAATTTCAATACCCCTTTTAACCCCCCTACGGAAAATAAATAAATGAATGCAAGAGAAAAATATAGATCCGAAAATCGCTGAATCGGGAATCGAACCCGAGACCTTTCGCTTGCCGGGCGACTGCTCTTCCAGCTGAGCTATTCAGATCCTTTCGATCCTTTCATATTTAAAATCTTGGCCGTGTCCAAGTAAAAATTTGGTGCCTTGTGCACCGGTATTTAATTCTAACGAAAAATTATTTAGTTTCGTTAGGATAACGCATTGTCATCCGCGATTTGGCTCTTGTTGCCCGTCTTATACGTTAAAAAAATATGTAATTTGCAACTACATATTTTTCCTTAAAAACAACTATTTTTTTCTTTACACCAATCGATTCCTCTCCTTATTTTGTGCATAAAAGTATGGAAGTAAGATTATGGTAAACTGTAATATTTTACGAGATATTTCATAGTTTATGTGAGATTATGTCAAGCTAAAATATAAAATATCTCGTAAACTCTATATTTATCTTTTAACCATCTTTATAACTTTTTATGCAGAACATTATGTGGGGAATCGATTTATACATATATAAATATATGGTAGTTCCATTTAAAATATTTAAGATGACTTTGATACTTTTATATAAAAAAGATTTTTTTCAAATTTTTTTATAGCATGTAATAGCTTACGTAAAACAGGTTAATTTTCGCTATTTTTTTTTAACTGTCGAAAACGTCTCAAAAATCGCGCGGACGGTTATACTGAGCACCCTGTACATGCATACATATATATATATATATATATATATATATATATATATATATAAATATATCTTATTTTTATAAAAAAAATTTTTGACCAACGAGATTTTATTTTAGTAAAAATCTATTATTTTAACTGAAAGAAAGAAATATACATCTTGACATCTTTTTTTACATTTTTTATGTTTTTTAAGGTTAATAAAATAGAATTTAGAAATAATAAATTTTAATAATTTTAACTGAATATATTAAGTGTACGTTAAGTATACCTATAAAAGACACATATAATAATAATAATTACTGAATTACTAACACAATAATAATAATAATTACTGAAATTTTAAATAATAAAGGAACTTACAATTATATAGTAATTAAAATAATATTTAATTAAACGCAAATTAAAATATATGTGTCAAACAATATTCGCCATTTTATACAGTCTTCATCCGTCTCTGCTGCAATGACGCACAGTAGCTATTACAGAAAGACGCGTCATAATGTCTAACATCGATCCGAAGTAACGCGGACTACTCTCGAGCGATATCCGCCTTGGCCATGCTTCGATCCGCGTTAAATAACATATATTCGTGACCTATATAAACTGGAGAATTCGCTGCTTTCTATTCAACATACTGAATATTTAAGGAAAGAAAAAATGTGTGTGGAACAAGAGCTTTCATGATAATTCGCATTAATCTCCGCAAGCGCTAAAAGAATTGATAATTTATTTTTTTTGTTACGCGAAAATTATATCGTTGTTTCATGTGGTTTATACTATGAAAAATTAATTTGTTACTTCATCACATTTGCGATGACACACAGGGTATTCCATTTTAATGGAAACAACTGTATATCTCTCAAACTTGATGAAGCATAAAAAGAATGTTTAATATTTATATTATTATATTTATATATTATATGTTTAATATTAATATTATTATTAAATTAATATAAAAAATGTTTAATAAATAATATTAATTTATTTACTTATAAATAATTAACATTAACTGTTTTTATAATTTTATTTTAATTGTATAAACATAATATTTAAATTAAGAATGTGTTATTAGATTTTTCCGTTTTGTGTGATATTGATGCATGCCATATAATTATACTTGTTGAATTCGTCTTGTCGAATACTTTGCAACAATATATAACATTTATATATTTGCATATGTTGCAAGAAAATTAATAATGATTTAACTAATCGACTCTTTGATCTTTAATGACTTTAACTCATGAAGAACGCAGTTGACAACATAGTTTCCGTTAAAAATATGTCAATTGGCACCTGTTTTGATTTTGTAGCGAATAATTTAATTAATTCATTATTTAGTTATACAAAATAGATTTATATGAAAAATTTCTTATATAATTAATAATAAAATAAATCGCAAGACAATAAATTACATTAATAATAATAGTAATAATAATAATTTTATCTATTATAATAATGATGATAATAATAATAATAATAGTTATCTATTATCTATTATCTATTAAACCAGTGTGGTTTTTAACTTTTTTGGAAGATATGAATGTTAAACTCTCTTTTTATAGTCTTAACAAATTGAATAAATATATTAAAGTACATAAAGATCCTATTCCTAAGTGTTCAAATATCAATGTTATATATAAGATAGACTGTATAAAGATTGTAATGCATCGTATGTTGGTCAGACTAGTATGAAATTATCTACTAGAATATCAGAACATCGATCTAATATACATAGAAACGTAAAAAAATATGTAATCACTGACCATAGATTAAAACATAATCATGAATTTAGTTGGGACGATGTAGAAATACTTGACAAAGAATCACAATATAACAAAAGATTGATTTCAGAAATGATGATCATAAAAAGGCAAAATAACAGTCTTAATTTAAAAACAGATATTGATGGCTTGGCAGTAATTTATGACGATATAATACATAGACTACCTAAGATATGAAAGTTGAAAAACATAAACAACTAACTATTTTCTCCGTTGTGTGGTCATCTCTCTGAGAGATAAAAATCATTCGTTATTGTAACCTCGAGCAATCAACATCTGAAAGCCTTCACGTCACAATATATTTTACTCGATTTAATTGTAAGTCTATTTTTATTAATTTACTTATCTTTCAATGTTAATTTTTCGTATACAATGATTTTATAGACATATTAACAATTGCTTATCGAGATTCGCAACCGACCTCCTAACCGAACAATTAGCGAGAGATCTGTTTCGCGACAATTACATAGAATGACGATTCGAGGAATAGAATATATAAAAATGCTCATGCTTTAAAAATGCGTTGATTTCGTTTAAAAAAAAAAAATAGCTTGACGTAGTTTTATGCGAATAACTGTGTCTCTGTATAGTTTTATTATATTGACAGTTAGGAATAATTGATTGTTAATTTCTATTAATCTTTAATTTTAAATGATGCGCTGAAGAAGGTTGAAAAAGGCAACCGAAACGTTCGAATTTATTTCTGTCTAATATTTTATGTTATAAATCTTTTTCCACAAATAAATATTAATGAAAGAACTTAATTAGCTCTTATTGCCTTTTATATGTATATTAATTTTTAAAGAGCTGTTACAAATTATATTAAACTTTTTTGGAGTTACGAAACACTTTTGATTATAACAAACATTTGTGGAACATCAAAATCATTAAGGTAATAAAACTAATAATAAAAATAGGCATAAACGTACTTTTTATAAAAAATTATATAGTACAGATTATATAACAGTAAAAAAATGCAAATTAAATATAAACTAAATGTAAATTTAAAAAAATAAATTTATAAAATGTAAAAAATTATAATAGTTTTTTTAGGTATAGGTATGTGGAACACTTGTAACATTAGTGTTCCGCGGAACACGTTTTAAGTATTCTAATACAATTTGATTAAATAGATATAATTTTGTTAAATAAAAATTTAATTAAAACCAATTTGTAAATTGACTCAATAGTAGTTTTTATATATGTATATCAAAGAGAAAAGTTTGTGATAAATACAGATACGGTGCATAAGAATAAATACTGCAATAATATTCAATAAACATAAATAAAGAGAGAAAAAGGGGAGGAAAATGTACAAGGCCTGATTTTAAAAATAAAATATTGAAACGTGATGTTTATATAACCTTGTTTATGTATTGCTACAAATTATACAATATAATATGTATTTGAAAAGGTAT
This sequence comes from Nylanderia fulva, assembly GCF_048542155.1. Lineage (NCBI taxonomy): Eukaryota > Metazoa > Arthropoda > Insecta > Hymenoptera > Formicidae > Nylanderia > Nylanderia fulva. The sequence goes on from NW_028190676.1 coordinate 372,898, forward strand.
GATTACAAATACTGTTTATGATAAAAATGCTGGATACAATACAATACAATATTGAAATGAATTTCTTGTGATGTCACACCATCGAATTATGATTTTTTTCATTTTATAACTCTTATGCCTTATGTTACATATACACCATATGACGCGAGAAGGATATACGTTCTAAAAATTTGCATAAAATTTACATGATCAATATTGACCTAGTAGTGCCCTAGTAGCTTCATTACGCCTTCGCAAAATATATATGTATAAATAGAATATAGATGTATCATGTTGTTATAATTAAATCAAATAAATAATATGTTATAACTTTTATAATAAAAATTTGAAATTTATAATATAATTGCATTATAACATATGGCACTTAAAATATATTCAATATTGTTTAAAATAATGACAATGCAACTATATACATCAAAAGGAACTCGGAATACGAATTGCAACACACAGTTGCTATTAAAGCATGCTCAACATCGATCTCATTCATTCATTTTCATTCATTTTCTTTCTTTTGTTTATTTCTGATCACAATGTAAATATTATATTATTTTCATAAAAAAGAGACCATTAACCATATAAAATAATACATAAAAATAAAAATTTTTATTTTTTTAATCAAATAAAAATACAGTAGCTTAATAAATAATTAAAAGAAGAAAAATGTACACGGTCTGATTTTAAAAATAAATTATTAAAACGTAACGTTCTTCCCTTAATAAATAATTACTTGTTTTTTGTATACACGACTCCTCCACTATACTAAATAAAAAAAATTTGTTTAACTAATATTTTCCTCAAAATTCATAAAAATTTCTCACTCACAAGTTTAGTAATCGCATATATATATATATATATATATATATATATATATATATATATTTCTAACATTAAGAAATTATAGTAATCTTAATATGAATGATTTTATTAATGTTAAAAATTACAATAATAAAATTATTTTTAGCTACATTTTTTTAAATAACACATGCATGTTCACACTTTGAACGAAATTAAGAAATACAGTGTTAAAAATATAACAAGCAAAAAAGTTTGCATATTTTTGGCTATATATGGATAGCTAAAAATTCATATATAGCCAAAAATATGCAAACTTTTTTGCTTGTTATATTTTAAACGCTGTATTTCTTAATTTCGTTCAAAGTGTGAACATGCATGTGTTATTTAAAAAAATGTAGCTAAAAATAATTTTATTATTGTAATTTTTAACATTAATAAAATCATTCATATTAAGATTACTATAATTTCTTAATGTTAGAAATATATATATATATATATATATATATATATATATATATATGCGATTAGTAAACTTGTGAGTGAGAAATTTTTATGAATTTTGAGGAAAATATTAGTTAAACAAATTTTTAGCTATATATATATATATATTAACCTCTTAACCTCTCTCTCTCATTCTTCTGTTTTTATAATTAAAATAAAATATTTCTATATTTTAAGTTTTTGGTAAAAGAAAAAAAGAAGAAAAATATATACAAGCGTACGTAGATATACTATAAACATGCGTTTTTCCTCCGCGCAATTATCGTTTATATCGAACATAACGCTCGTGAGGTCAATAACACTTGATATTCTATTAAAAGAGTCCCACCCTTCGATATTCTATTGGAGAATGACATATTTGCTTTGTGTATCGTAACAAAACACAGTCATGCGAAATACTATATATTTTACAGAAATAGCTCACTTTCTTGGAACGATTGATCGAAACACACATAGATCGCTATATGGTGCCTATATAATTCGACTCTACAAATCAACGCTTATCTCGTCGGTCTCGGGTCTCCTTTCGTTAACATGGCCGTTCGATTCGCGTCACAGTAGGGCTGTAATTCGTTGCTTACACTCACCAGGTATTGCTTGCAATGTTTTTTATGTCTAACGCAGGCGGGACGCTTCTTTTTCTTGGAGGTGACGGCGGCGACTGTCAGCCCATTGCCAGACTTTTCCTTATGGGGAGTCGATAAGTTTGACTTGTTCGCAGGCATAATTTTTCACCCAACTGTTTTTGTTATTTTATCGTCGATTATTATCAAATATCGTCCGTAAACGATGAAACAACAAGAATAGATTTAACAAGGCCAGATTCAACAACAGAAAATAACAATTATGTGATAACGATCGAAACTTTCCTACTTCACACTTTATTACAGGTTGCTCTCACGGCTACATGTGCGCGCCATCGTGTGTGCGCATAAAGCCTGTTCTACAATTGCATAAACGTAGATGTGAGTGGTTGTACGGTATCGTAAAAACTATTACTACTGTTTGCAAACGGTAGTAATAGTTTACAACTGCTTTTTACAACACCGTACAACCACTTACATCTACGTTTACGCAATTGTAGAACAGGCTTAAAGGTGACTCTATAGATGTTTCGAAGCGTTGCGTTAGCCAATCAGAAAATCTTTATTCATAATTGTTATTGGTCAATCCAATGTCTTTTTGATCACAACCTATAACCAAAGAATATAGATGAGTATAGAAACACAGTTTTCGGTACCCCGCGCGTTGCACAAGCTGGGGTACTTTGCTATAGTTTACGTCACGTATACTGTACTCCGTATAGCATTTCAGTACAGTATACGTGACATAAACTATAGCAAAGTACCCTAACTTGTGCAACCCGCGGGGTACCGAAAACCGTGTTTCTATACTCATCTATATTCTTTAGTTATAGGTTGTGATCGGGAAGACATTGGATTGACCAATAACAAAAATGAGTAAAGATTTTCTGATTGGCTAACGCAACGCTTCGAAACATCTATAGAGTCACCTTTAAGCCTGTTCTACAACTCCGTATAGCATTTCAGTACAGTATACGTGACGTGAACTATAGCAAAGTACCCCAGCTCGTGCGACTCGCGGAATATCGAGAACCGTGCTTCTATACTCGTCTATATTCTTTGCTATAACGCATATTTGATTAAAATCGATTGAAGTACTGCCACAGTATAACCATACCCAGTAGCGACAGTGGGCCATTTAAACGTGTCTCAAATCTGAGTGCGCATGTGCGAACTTATACCCTTAGCAACATGGCTGCCGTCAGCTGCTGTAAGCGGGTTATTATATGTTGTGTAGTGCTAGAAATCGCGTAATAAGATAATTAGCTCGATAAATCTCGCTTGAAATTTAATTGTTTCCTCTTTACTCATTCGTGATGTCATCTGTGAAGAAAGGTGAATACAGTTGCGCTATGAAAAATTGTAAAAATATTTCTAAGCGTAAACCTGGTCTCAGTTTTTTCTTTTTCCCAAAAGATCCAGATAGGTATATAAAACTAATTGTTATTAATAAATTTGTAATTTACAAATATAAATATATATAAATGTTAATTATATATCAAATATTTTCTACCTAATATTTTGTGTATAAAACGTTTTTCAGAGAAAAATTGTGGTTGGAAAAATGTGACCGTGAAATTAACGTGTCACACATATATCGGACATAACTCGATTACGTGCTTCACAGATTAATATATTTATATTTGTTTATAATATTTTATTTATATATTATATCTTTATATATTATTTTAATATTTTACTGAGACAGCGTTATCGAATATCTATAGTCATAATACGAATATCAAAATATCGAAGCATGTCGGATTATGCCCAATATGCGTGTAACTTCAAAAAATTATAACAAAGATTTGCGCTGAAAATGGCCCAAAAGAAGGAGCCAAAACGTTCGCTTTTTCATTTTGTTTGTATGAATTATATTAGTATAGAATAAAGGTATGCGTTTTATTAATCTTACGCTTGCTCGTATTCAATTATTCCTATCCCCGTGTGTACATACATTTGAATCGTAGCGCCCGTTACCCTTAGCAATATGGCGGCATATCACGTGACGTTGCCGAGTTGAGACATACTACATCAAAGGTGCCGACGCTCACTGTCGCTACTGGGTATACTGTGGTACTGCGCTACAGTTCATAACATAATAAAAAGTCAGGCAAACTCAAATAGCAAACTGACGTCATTAAACGTCAAAATGATGTCATTAGACGTCACAATGACGTCAATTTGCTACCTGAGAAATGGGATAAAAATATCTTTTTTATATGCTTAAAATATGATACAAATATACACACATACATGCACAATATACAACCCATACAGCACAGATTATTGCAATTATATTGCAGCAACGTTGCAATGTTGCAAGTTGCAATGCAACATTATAAAGACATTGCAGAGATATAGGTGCACAAAATTCCAGCACACTTGTAGCAACATGACATTAATATTTCGGAAATATTGCATGTAATCCAAATTCTATAATTTATATATTGTAATATATATACATGTACCCAGCAAACACCAAATTACAGCTATATAATTGTTAGTTGTAATTTCCCACTCAAAAATATAATACGTGTTTAATTATAACAATTATATTGTTGAGTGGAAAATTACAACTAACAATTATATAACTGTAACTTGGTATTTGCTGGATATAATACTGTAATAAAATAATTTTTTGCAATATTGTACAATAAAAGATGTTAACGATAATCAATAATTTTATTAAATCATTGGCTTAAATTTCTGTGCCGAACGCTCTGCGCAATACATGTGTGCGTGTATAGTAGGCGCCGGCTTCGCTACGTAGTAGACGTAGACCGTTGCAACTCGTGGTTATCACGTGTACAGTAACTCGCATTGACTTGTTTTGCTGTGTAAAGGAAAAGGTAAGCATTTTTTTGATAATACTATGTTTAATTATAACGATATACTATAAAGTTAAAAATCTATATTTCGTAATTATAAAAGAGAATTACTTGTCCCAAAGTTAATAAGAACCTATAACCTCTATAACCTCAAGGAGACTGAGACTGATTGGGAAAGTAAAAACTATATATTTATTTATGATATATCTTCGTATATTTTTTAAGTGAATATTTTTGCTTTATTTAATTTTCTATTTTGCTATGGGATATATGTACATATCTCTATGATACAGTAATATGAAACTATAGATACTTTAGAGGTAAATATAGGCAGCAGTTAAAATAAATAATTATAATACATAAAAAGTAATATAATATATATAAATCTGTAGCTAGTGCTTTATGTGTGTATATTTTATATTATCATTTCTTACTTGTGATGAGTGTTTCAACTATTTATACAGTTCGCACTGTGCATATACATTTGTCGCATTGCAGATAATATGTATTTGTATATTGTGAAATAGAAAACCAGAAAGAAAGCAAGAAATATTGAAATAAGAAAATATATAAAGGCACATAATAGATAAATATAATTATTACTGTTCTAATCAAGTTGAAATTTTGAGAGGATATATGTGATTTTGTCTCTAGAATAAGCATATGTTTTTGTATTATGTGTAATAGTATAAACAACACATTATATACAAATAAATATAGGCAAATTAATCTGTTTTTATATTAAAATATTTTTACTATATTGTTTCAGAGAATATTACTAAACATTTTGGCAAGGAGGATTCTACGTATAATATCTTGAGTAATACGTACATACTTTTGATATATGTATATATTAGCATTTCATTAATAGGTAAGCATTCTTATGTATGTAGGATTTATTTCCTCTCATCTTTAATTAATAATTATTGAATTATTTGAATTATATATTACATTTACAGATATAACTAAAAAATATGTAATTTATTTTAAAAAATTTGTATTTGTACTGACAAGCTTAAACTTAAATGTATAATATGTCTAATATATTAAAAGGTAAAATATCTGTTTCAAAACGTCATATTAGGAGAATTATTGAAGATCAAACTAATATTGATCTAGCAGGATTATCTACACAAATCATTAATTTATTTTTTTTATGTAAGTATATGAATTTTAATATTATTTTATTTTTACAGATCCTTAACAGGAAAGGAAAATCAGCCTCGTTAAGTTTATAATATTTATAATGCTCTTTCTAAGTTTTTTTTATGTTCAATGATTTACTTTATTTGTTTTAACATAATTCCTTATCTTTATTTTTAAGTTCTCTTAACTGAAAACAAACTATGTTTTAAGGCTCAAATGTTATGTTTGGAATTATATAGTTTATGGTTCAAACTCTACGTCGTTACTATCTTTAAGTTTCTTTATAGCTAGTGGGCAATTAATGCTAGCCCATACGCCAAATTTAAAATTATCTTTAAGTTTCGATTAATCGATTGTGATTATATTTATGATTATATAATCAACTGTGATTAATATTTATTTGTGATTATATATAATCGACTGTGATTATATTTATTTGTGATTACATTGCAATAAACAAAAATATAGATAACATTTAACTACAACGTATTTTCATTAATGATTTATTTACATTTATATACCTGTATATGCAACATTAGTTTATGGTTGCAATAACAATGCATTATTGCAAACTCATAACATTGCAATATTGTTGTAATATTTTGTTGCAATCTTCCAAAAAGCGGACATTTTAACATTGCTGCAATTCAACAGCAATGATGTAGCAACATTTTGCAGTGAATTTGCAATATTGCAGTGAAAGATTGTTGTAATGTTTTTGCAATCTATCGGTGCTGTATGGGAATATATATATATATATATATATATATATATATATATATATATATATACATAGATATACCACACTCTTTCAGAAAAAGTTAATAAAAAATTCAAAATAAAGAACACTTCATAAACTCTTGTAAACGAATTATTTAATCAGTGCCGTAACTGGACGCATTCAAAATTAAAAGATGAAAAAATTTTATAAAAAGTTTATGGAATTAAATATATTTATTTGTAGCAAATAAATGTCCTTTTAATTCAAAGATTTTTTTATTATAAATATTTGGAAACTCAAAATATTGAGTACAACGGGGTACCTATTTTGTACATATATATATCTCTCCCATACAGCACCGTTAGATTGCAAAAACATTACAACATCTTTCACCGCAATATTGCAATATTGCAAATTCACTGCAAAATGTTGCTACATCATTGCTGTTGAATTGCAGCAATGTTAAAATGTCCGCTTTTTGGAAGATAATAAAATTATTGATTATCGTTAACATCTTTTATTGTACAATATTGCAAAAAATTATTTTATTATAGTATTATAGCCAGCAAATACCAAGTTACAGTTATATAATTGTTAGTTGTAATTTTCCACTCAACAATATAATTGTTATAATACACGTATTATATTTTTGAGTGGGAAATTACAACTAACAATTATATAGCTGTAATTTGGTGTTTGCTGGGTATATGTATATATATTACAATATATAAATTATAGAATTTGGATTACATGCAATATTTCCAAAATATTAATGTCATGTTGCTACAAGTGTGCTGGAATTTTGTGCACCTATATCTCTGCAATGTCTTTATAATGTTGCATTGCAACTTGCAACATTGCAACGTTGCTGCAATATAATTGCAATAATCTGTGCTGTATGGGCTGGCTTTGGATAGATCTTTTACGTGAGCCACATGCCACATGACGTGGCAAATGCGAGGTTATGTTTATTATACGCAGCTTTGATATTTCACATCTTTTTCGTTATTTGTGCTTTCGTTCTTTATTTAAAAAAAAAATATTACTCAGAACACATTAATATTTATTTGCCGTCTTTTAAGGACTAGACCCCACCAGCACACGAATGACGAAAGAACGTTCGGTAAACGATCGAATCTGTTCTGTTTTACTGTTCGAAAACAGTTCGGTTATGCCACAACAAAAACGTCCATTTGATGTTTGCGTTTAATTAAAAACAGCAATTTTACTGTTTATTAAAAGTATATAATAGTTGACTGATGAGTTTATAAAGGCCGAAAATACTCAATTATTCCGAATGATTTCGGAATGTTTAGGTAACAAACGAGATAATCCGCAGAGTATCTTCGGCGGTCGCCGCTCAGCGATTTTTGTTTGGCAAGTGCACGATTACGCGCTTTCCAAATGAAAATTCGTTCACCAAACGTTTGCTCGTCGTTCATGTGCTGGTAGGGTATAACAGCACGTGAGATATCATAAGAAAAGATATAAATATATTTATTTATTTTTAACATTTCAATATTTTCTATATTGTATCTTCATCGATCTCTCTCGCTTCTCGTACTTTCATCTCACACGAAAAAATACGCGCGATTGGCTATGGGTAAAGTGAAAATGCAATATCCCTATGCTCACGCGAATAAAACGTCAGAAACGTGAGATAGCAGTGGTTAGAGCAGAGAGTAAAAAACCGACAGAATTATTTTTCGTGTTAATTTTTCATGTTAACAGTTAATAATGAATGTTACAGAAAAGCAAAAATTTTGCTTAATTAGTTTTATGAAACAACATCCTGATTTCGGTCGGGGACGCTTAAGATACAACAGCGAAAATAAATGAAAAATTGTAAGTGTTATAAATAACATTTATATATCTCTTGCAAATATATGTTTCTATAAGTAATATTATAAATAATAATTTGATATGTCATTTGGATTGTTTAAATATTTGTAGGATGAATTGTGGGAAAAATTATCTTTAACCTTAAACACGGCAGGATATGGACCACGCAAGTCACCAAAGGAATGTGCTAAGGTAATCTTTATTATATCATACAATATTTATAAATATATAACAATTTATAACTAATAAATAATAGACATAGATTTTTGAAGTATTATAAAATTATGACAAAAATTTCAAAAATGAAAAAAATAATAATAGACTAGTTTGTTGTATATATAAGATAAAAATAAATCAATAATTGCACTATTTGTCGACTTATTCTTTTAAGTACATAATAAGAACAAATCTATTATTGCTTCTTTTACACACACAGACAAAGAGTATAATTACAATAATTATATACAAGGTATCCCAAAACTGATAATATAATGTCAGATTCTTTTTTGTAGCATTGGAACTTATTTATAACTCGATATTTATTTAGAATACTTATCGCCAACCTTGGTCTCGAGGCATCTTGTATATTTATTTTTTAACCGTACAACTATGTAAAAAAATTATTTGTTGCTCATTATATTTTCTGTAGATGTGGAGAGACTGGAAGTCTAATGTCTTAAAGAAAGTGGCGAAACACAAAACCTATATGATGGGAACAGGTGGCGGATCACCAAAAGAGCTGCAATTATCTGGAACAGAGAACGCTTTATTTAACTTTTTAACATCAGATGCCAGTGGTTTAAAAGAAATACCAGAAGGTGGATTTACAAATACAATGCCAACTTATGATAACAATGAAACCTTGAGTTCATCTACTTTATCATATAATATCGAAAATAATGAAAATGAAGTAGAAGAAACATTTTCAAATGATTATTCGAATGATGCATTACTTTTTCAATATAAAATGCATTCTCCTATTCAACAAACTAAACAGCATGTACAATCAGTATCATTATTGCATACTAATATACACGTAAAACAGAGAAAGTGTGGTATTCAAACAAATACAAAAGTAAAAAAATATGATACATTTGTTTTATCATTATCCAACTTCCAAAATGTACATCAAAATAAGGAAAATTGGGTATGTATAAAAAATCTCTTTAGATGTGTTATATAATATTAATTCTTTTTACAAATATAGATTAAATTTAACTTTAATATAAATTTAATATAAATTTAACTTTATTGTTTTATTTATAGGAACAGAATAATAAAACGTGTGGATTTTCTTTAGATGATACAGAAAAATATACCGCAAAACAGTCAGAAAATATATCAAACTTTTTAATAAAATTTAAAAATGTAAGGATGATCTTGTCCGGGATATGATCTGGTTGCTAATCAGTTTTCTCGTGTTTGAAATGCAAAGTAATATATTTCGCTTAACAGACAAATGGCTCTGATACGGCGTTGAAGTAAACTCAGCTCAAGGATCTCCGATGGTCCGACTAGACCTTTCTCAGAAATTTCTCGCTTTATTAACTGTGACCCGACTTGGTCAACACTCTCAACAGAACGCTCGCTTTCTCGAACACTGCGTTACCTCGAGGCCTCGATTCTCTTATCCCCCTCTCTCGAAAGGGAGCGCATCGCTTAATTCGCAGATTCTCATCCCCCTTAATCCTACTTATCAATCACGTATCTATATGCTTTATATTTTGGTCTTCAAATTTTCGGGAACCCTTACAAAAAATATATATATAATTATATTATTTTTATAATTTATTTTTTTTAATGTTTGTGAACAAAGAAGGGCTGTAAGAGCTATATTAAACAAATTGCAGTTGTCAGATAATCTTAATAAAATTCATTTAAAACGAGAAAATAAATACATAAGAAATAAACATTTATGTGTAGATAATATTAATAAAATGTATTTTAAAATGAGAAAATAAATATATAAGAAATAAAACAATTATGCGAACGTTTCGGCTGACATTTCAAGCCTTCTTCAGCGCAATACAAATATTTTAATTATAAATTAGAACGTGATATTAAACATTAAAGACGGTAGTTAACATAGTCAAGATAATAAATATGTGAAGTCAGTTATTGTCTCAATACATATGTTGTTGAACAAGTCATCGTGTATGACAACCATCGTTTCCGATACATACTTTGTTCGAGAGAACGCACCATGCAATCACCCATGAGAATAGACTTCCTGATTTATTGGTCAAGGGAGATATCTTGATTGAATCCTCCCGATGAAATGTTGTTAAACATTAAATCAAGATTTAAATAAACAAGATCCGATTATTTATTATAGTCTGATAAGTAAAATGCACTGTACACTCACTCAAACAAAACGGTGATAATTTTACAAAAGTTACACGTATCAGATCCGACATCCCTTTGAACAAGGTTTTTTGCAGAGGACAAAACAGAACGTTAAACCATCACAACTCTCAGATCGCAAATGCGAAAATACCTCAATGTTTTACCTTCTTATATCAAGGTTTGTTTATAAACTCTGATAATTTTGACAAAGACTCTATAATGTTGTTATAATGTCAGGCAAAAATTCTGTATCAGTTTGTAGATTCAATCCATTAGCTTGTCTTTTTATAAATAACATTTCCGATATTAGTCTTTTATTATAATAAGGTTCTTTATCTAAAATTTTAACTTCGCTCCAATCAAAATCATGGGAGAACTCCAATCTATGATCCGTAACCACCGATTTATTAGAACATTTTCTGTTGATGTGTTTTTTATGTTCCGTTATCCTAGTATTCAATTTTCTGCCAGTCTGCCAGTTATTTTTTTTTATATTATAGATATAAAAAAACCACGACTTATGGCAACAGCAATTAATTTGTTAGAAAAGAAATCAACTTTATCCGAAAATATCAAACAAAAAATGTTAGAATTGAAAAAAGATAAATTAGAATTGAAGAAAGAAGACTCAACTGTCTTTAAGGAAATTTTAAAGCAACTACAGAATATGAATGATCTTGTATCATCTTTGCGAGAAGAATTACTGGGACAATATCTAACAACAGATATTTAAACACTGTAAACTAATCTCAGGTACATCGTCAATTTTGTGATATATGCATACATTATTATTTTTATTTAGTCTATTTAGTTAAAAGTAAAGTAGCATAATATATTTGATTTGCTCTCTTTTAGTTTATTTGTTCTGTTTATTTGATTTATGTTAAACCAAATTCATATATTAGAAAAGCAGAAGGCAATCACTTGCGCTGGATAGCTGGTAATGAGTTTACTAGGTAATGAACTTACAATTAGAGTGATAGCAAACTTACTACTAACACGAGTTCTAATTGGTTGCTTTTCTGCCAAGGTGTGAATTCGGCTTTAGTCATTTGATTATTTTATTTTGTTTATTTGATTTATGAAATCAAACAAAATGCGAAAAATAGAAAATAATCGCATGCATATTTTTAAATGCAAAGTCCAACGTGATATGTATTACTGTGATCACATCTTAAATTTAAGTTTGATAAGACTGAGATTGTTATTGATTATACCGAGATTTATGATTATAATTAATTGCTTTATTGTTAGATCGAGAGTATAAATGTTTAACTTTATGTTTAATTTGTCTTCACAAAGTTCCAGCAATATATGTATGTTTGAAATAAAAAACTATTCAAAATACCATCTAATAATATCTCTTCGTATTTGTTCAGCGTTATTTCCATTAACACCATTATATGGAATTGGTGCTTCTTGATCTATATCCTCTAAACATATTTCATTTGGTGGAATTCTCTATTTTATTGCAATATTATGTAGAACACAACATGCATTTATAATATGAGCTAAAAATAATACGATAATAAATAAAAATATTGTCTTTTTATGGAGGAAATTATGCTTAATATCTGCAAATTCTGGCTGATAATGCAATGCCCTTTCTTTTCGTAAACATCGCCATCGGCCTTTTAAAATACCTATGCATCTTTCCACAGCAGATCGTGCTGTTGTTATGTGTTGTGTGAAACTCGAGGAAACTCGAGGAAACCATCGAATTACTTACAAATACACCGATAATTCAAAGCGATAGCGACGGAGAAGAAAAAATCAGCGACCTGATGCACAAAGTCGAGAAGATAACGTCAAATGCGATATCATATATCGACAAATTTGTGACATACGACGAGACGTACGATACAAAATTCATCGTCACTTCAACAACGACAGTAAGATGAAATAAAGAGGTCGAAGTTACGTCGAAAAAACCTTTACACATCGCGCAAAGCATTATCGGAAACGAAACATCCAAACAAGTAACCGCAAGATGGACTTCCAAGCTAGTTACTTACATCATGGAAAGTGAGGACGAAGACAAAGAGGTTATCATCTTTGACAACTCGAGGCAAAAAATTCAACGAGAAGAACAACCCTATATCCGACTAGAGGATATGCCATCAACATCATTCGCAGACCAAAGTAACCTGCAAGAAGATGATGAGAAACAAGAAAAAATATTATCCGACACAAAGAGTGAGGAAGACGATAATATATCAACAACGATACAACACACACACAATGCAACACAATAAAACACAACAAGATCACAAAATACAAACACAACACAAAAAACAACATGAAGAAACATCAACACAACAAAAAGTACAAACTAAATCAACTTGTATTAAACTAAAGAAAATCACAAAAATACCACGCGAGCTGAAAGATCTACTACAAGACTCAAAAAACTTAACGACTATACACAAAGAAAATCAAAGAAAGAAGAGAAAATTATCGTACGCAGAGGAATCATCCGACTCCTCAGATGATGCGGTAATGCGCTACAAAAGTGCAAGTAGACGCAGACATAAAAGCCACATAAAACATAAAACTAAGCAACAAAACAAAAACATCCAGAGCAAGGGATCCTTCTCCCAAACCTAAGGATTCGTCGTGCCCGGAAGCTATGCAGTCCGAGAACGCCGAAGAAGGGGGAATGCGACCGTTGGCAGATCGCGGTTTAAGAGAAGCATTCAAAGCAGAGAAGACAGCAGCCAAGGAACATCCGAAGCCTGCAGAAGCATGTAAATAGCGAATTAGTAATGTAAGTTAAAACTTTAGTTGTAAGTTAGGATAAGTATCAATATACACTCAAGTATAAGTTAAGATTGTAAGTTAAACAGTTTAGGTTAGTTTTGATTAAGATCAAAATATACTCAGGTATAAATTAAGAGTATAAAATTAAACATTTTAGTTTCGTCATAGTAAGTATCAAAATACACTCAGGTGTAAACCTGGAGTGTAAGTTAAGCATTTTAGTTTGGATATGATAAACATAAGTTAAAGTTTTATTTTCATTTATAATAAATATCAAATAACACTTAGAGATAAAACAGTAATGTAAATTAAGTATTTTATTTTACTTATGATAACAATCAAAGTACGTTTACTGAAGATTATTATTTCATTATGAAAATTATCAAATTACTTTTAGACAATAAAGAGATTTGAGTTCTAGAGACTCAACAATGATAAAAATACAAAAACAAAAATAATAGTAAAAATAAGTAAAAAAACATTAAAAGTAGCTAAAACACAAAAAGATTAAATATATAAAAGTATTTATATAGATATTTAAGAGTTTAGAGATAATTAGATATAAGTTAGAGATAAGCGCATTATAATCACTAATTACTTATAATTATAAAATAGTAATGTAGGTTAAGTTAGATAAGTAAGTTTCATGCATGATTAATGTTTTATTTTAGTCCGATAAGATACTCGCGGAATAATGATTAATTTACTTTTATTATGAATAACGCGAAGTAACTTGAAGGAATCGGACGAGTTTCAGTTAGAAAAACGTAATAGTAGTTTAGGGAAAATAAAGTAAAAGATTACTCGGGCAGAGTAGTCAAAATACATTTAAGGCGAAGGCTTAAATGTAAATCAGATAGATCGAATGAGTTTTAGTTAAGTATTTATTAATTTCTGTTGTTTTTATTTTATTGAGATTAGCGAACAAAATATCTCAATTAACAGAGTATCCGACAAACAAAACGTAAATACGGTAAGCCGAAGAGACAATCTCAATGCTCAGGTTGCTCTGCGCTGATTGGCTGATGGTCAAGCGGTGGGGAGAGAACCTGATTGGCCGACGCTAGCGTAGTGGGACGCCGTCTACCGCGTCGGGGGTATAAAGGAAGGGCTCCACAGCGCTCGGGAGTTCTTTTCCAACAAGAACTTAAGGAGGAAACTCCTAATAGGACTCAGGGGAGTCCGAAGAGCTCTCGAAGCTCAGTAACAAGCTGAGAGTAACCAGCCGACACGCGAGCCGATAATAATCGCAACGCGAAAGTGTACGTATCGTACGAGATAAAAATTGTTAACGCAAACGCGACGGCAAATAAAGTGTAAACGAATCACGGGTACCGTATCGTGTGACGTGTACGGATAATTATTTGTATGTGAACAGTGATCTGTAAACAAGAAAATATAAATTATTTGACTGATCAAAAACAACTGTGTCATCATACTTACCTGTGTTAATCGTATTCACGGCAATCCTCTCCAGCGAGTCCATAGGTCCTCTGGGATATCAAAGAGGTGTCCCAGTTCATAACGAGACCTGAAACGGACAACATTAATTAGTAATCAGCATCACATAGTCGAGAGACAACCGAGAACAATCACCGCAGGGTATTGCGTCAACCGACGTGTCAGAACCTGTTGAAGCGGCCATCTTGGGATCATCTCGTCGACGTGGCGTCTCAATGGTGATGACGACATACATCCTTACCGGAACAGCTTAAGCAGATGGAGACATCAACCCGGAAAACAGGATAATAAGGATTACTAGAAGCATAATCAACCTTGGTACTTATTTAGGCCAAAGTACCTGGCGACCACAAAGAAGGCGAACATTTCGCAGCCTGCTGGCCGGTAAGTCGTTTTCCGTCTTATTTGGGAAGTCGGTCCGGTCACAAGCGGATAGGCAGAATCTCCTAAAAAGCATATTAGTAAATTATAAAAAATAAATAAATGATTTATAGTCCCTTGCCTTTATTTCATTAGGCATAATCTATGCTTAAAAAATGAGTTTACTATTAGCCATACCTATAAGTCATGAACCTCTTGCACCTGCTTCTTGCTGCCTTTCTAAATGATGGAATAAATGCGAAGAACGAAAGACTCTTGAATCATGCGTCCTTCCTTCATGCATCGCATTTACTGCTAATATTTCATTATTGTATGAAGATACCTAATATAGAAAGATATAAATATAAATTATTATTGCATTTTATTTGTACATTTATATTGCATTTAATGTTATCTAATTGTTCTTATCATGTATATTATATATTATTTTATATGTATAATATGTATATTATATATTATTTTATATGTATAATACAATCATCACACACACATATTCAAGGAGTGATATAATTTTCTATTAATGAATAAGTGTTCTCTCTCAGTTTGTGGGGGAAAAATGGCAATATAACTTCCATCAATAGCTCCAATCACTCCTGGAAATCCAGTTTTTTCGAAAAATTTGATATTAAAAAAATAAAAATATAATAAATATAAATATAATAAATTTTAGGTGTATTATTCACAACTTTTTTTTACTCTTTTTTTAATTTGTGGTTTCCTTATGTCTGTTGTTGGAAACTGAATCCAATGTCCCATAATACTATTTAATGCATTTATTGTAGCATGTATAGAGATGGAGATTGATGTTTGACTCATGCATGATAAGAAATCTTGTCCAACTTTTCTTTGATAAGACCCAGATGCGAGAAAATGAAGTGTTACAAATATCTAAAATTATAACAATTAAAATACAAATAAATAAAGTAAAATATATATATAAATAAATAATATAAAAAAAATAAAGTAAAAAATTAGATAGCTATTATACATTTACTTGTAATTGTTGAGGAATTACTGTTGCTCTTTTTGGAACTGGCATAAAATTTATTAATTCTTTTATTAATTGTAAAGTTGCTACCTTGGATAATCTATAATAATATAAAAAATGTAAAAAAATATAAAATAATTAAGTATAATTGTAATATATAACAAAATATAATAAATAATAATTAATATATAATAAAATATAACAAATATATAATAAATAATAACAAATTATAATAAAATATAAAATTATTGCTTATATATCATCTATACAGTTTAAGAAATGAATTATCTGGGATATCAAACGGATTTTGTGTATCTCTTAATATTTTTCTTATTAAATTTAAATTATTTTGCCAATTTTTATTTATATTTCTTCTTTTCTCTTTTTCTACCAACAATATAACATTAATAATGTCCATTTTAATTTTTATTGTTTAAATTTTAACCGTATTTTAATCGCGCTCTATTCTACATAACGTCAGTAGGATATTCGACACATTTTGACATTATTTGACACAATATTTCTTGTCGAATAATCTTACGTGAAATATTTCGTGTTTTCACTATAATAAGAATTAGCCAATCAAGTGAATGCTCACTTTTGTCATTTTCACTAGGTTTTGAGATACACAATCGACTCCCAGTATGTCGACTCTCTGTCGGCACCTTTGATCTTTCGTTTCCGATTATCCGCCATGTTTTTGGGTAGCCCAGTAACTTATCAACTATTAAAATGTCCCAGTTTTTATTGTATCTAATTTAAGCACAAAGTTATAAATAATCCGATTATTTATTGTTAAAAATCTCTATCTAATAAAAACTTCTATCTAATTTCTATCTTCTGTGGTCTGTAACTGAGCAGTGGCGCTTGTGACACTGTGACCACAGTATTCCGTCTCTGAGCATCACACTGATCTTGCATCTGATTGATTACACCCAAAAACATGACGGATCGACGCAAATCAGAAAAAAGGATGGAGTGCACATACTGGTTTTACTGTGGTTGATGCGTCTAATACCAAAAAATATAACGAGTATAGAAGCACGGTTCTCGGTATCCCGCGGGTCGCACGAGCTGGGGTACTTTGCTATAGTTTACGTCACGTATACTGTACTGAAATGCTATAGATAGTACAGTAACGTAAACTGTAGCAAAGTACCCCAGCTCGTGCGACCCGCGGGGTACCAAGAATCGTGCTTCTATACTCGTCTATATTCTTTACTAATGCGTTCATGCGATCTATACGTCTCTTACATAATTCGGAACACTTTTTCACTATTTTCACCGATTGCACATCGAAAACTTGAAACGGCACGAATACTGAAGGTAAGGACAGACAAACTTTGTACTCAAACTTTTGATTCAAACTTTGCAAAATTGTATATTGTGATATGTAGAACCACCGACGAGGTACTATTAAAGACCGGACAGCCTTACGGAAGTTATATAATTATAATTTGCAATATAGTAGAACGAATGAAATGTTCTTATTAACTATTTATTGTTATGATTATCGACCGATGCCGGGCCCACCGAGCCCACTTGGTAGAGACAGAAATTTACTCAGGGTCGACGGTCTTTAACAGTACCTCGTCAGTGGTAGAACACAAATATATAAGAAAAAACTTAACACAAATATATAAGAAAAAAATCGTCGCTCTCAGATAAAAAGAAGAAAGACTGTTTCCTTTTCAGTATTACCAAACAATGGAACCAAATAAACAATTATCTGAATTTTCGGTACTAATAGGAGAAAATAAAATTATAACTTTATTTTTAAGTAAAAAAAATATTGAGAAAGCAACAACAGGTAAATTAATTATAATTATAATGTATTTCTGTATTATGATTTACAATGCTTTTTTGAGACTTTAATGCAAAGATAATATTGATAATGTTATCATCAAAAGTCCAGTGCAATACTACCACAGAATGACTAATTAAATATTTTTTTATTGTGATAAATCTATACAATTTTGTACTACCCATTTCTGTTGATATTTTCATTAATATTTTGCTTATTAATCTTGTCAACATGATTTGTAATTATTGAAAAAAATTTATTTTTTAAATAAATAGTTAAAAAACTAACTTGTTAAATAAATTATTAATTTAAATTATATATAATTAAATATATATCAACAAAATTATATTATAAATTTTCTCAGCTGACAAGCCCACTGTAGCGTAGCGCATAGATCGTTTCAAAATTCTCAAGCGTTCATGCGCTTTATACATGCATTAAAAAAACGGAACAATTTCAAAGCGTTACGCATCAGTATTGCAGTCTACGCGTTTCATGCTTAATTCGGAATGCACCCTTAGTTTATAGTGTTACATCCAGACTCAAGAAAGGAAGAGTCAGAGGAAGGACGTAACTACTGATTTTGTCGAACGGTGCGTCTGTCCAACCCGAACAAACGTGCAAAGACCCAAATAGGTCAACGACCGAGTAGGTCGCTATTACTCTATTTTAAAGGGCTGTTCGTCGGAGGTCCCTTTCGGCAAGAGAATTTAATCTCTTTTGCTCAGGATGGGACCTTCTGCAACTTTTGGTTTGGAAAGGAATGAGAGTGGGGTTCTTATTTAATTAATTAAGTAGCATCAAATTCATAATTAAATTCTAGGTTTATTTTTTTTATCGAATTATGTAAGAAATAGATCATACAAAGACGGATTATATTTATAACTTAAATTATACGCAAAACTATATATTATGATATGAGTGAGAGTAAGTGTGTGTGTGTGTGTGTATGTGTGTGTATGATACGCGGGAGATACATGTGTACGGAGATCATCAATTGGGACTGGTGGGGAGAGGGTTATTGTGAAAAGATAGTTAAGCGTCTCGATTGGTTATTACTATATATATATTGAAAGCGGTGCGCAGCTGTTCGCGCTTGCGTCGGATACGGGCGCCCGTGCGGTGTTGCCACCGCAGTATACCGGGTGAGCGATCGCTATGCGCGCGCACGCGGCACTGGCCACATGGCCGTTTACCAAAATTGCGCCAAGGCGATCGTCACTCTCCTTTGAGAAGCGTGATCGAAAAGTTGAGCGAAAGCGCGAGGGTCTTCGAAATTATCACCGTGTACTCTAATTGTTTAACCATTAAATATATATATTTTATAAATTAAACTTCGGCTCGTATACAATTAAAATATGTGATATAATAAAAGGCCAACTTAACGAGCTTATAAGATATTAATTAAAAAATTTTTTTATTAATTTACGTCATAATATACAAAAGATAAGATAAACGTTTCGACTGTACGACAGTCTTTTTCAATATCATGCTAATATGTCAAAAAATTAATTTAGTCATATCGACCTTATTATAAATACAACATTTATGAGATTATCATATGACGAACGCAGTACAAAATTCATGTTTGTTGGCTTGAGTTAGAGCGTCAGATTTCTGTATGTCATGCTGTTATATTATGTAACGACACTGTGAACAAATTAATATAACCGCTCAAATATTACATTTTAGATTTTTAATAAATAGTATTAACTTACTTTTTTGTCACGAACATAACACTTTTTTTAAAAAATTATTTCT
Source organism: Nylanderia fulva (assembly GCF_048542155.1). Taxonomy (NCBI): domain Eukaryota; kingdom Metazoa; phylum Arthropoda; class Insecta; order Hymenoptera; family Formicidae; genus Nylanderia; species Nylanderia fulva. The sequence goes on from NW_028190676.1 coordinate 392,819, forward strand.
TTTTGAATAACATAATCACAATGTGTACTTTTTAAAAAACAAATCGATATCTGTATCTCACAATGTCGGCGCGCTGTATATATACCCAATTTTTAAGATGACGTAGACAATTTTTTTAGAATATTAAAATAAGAACCGTCAAGACGCTCGGTGTCCTTTTTTAGATTGATACTGTTGTTTTCTTCTTTAATATATATCATTTGTGATATCAACCTTTTATAATAATTCTTTTCATAATCTAGGATTTTTGTGTCGTTCCAATTGAAATTGTGTGTAAATTTTACAATATGATCAGAAACCACCGAGTGCCTTGCAGAATCTAATCTAATATTATTTTTATGTTCATTTACTCTTGTACCTAATTGTCTTTTCGTTTGTCCTACATATGTAGCATCACAATTATTACACGATATCTTATATATGACCCCCGAATTATTTTGGAGCTTATCCCTGTCTTTTTGCGTTTTTATGACTCTGTTTAATTTCTTTAGACATCTGTATCCTACTGTTATATTGACCTCTTGATCTCATTTTCTCAGAAATCAATAATAGACTGAAGTTCCTTATTGTTAATAGATTAAACAAAGAAATGACTCAAGATATAAATAATGAAATCATAAATAACGACAGAAATAAAAATTTCATAGCGATACCATATATTGAAAGAATCTCGGAACTAGTAGCATCAGAATTAAAGAAATCAAATATAACAGTAGGATACAGATGTCTAAAGAAATTAAACAGAGTCATAAAAACGCAAAAAGACAGGGATAAGCTCCAAAATAATTCGGGGGTCATATATAAGATATCGTGTAATAATTGTGATGCTACATATGTAGGACAAACGAAAAGACAATTAGGTACAAGAGTAAATGAACATAAAAATAATATTAGATTAGATTCTGCAAGGCACTCGGTGGTTTCTGATCATATTGTAAAATTTACACACAATTTCAATTGGAACGACACAAAAATCCTAGATTATGAAAAGAATTATTATAAAAGGTTGATATCAGAAATGATATATATTAAAGAAGAAAATAACAGTATCAACCTAAAAAAGGACACCGAGCGTCTTGACGGTTCTTATTTTGATATTCTAAAAAAATTGTCTACGTCATCTTAAAAATTGGGTATATATACAGCGCGCCGACATTGTGAGATACAGATATCGATTTGTTTTTTAAAAAGTACACATTGTGATTATGTTATTCAAAAAGAAATAATTTTTTAAAAAAAGTGTTATGTTCGTGACAAAAAAGTAAGTTAATACTATTTATTAAAAATCTAAAATGTAATATTTGAGCGGTTATATTAATTTGTTCACAGTGTCGTTACATAATATAACAGCATGACATACAGAAATCTGACGCTCTAACTCAAGCCAACAAACATGAATTTTGTACTGCGTTCGTCATATGATAATCTCATAAATGTTGTATTTATAATAAGGTCGATATGACTAAATTAATTTTTTGACATATTAGCATGATATTGAAAAAGACTGTCGTACAGTCGAAACGTTTATCTTATCTTTTGTATATTATGACGTAAATTAATAAAAAAATTTTTTAATTAATATCTTATAAGCTCGTTAAGTTGGCTTTTTATTATATCACATATTTTAACCATTAAAGTTTGTTACCGTAGTCTCAGTTAATATTAGAACCAAATGCTCCGAAATCCCTTCGTGCCTTCCCACTACCTAAAAGCTAGAACGCATCCCTTTGGTACCCACGTGACCGTAACGCCCGCCATTATCGATCCTTCGCCGGAAACCACGGATCATCCTTCGGCTAAGAATTTGAACATAAAGATACTGCTGCTTACATCATCATTACTGGACTCGATAACTTTTAATATATATATATATATATTGTTATGTCCGTGTTACGCCCGTTTGACGATACGTCCCTGTATTTTGCGATCATCAGGATCTTCTATCAGGGTCTTCTATCGTCGCTAAAAAGTTGTTTATGTTAATCGTCACGTTTTGTTCTGGTCTGTCTGTCGTGCGGTGAGGACGTATCCTCCGACAGCTGATCGGCCGACATATTGCATTAGGATTAATGCACGTTATATTATATTGTATCGCTACGGTATATTGGCTTGTATTATTAAAGTTCATTGCTTTGCTACGCGAGTGTATTCATTTCCGGCGTGTGAGAGTTTGAGTGCGCGCGACATTTCTGTGAGATAACCCGAAGAGTGCGCGCGGACGTAACAATATATATATATATATATATACATTTTTTCCTAAATCATTATGTATAGGTGTGTGTGTAGGGGGGGGGGGCGGTTACAGGATCTCTTTAAATTTTATCGTGGATCTAGGATATTGTCTTAATAAAACGAGGGCAGGGACGGCTAAAGGGTATCTGGACCCGGGGACATACCAAGGGATGATGGTATGCGGTGAGATGCGTGTCAAAAATTCTCGCAAGGCCTCATGTTCCATAGACCCTGGCCCGATGGTAAAGGTACCTTCCGGTACCTGCCTTAGCCTGGGGAACTGGTCGATGAGCCAAGCTTTAAATTTCTCAGGTGTGAGTTTGGGTGGGGATTCCGATTCCTCGGAACTTTCGTCGGAGATGTCGATCACCTCTACCTCTTCAGGATGTCCCAGGTTCGCAGAGGACGGGAGGCGATGGCTCGAGCGGGAGCTCTCGAGCCATGGCCCCGCCCCCCAAACTTTTTGGGAGGGCGCGGTGTGGGGTTGGTGTTGCCCCGCACCGCAACCGCGAAGAAACCGCACAGTCATTGACTGTGCGGTCGGGGAGGGGTCTCGGCCGCAAGGTTGAGGCAGCTCCCCGGAGACGGCTTGGCGGGGGGGCGGCGGGACGGCATAGGAAACTAGCATCCTCGCCGTCCCCCATCCAACGCCCGGGATGAACACCCGCTGGGGTTTTAGTGAGGTAGGACTTGGGCCCCCTGGTCGAACCATTCGTGGCTCGGTCAAGGGGAACAAGGAGTCCCACATAACCCGCACCTCTACCCGGGGGTGCGTGGTACCATGACGGTTTCCCTAGCGTCAAAAAAAAAAAAAAAAAAGGTTCGCAGAGGATGAGGGGGAGCAGGGAAGTGATCCTTCAAGGATAACCGTCGAAGGGGCAGAGGATGGAGATCTTGGATGATCAGGAAGTTCGGAAGAGAAAGGAGGAGGGGTTCGCGGGTTTTTCGCAGTCCCAGCAGGAGAACGAAGAGAAGGACTTCGCGGGGTTTCCGCGGTCTCTGCAGGAAAACGAGGAGAAGGGTTTCGCGGGAGTTCGGGGGAAGAATTAGGAGAGAAGTAGGATGTGTAGGGGTATAGTATGCGAAAATTATGGTTAGCTATCTGATAATCTATGTAATTTTTATGTTCTCTAACCCAGATTCCTAATTTCTTCCTAAGCGTCCGGTGAACCTGGGTGGAATCGATTACGGAAGCGTCTCCTGCGACTCGAGCCACTTCTTGCCTCAGCCGGCGGTTCCATCGATTTCGCGCGTGTCTTACTGCGGCCCGCGAAATCCGGTTTTTAGAAATGTGAACAATTATAGATGTTTGAAAATACTTGCGTGGTTAAATAACTCCTGGATTCCCGAAAGAATATATACGAGGGTCACTATTTATATTTCGGGAATAGGAACAAAAACAAATAGTTAAGCTGCGAATATATTTTTATTGTTTTTCAAAGTACTCGCCACGATGATCGATACACTTTTGCATGCGCTTAAACCAATTTTCAAAGCATTTATTCCATTCCGAATGAGGTATCTCCAAAACATGATTTTTGAACGCTTCAATAGCTTCTTCGGGCGATGAAAATCGTTGACCACGCAGTTTATTCTTCACGGATGGGAACAAAAAGAAATCATTGGGTGCCAAATCAGGGCTGTACGGCGGATGACCCATCAATTCGATGTTTTGAGTGCTCAAATAGTCTCTTATTTGAGCCGATGTGTGAGAGTTCGCATTGTCATGATGAAGAACAATCCGACGTCTCTTGTTTGTTTTCCTTATTTCACCGAAGATTTCTGGCAAACAGATGGTTGTGTACCACTCAGAATTTACTGTTCTACGATCCTCTAGAGGCACTGTTGCAATATGACCAGTTTTTCCGAAGAAACAGACCACCTTTTCTTTGAAGTGCTTCGTGCGCGAACAACTTTTGTTGGATTTGGTTCATCTTGGAACACCTATACAGTCGACTGCTGCTTACTTTCGGGCTCATACGAATACCATATATCCATGATTCGTCACCTGTCACGATTTTATAAACGTCTTTTGAAGCACCGCGATTGTATTTCTTAAGCATTTTTTTGCACCAATCGACACGAGCCTTTTTTTGAGCGATTGTCAAATTATGTGGGATCCAACGCGAACATAACTTTCGCACAGCTAAGTGTTCATGTAAAATCGCATATATGCTGGTGGAACTAATGCTTAGTTCCACCTCAGATGCCTCAATCTCACAATAGGTTACATGACGATCTTGCTTAATCATTTCGTGCACAGCATCGATGTTTTCTGGCACTACAGTCGATTTTGGACGACCTTCACGAAACTCGTCGGACAGCGAACTACGACCACGATTGAATTCACTATACCAGCGATACACAGTGGTTTTTGATGGAGCTTCATCGCCAAAAGTCAAATTAAGTTGATTGACGCACTCTTGTTGTGATAATCCACGTCGAAAGTCGTAAAAAATTATCGCACGAAAATGTTCACGATTCAGTTCCATTTTTTGCCGAGACGAAACTTTCAACTAAATATAAAATAAACAAATAACGTCCGTATGACAAAATGTTCTGAGTACGTATATCGTCAAAAATGTCAAACTTTACGATGGAACCGTCAGATGGACTAACATGACATCAGTGTTGCCAATTCCCGAAATATAAATAGTGACCCTCGTATCGAGGGAGAGCAGAAGATAAACCATCCAATTGAGGGATCCAATGTGACACTGGAAAATAATTGCATCGCATTCATGTTTGATTAGATTTGATATGAACTCGATGGTGTGGTGATTGATCGCAACAGAAATGTAGGAGTAACAAGTTTGCTCAAAACTATGTAACGATATCATTCGACAGAAGCATGGTTATGAGTAATGCCGGCTGGATTGATCCGACTACTGTGAATGGACACTTTAATTTCTGCGTACCGCTTTACATGTTATTGAGATTTTGTGATGATTACAAATGGATAGTAATTAACGCGCGTCACGAATTGATCTTAATACGATCGCGCAACAATAACAATTGTCTGGTTGGAAATTCGGCGTTGGAACCTATAATCAATTTATTTAAAATACAATGGCGAATGCCACATGTGTTGTTGAGCAAAATTAACAAGCTGTCGATGCTGCGCGCTTTAGAAAGCGGACGTTACCTCAGCATGGGTTTTTGCTCGTGGGATCTGTACGAATTTCCGCTGTTGCAGCTTACAACTAAGCATTCGTAGACCATTAAGACTGCAATTTAACTAGAAAAGCCGCGATACGTTATTTTTACTCTGCAGACAGGCCGGAAAAATGTCATGTCCGAGGATACAAGTCTATTCGACAACTGTAAATTAACCAACGTGAAACTCTTTCTGAACTCGAAAAGTTATTCATACGACGACATGAATCTCGATTTTGATAAAAACAAATGGTCAATTCTGTATGACACCTACGCACGTTTCTACAAAAACTATTATGGATACGAGTATCTCAAAGCCAATCTCACCGTCTCACGGTTTTTACGTAACGGTCTGTTCGCAATAATTGACTGTTCTCGACAAAACGAATTGGTCAAGAGCGCAACCGTAGACGTGAGATTGGAATTTGAGTGTAAGGACAACATGCCTAATAATACCACTGCGTACTGCCTCATTATACACGATCGTGTGATCCAGTACTATCCGTTGACCAATGTTGTGCGCAAAATTACATAAGTGGTAGTGACCACAATTTAGAGTGGGGGGAAGAGGATACAAAAACAAAGTATTGCGAGATGGTTGTAGAGTTTCATCATTCCTCTCGATTGACTCACATCGAAGAGAGAGATCTCATCATGTCTATACCAACGTTTGTAGATCTGCAAGGATTCATTCTCAACGTTTTATTGTGAAGAAAGCAGCGATCCTGAGAAAAAAATTTATTTTATCACATTATTTCTTCGCACGTCCTATACTATGGGGCGTGTTCATAAAATCAGAGAGACGTCAAGCGTCGTGGTTGACTCAAAATCATCATGGATTACAATGGGAAAATGGAAACGTTCCATATTACATGGCTCAGCGCTTGATTACTGCAGCTATCATTGGTAGAATACATGACGCAGAAGAGGAAGAAGAAAGGTCTCTCTTGTGTACGTGAAAGGACTTGAAAAGCGAGAATGGCTAGCCGATATAATGAATGAGAGAAACGGTTTCATAATTGAGACCTTGGATGCAGATTACGACGACATCGAGTCTCTAAACTATCCAGATGTTAAAAATACTATACGATGTGGAAAATATGTTAAGAATTGCACATTACAAAATGTATTCAAAATATTTAACTGGTGGTCGCAACGCCAGAAATACTATTTGGAAAAATAAAATATGTAAACATATTAAAATGTTTTATTTTTTATTTACCCTTCCCATTCCTTCCTGTTTATAAGAATTCTTTTTAACCGAGCGCTGTCTCCCTTCTCTTAAATTTCAGAGCGCTGTAAGCAATCTTCCCACCACATTTACTCCCCCACCATATTAACTTTCCTACTTTGTAAAATGAGCGTCACATATACTCGGTTAGTTTTATACGATCAGTTTGTCGTTAACTGTTTGCATTGGTAATTCACTTGTGACGACCCATTAGGGGTCGTCACTAATTGCGCCGGGCCTGACATCCGCCCGACGCGCCGAGCCGACCATCCGCCGGGCGCGTGATCCATCCCCTCCGGAGGAATGCCCGCCGCACGCGAGGAAACGCGTGGGGGGAACAGCACCGGTATATAAGCCGGCTCGTCCGAAGAGCACCAGTCCTGTCCCAGATCCTAATCCTGGCACCAGGCCTCTGGGTGTCCCCGAGGTTCCCAGACCAGATCCTTCGACAGTCGACGGAGACGGGAGTACTCTCTTCGCTGCTTGGGAGTTCCTGGCGTTCGACGTTCCTTTGTACGACCGACGAAGGCGGGTTTAACCCCTTCGCTGCCTGGGAGTACCCGGTATTCGGTTTCCTTTTGCTACGACCGACGGAGGTGGGTTTAACCCCTTCGCTGCCTGGGAGTGCCCGGCGTTCGGTTTCTTTTTACCACGACCGACGGAGGCGGGTTTAACCCCTTCGCTGCCTGGGAGTGCCCAGCATTCGGTCTCCTGTGTCCGGCCGACGGAGGTGGGTTTGACCCCTCCGCTGCCTGGGGGTATCCGGCATTCGGCTCTCTCGCAGCGCACTGCGCCGCCGCCCGCGGCTTCGCGACCGAGGGGTTGTTCGTCCGTCCGCGCGTTAGTAATAAGTCCGTGTGAATAACAGTGTGCCCGTCTTCTAGGTTAAGTATGTACATAGTGTAAATAGCAGTTGAATAAATCGTTTGTAACGTTGAAACCGTGTACGCAAGTTTGGCCTTCCGTTCCCGAATCCTGGTTCCGGCGAGCCGTCCGAGGCTAATCAAAATCCGTACCGTTAAATGGCGCCCGAACAGGGACCTGATGCACGGTAGGCCCAGCTTGCGTATCACCGAATGAGCAGTGCGTGGGTACACTCGCTCACAAAAGGTCAAGTACTCCAGGAGCTAGAGCGACACGACCTTGACTCGACCGCTCCGCTGGACACGCTTAGGAAACGCCTGCGGAGACACCTGAGCCTACATTCAGGAATCATGCCGGGAACTAGCACGCAGCAGAAGGCTGCCAATTTAATCCCGCCAACAATAATAGAACCGGGGGACGACCAAATGTCCGACGAGGGGGACGCTAGCGGCAGCGAAACCACAGTGGCCCGCCGAGCACCACGACCCCGCCAGAATCTACCGGTACCCGACAGGATGAAAACAATGAATCAGATCCGAAAATGGGGTCACTTCTTTGATGGCAAAGATCCACTCGCCTTCCTGGAACGAACCGAGAAACTCCGAGTCAGCTACGGTCTCGACCCCGACCATCTGATTACCGGCCTGCCGGAGCTACTACGGGGCGATGCCCTACTATGGTATCGAAACCATAACGAGGAATGGGATACCTGGGAGCAGTTTGCTTAAGCGTTCCGTACCCATTTCCTACCGCCCGGATATCAACGGCGGATGAGACGGGAGATTCAAGGTCGGCATCAACGACCCGGGGAAACTTTCCAGGCCTACTCAACGTCCGTACTGACCATGATGCGTCGAGCCGGCGGGTACACGACCCGAGACAAGGTCGAGCAGGTTTACGAAAACATGGACCCTGAGTACCAGCTGTACGTTCCCCTGACCGACCAGACCAGCCTCAGTGACCTAAGCACCAGGGCCGCTCAGTACGAGTCTATCACTCAGAGGCGAAGAGAGCGCAAGACGGAGAGCTCCGCTCAGCCCAGGGCCGCTATAGCCGCCGCCACGTATAATCGAGAGGAATGCTGCTGGCGCTGCAAACAGCGGGGACACACCCGCCTAGATTGCAAGCGTCCTCCCAAAAAGTTTTGCTCCCGGTGCGGCAAGGACGGCGTGCTTACCCGGGATTGTCACCCACCGTCGGGAAACGCCGCCGCCCGGACCAGGAACATAGCGGCCGTAGGCCGGTCCAGCCCCGAATAGAGTACGATCCCAGGCCGCACCTACACATACACATACACCAGACGAGGGTCCGAGCCCTGTTGGACTCCGGTTCCGAAATCTCCTTCATGGACGAGGAAACCGCTCGACGATGCCAGATTCCGATCCAACACCATGGCACGGGCAGAGATACGGTGCGGTTAGCCGACGAGACCACCATCAGTGTTATCGGCACTGCCCGCCTGAGGTTCCGAGTCTAAGGACGACCCTGTCGTCACCGATTCGCGGTACTGCCTAGACTCAGCAGCCCGATTCTGATTGGCATCGACCTATGGGCTAAACTAGGGATTGGCCTGGCGCCCACCACCACCCGCCGAACCACCAGACGAACCACCACTAGCGCCAACCTCACCGCCCTGAGCACCGGAGTGACCGACGAAAACGCCCGACTACAGGCCTTCCTGGCCGCCGAATTGCCTCTCTTCAATGCCATCCGGGGCCCCACCAACCGGGCCGAGCATCACATTCGGTTAAAACCCGGCCCGCCAATCAAACAGCAGTACCGACCACGGAACCCGGCCATGCAGCGAGTAATCGATCAGGAAGTCGAGGAGATGCTGAAAGAGGGGATCATCGAGCCCTCCACAAGTGGGTGGAGCTCACCGGTAGTCATTGTCCGAAAAAAAGACGGAACTCACCGCTTCTGCATCGACTACTGGAAGCTCAACGCAGCGTCCGAAAAGCACGCCTACCCATTGCCTCGCATCACCGCCACGCTCGATAAACTACGAGGGGCCCAGTATCTGTCCACCCTCGACCTAAAAAGCGGGTATTGGCAGATTCCACTGACCCGGGCAAGCCGGCCAGCGATAGCCTTTACCGTACCCGGAAAGGGGCTGTACCAGTTCACGGTCATGCCGTTCGGCCCTCCACTCCGCTCCGGCCACGTTCCAGCGGCTTCTAGATACGGTCCTAGGCCCGGATCTGGAGCCCCATGTGCTAGTTTACCTAGACGACATCGTGATCGCCAACCGCACGTTTGCGGATCACCTCCAACATCTGCGCGAGGTTTTCCGTCGCTTAAGGGCTGCCAAACTGCGCCTTAACACCGAAAAGTGCCACTTCAGCCGGAGCAGCCTGAAGTACCTGGGGCACATTATCGACCGCCGGGGCATTCATACCGACCCGGGCAAGGTCAGCGCCATCACGGGATGGCCCGCCCCCACCACGCTCCGGCGAGTCCGCCAGTTTTTGGGGATGGCCTCGTGGTACCGCAGGTTCATCCCCGAATTCTCCGCCGTGGCCGCACCTCTCACGAGTCTCACAAAAAAGAACGCACGGTGGGTCTGGGGAGAACCGGAAGAACAAGTCTTCCAACGACTCAAAGAGGCCCTGACTACCGCACCGGTGCTCGCCTGTCCGGACTTCAGCCGCCCCTTCCACTTGCAGACGGACGCCAGCGCCCACGGACTAGGGGCCGTCCTCACACAAGAGTTTGAGGAAGGGGAACGCGTCATCGCCTACGCTAGTCGAACACTCAACCCCGCCGAGCGCAATTATAGCGCCACTGAGTTGGAATGTTTAGCCGTAGTATGGGGGATCAGGAGGATGCGAGACTACCTGGAAGGGTACCGGTTCACCGTGATCACGGACCACCAGGCGTTAAAATGGCTGCAGCAGTTCGAGGCCCCCACCGGCCGATTAGGTCGCTGGGTATTCGAGTTGCAATAGTTCAACTTCGACATAAAGTACCGTCGGGGGATACAGAATCAAGTGGCCGATGCGCTCTCACGGGAACCACAGCTCAACGCTATCATCAACCGACCAACGTGCTCCTGGTACAACCGGATACGAGCCCAGGTGGAAACGGAACCGGAGACCGCCCCAGATTATGAGATTCGGGATGGACAGCTATATTGCCACGTGCTACACGATCTTGACTTCCGACACACCCCTCCGGGGGAGCAGTGGAAAAGATGCGTACCGCGCGACCAACGACCCGAAGTCCTGCAGCGGCTACACGACGAACCTACAGCAGGACACCTGGGGATATCCAAGACCATTGCCCGGGCCGCCCAGTTATATTATTGACCTGGCATGTTCCGGGAAATCGCCCAGTACGTGCGCCGATGCCCGAACTGCCAGGCGTACAAGGTGTCGCAGCAACGGCCGGCTGGCCTCCTCCACGCTACCCCCGTCACGGCACCATGGCAACAGGTTGCCGTAGATCTGGTGGGGCCCCTGCCGAGATCCCGACAAGGCCACACCTGGCTTCTTACGGCCCAGGACCGCTTTAGTAAGTGGCTGGAGCTCATCCCCCTCCGCAAGGCAACGGCGCGACAGTTGGCCGAGGGAATCACCAAGCGAGTATCGGCACGGGTGCCCCGATCAGATCCACTCCGACAATGGGACGCAATTCACGTCCCGAGAGTTCAAGCAACTACTGGCGGGATTCGGGGTGGAACATCGCACCTCTCCAGTATATGCGCCCCACTGCAACCCGGTAGAACGGGCTAACCGGACCATCAAGACCATGCTCGCCCAGTACGCCGGAGAACATCACCAGGACTGGGACGGCCACCGAGACGCGCTGCAGTTTGCCATAAACACCGCACGCCACGAAGCCACGGGGTATATACCGGCATACCTAAACCATGGGAGGGAGCTAGCACGGCCTCACGTGGCGGACCGACGCGAACCGAACCAGCAAGAACCAGGACAACGCAGCCAGCAATTGAAAGAAGCCTTCGAGCTCGTCCGTGTCCACCTGGCCCGTGCCTTCCAGAAACAAGAGAGGCACTACAACCTCCGGCGCCGTGCATGGCGACCGCAACCAGGGGATCAAATCTGGAAACGAGAACGACATCTCTCCCGGAAGAGCGAGGCGTTCAACGCGAAACTCGCCCCAAAATTCAGCGGACCAATGGAGGTTCGTCGCCTTATCTCACCGGTCATCGTAGACCTCCAGGATGCACACGGCAAGTAGCACCGACACGTACACATCCAGGACTTAAAGCCTGCCGGAGCAAGGGAGGCAATCGCCCCAGACAACGAACACGACGTGGAGAGTGACGACGAACAGCCTTTCGAGGGGCCATAAACCCCAAGATAAGTATAATGAATAGACTCTAGCTATCGTTATCTTAGACGAAACCGCCGAAAAACCCTAACGCAAAAACTTGTTTACCACATTCCAGCGCGCCCCCACCCTGCCAACCGGGGTATATAGGGCAGCACGAGCCACACGATCGGCCTAGTCCACGATGAGCTCTCCAGTGGAAACAATCCAGGATTTATTCGGCGACATCTCCTCGTCCTCCGACGACAGCGGCGGGGGGGGGGGGCGGCAACCAGCGCCCGCACCACCGCCATCAGCACGGGTCGCACACGTGCCCCGACCCGGGACGAGCGTTCAACGCTCCGACGTGGAGACAAGGCGGCGGGCGATCATCCTCGCCACCCCGCCTCCCCCGCGAAAGACGAGACACGGGCCAGGGGTCTTAATAGCGCTGCGACGCCAGGCTCGGGCAAGCGCACCACGCCGCCCGCCCGCAAGGACCGGACAGCAACGGGGGCCCAACACCTCAAACCCCGCAGCCATCGAGCCCCGAACCTGGAGCCTGGCCGCCACCACCAGCCAAGCAGCAACCGCTCGACCAGCCGGCCCGCCTGCACCCGGACTAACGACCGACCACCGCGCACGTCCATCACCGCCGCGTCCGCCGAACACCGCCGCGACGCCGCCAGTACAGGTGACGCTGGGGGACGGCACCGTGGTGGAGGTCCCCTTCCACGCCGCCACGATCAGCCGGAAGTACCGGCTACGTACGGCGACGGGGAAGTGGGTCATCCGATTCGACCGACGAGGTCGACCACGGGCCGTCCACCCCCTGCCTGCCACTCCCCCGTAAAAAGGGGGTAATGTGACGACCCATTAGGGGTCATCACTAATTGCGCCGGGCCTGACATCCGCCCGACGCGCCGAGCCGACCATCCGCCGGGCGCGTGATCCATCCCCTCCGGAGGGATGCCCGCCGCACGCGAGGAAACGCGTGGGGGGAACAGCACCGGTATATAAGCCGACTCGTCCGAAGAGCCGGCACCAGTCCTGTCCCAGATCCTAATCCTGGCACCAGGCCTCTGGGTGTCCCCGAGGTTCCCAGACCAGATCCTACGACAGTCGACGGAGACGGGAGTACTCTCTTCGCTGCTTGGGAGTTCCTGGCGTTCGACGTTCCTTTGTACGACCGACGAAGGCGGGTTTAACCCCTTCGCTGCCTGGGAGTGCCCGGCGTTCGGTTTTCTTTTGCTACGACTGACGGAGGTGGGTTTAACCCCTTCGCTGCCTGGGAGTGCCCGGCGTTCGGTTTCCTATTGCTACGACCGACGGAGGTGGGTTTAACCCCTTTGCTGTCTGGAAGTGCCCGGCGTTCGGTTTCCTTTTACCACGACCGACGGAGGCGGGTTTAACCCCTTCGAATGCCGGGCACTCCCAGGCAGCGAAGGGATTAAACCCACCTCCGTCGGTCGTAGCAAAAGGAAACCGAACGCCGGGCACTCCCAGACAGCAAAGGGGTTAAACCCACCTCCGTCGGTCGTAGCAAAAGGAAACCGAACGCCGGGCACTCCCAGGCAGCGAAGGGGTTAAACCCACCTCCGTCGGTCGTAGCAAAAGGAAACCGAACGCCGGGCACTCCCAGACAGCAAAGGGGTTAAACCCACCTCCGTCGATCGTAGCAAAAGGAAACCGAACGCCGGGCACTCCCAGGCAGCGAAGGGGTTAAACCCGCCTCCGTCGGTCGTAGCAAAAGGAAACCGAACGCCGGACACTCCCAGGCAGCGAAGGGGTTAAACCCACCTCCGTCGGTCGTAGCAAAAGGAAACCGAACGCCGGGCACTCCCAGGCAGCGAAGGGGTTAAACCCACCTCCGTCGATCGTACAAAGGAACGTCGAACGCCGGGAACTCCCAGGCAGCGAAGAGGGTACTCCCGTCTCCGTCGACTGTCGTAGGATCTGGTCTGGGAACCTCGGGGACACCCAGAGGCCTGGTGCCAGGATTAGGATCTGGGACAGGACTGGTGCCGTCTTCGGACGAGCCGGCTTATATACCGGTGCTGTTCCCCCCACGCATTTCCTCGCGTGCGGCGGGCATCCCTCCGGAGGGGATGAATCACGCGCCCGGCGGATGGTCGGCTCGGCGCGTCGGGCGGATGTCAGGCCCGGCGCAATTAGTGACGACCCCTAATGGGTTCGCTGCCTGGGAGTGCCCGGCATTCGGTCTCCTGTGTCCGGCCGACGGAGGTGGGTTTGACCCCTCCGCTGCCTGGGGGTACCCGGCATTCGGCTCTCCCGCAGCGCACTGCGCCGCCGCCCGCGGCTTCGCGACCGAGGGGTTGTTCGTCCGTCCGCGCGTTAGTAATAAGTCCGTGTGAATAACAGTGTGCCCGTCTTCTAGGTTAAGTATGTACATAGTGTAAATAGCAGTTGAATAAATCGTTTGTAACGTTGAAACCGTGTACGCAAGTTTGGCCTTCCGTTCCCGAATGCTGGTTCCGGCGAGCCGTCCGAGGCTAATCAAAATCCGTACCGTTACACACTTTTAATAACTTCGAGAAAAATGTACTCCACCGAAAGAAGAAGCAACAGCGACGCCGGCAAACGCATGAATTATTACATGCCGAGTCGTGATAAAACTCCATCGTTTGAGAACAAATATCACGAGTAAATTTTGTGTAACTTCTTTATATTTTATATTATTACAAATTGTTTTATTAGAATTGTTTTATTTTTTAAAATTAATTTCATTTTTCTACAGCATTTCGCAGGGGCATCGTGCGATTCGTATACTAGATAGACGATATGCATTGACAGCCACGGAATTCAAATTCCTCAAAATTGGTATCATGTGAGTGCACTGAGTTACGTGGAGATCGTTATAGGAGATCACCGACGAAAAGAATTAATATTATCTCTCGAAACGTGGAAATGACTCTACGAACAACATTACTGTATTCAAAATTTCCTTCGGAACGACTCTAAAGATACCAACAGTTTGATAAGCGTTGGACCGCTAACAGTGAGATTTCATACGATTAACGACGCTAAACTTATAAGTTTTGAATCTTTAAACATACGCATGATGATGATTGAATCGACGTTACACCGTATGTTCGATCTCGATCAATGCATCGATATAACTTTTGATCGATTGGTTAAAATTACTGAGACAGTTAATATTAAGTTTATACAATTCTCCAATATCGCGTCCACTGTAATGGATCTTAATAAAGTATCAAATGTAATACGCGCTAGCAATGCTTTCAATAAGCATCAATTCGTCAATTGTAAGCTAGCAGCTTTAGTTTTTAGTTCATAATATGTAAGAAAAGAAAATGTAAAAGAGAAGAATAAAGAGTTTTTAACTCTAAATCATGATATAATTTTTCTTTGCACGCATTTCCCATCTTCTTCCACCCGTCCCAGCTCCTCAATAGTTGCATGGTCTTTGCGGAGAATGACGTCATGCGGGACAGGGAAACGTGAGGCTAAAGATCGCGCGAGAGAATAAGCGCTAGGAAAGAAAGAGATAGCGTGACGTTAGAGATCGTGAGAGAGCAAGCGCTAGGAAAGAAAAAGAGAAAGGAAGGCAAACGTGAGCGACAGAGATAGCGCGACATTAGAAACTGTGTGAGGCTTAGGGATCGTGAGAAAGAAAGATTGCGGCGAGGTACACGAAAAAGAGAGATAGTGCGAGGTGCACACGAAGGAGAAAGATGTCGCAGCTAACAATAAGTACATGAAAAAGAGAGAGATGACAGCGTATGCGGAAGAGAATACTTTTTCAATAAAATTTGAATTAAATATATGTATATACTTTTAAAAGTTTTTATAATAATTTTTAATTTTTAATATGATACTTTATATACTTATAACTTAAAAGGAGAGAAATTTGTCCTAAAATAAATACAATTTTATATTAATACTTTTTTTTAATTGTTAAAAGTGTGTATTTATAAAATGTGTGTGTGTGTAACTTTGAAAATTTAATAAATATAAGAATACATAAAAAAGATAAAATCGATACAACCATACAAACACGAATAGATAATATAAAAAGAATCGGTGGGGGTAACGGCGCGGTGGAGCGGTGGTGACAGCACTTTGGCGCGGGCGGTGCTGAGACGGCAAGCGGTGGGTATTATGACAGCAGGACGGGCTCCTGCATAATATATAAAAAACAATATTAAGAATTTTTATGAATTTTTTTTTTAATATTTTTTTAAATACTTTTTTAATACTTACAATTTTGGTTCCCTCGCATCTGACTCCTCAATTTCTTGGTCTGAATCTGTATCATATTCCGATGATTGCGATTTACATGATGTCGATGGTGAAGGCATATCCATTCTATCAAAATAAAAGTTCTCGTATTTATTGAAATAATCGGCACAGTTTTTGTAGCGACGCTAAAAACATATGACTCGCTTATATGCTTCCAAACGATATACATGTGATCACAGTCTTGAATTGAAATCATACACGAAGTGCATAGGGCAGAAGCACCACCCATCGAATAATAAAAATATATTGTACATATTTTTACCGCTTAGCACAAGGATTTGCGAATTGTCCACTATCTCGTCGTCAATATCGGTATCCTCAGTACGATCACTAATATAATTACTGTCGTCCGACAGCGCATGTTCTTTGTCAGACGACTCGTCTAATATCGCTTCGAAATTATTATTATTATTATTTCCATTTTCCATTTTTCTTGCACACTTTTACTCACTGCATACATTACTACCACTAACACTTATGACACAAGACAGTAACCAACTAAACTTTTCTCACCGCTGCATCTATACGCTTTGAAATCATAATATGGTTTGACGCGCTCTCATTCTTACATCGGATCCCGTCTTCCTTGAAGATGTATTTTTACAAAGGAATAATAAAATTAGGTAATAAAGAATAATAAAACTAGGAAAATTTTGAGCGGCCGGACATTGGCACTCATTTTCGTAATGCATATATCATAAAATTAAAAAAAAGTGAAAACTTGACCCTGACACGTTCGTCGATAACCGTCGGTCCCAAAATTCCTTCATAAATTTTCATAAAAATTGTTATAAACATATTTCCCTATTATTTATAAAAAGATATATTTTCACAAAGGAATAATTAAACTAGGAAGATTTCGAACGGTCGGACATCGGCGCCATTTTCGTAGCGCAAATGTTATAAATAAAAAAAATAAATAAAAAAGGAACCATTTCGCGAGGATACAAAGCTGCCTAAATGTGAAAACTTGATCCTAACACGTTCGCCCCGCGTGACGTCAGCCTCCCGCTGTAAAAATCTAGGTTAGAACCCGCCTAGTATACCTACTGTTACGTCTTTTCTCTGTCATACTTTACATCTACTACGGCAGACAAAAGCGCTTACGTTTAGTTCTCTGCCTTATAATCACAGATGTCTATACACTACTAGATCACTAACCTCGGCAAAATAGGTGAGATATCTGGTTTCAGTCATGACACATCGTAACAAAATGGCCGCTCGCGCTTTTTTCAACACGTTAATACTATTAAATGTAATGAAAAGTAATTTTTGGAATAAAATATTTATAATATACAAAAAAGTATAACACAGGTTACGATTAAAATTAAAAAAAAAAACCTTATTATAATAAAAGACTAATATCGGAAATGTTATTTATAAAAAGACAAGCTAATGGATTGAATCTACAAACTGATACGGAATTTTTGCCTGACATATATAACAACATTATAGAGTCTCTGCCAAAATTATCAGGGTTTATAAACAAACCTTGATATAAAAAGGGTAAAACATTGAGGTATTTTCTCATTTGAGATCTGAGAGTTATGATGGTTTAACGTTCTGTTTTGTCCTCTGCAAAAAAAGCCTTGTTAAAAGGATGTCGGATCTGATACGTGAAACTTTTGTAAAATTATCACCGATTTGTTTGAGTGAGTGTACAGTGCATTTTACTTATCAGACTATAACGAATAATCGGATATTGTTTATTTAATCTTAATTTAATGTTTAACAACATTTCATCAAGAGGATTCAATCAAGATATCTCCCTTGACCAGTAAATCAGGAAGTCTATTCTCATGGGTGATTGCATGGTGCGTTCGCTCGAACAAAGTATGTATCGGAAACGGTGTTTGTCATACACGATGACTAATTTAACAACATATGTATTGAGACAATAACTGACTTCACATATTTATTATCTTGACTTTGTTAACTACCGTCTTTAATGTTTAATGTCACGTTTCAATTTATAATTAAAATATTTGTATTGCGCTGAAGAAGGCTTGAAATGTCAGCCGAAACGTTCGCATTATTGTTTATTTCTTATGTATTTATTTTCTCATTTTAAATGCATTTTATTAATATCATCTACGCATAAATGTTTATTTCTTATGTATTTATTTTTTCGTTTTAAATGAATTTTATTAATATTATCTGACAACTGCATTTTGTTTAATAGCTCTTATAGCCCTTCTTTGTTTACAAACATTAAGTTTAACAGAGCTAATTACTATTTTTATTTAAAATTAAAAAAATCTATTTTAGATAGAACGGGAAGTAATAATAAAACATTAATGTCATTTTTATAATAAAACATTTTATTAGATAAGCTAAGAAATAAACACATAAAATAAATGTAAATAAATATTACATATTATTAAAAAGTATTAATTTTGACAATTTTTGTTGCTTACTGACGGGATTCAAATCTTTGTTTAACTTATTACAATGTGAATACATCCGAATAGTTAAATATTTTCTACAAATAATATGTTGATTAGTTGTAGGCGGTGCGGCATATTTGTATCTATTTCAAAGTGTTCGTAACAATCATTTTATTTATTTATAGGAAATACATTATTATCTAATACATATTTACGTGTAACCTCAGAAATTATTTTTGCATATGTATCTTTACGAAGTATCTTATTTTGATCTTTCGCTATTAATTGTCAGAATTCCGGTATCAATAGTAGATGGCATTTTATAGAGTCACACACAAAGATTCCCAAAAATGACTTCATAAGTATGATAAAATTTATATTAACTTCTACATTTTTTTACTTTCAATAACAACTTACAAGCAAATTTATGGGATCCTATGGGCTCCCCACTTTCTCCGATCATTGCCGATATACAGGGTTTGTCCGGAAAGTAATGGGTCGCATTTTTTTAAAGAAGAATTTATTGATCGCATAGGTAAAACAACTTAAAATTGTTCGAAGTATGACCCTTCTGCGTCAATACATTTTTGCCAACGCGATTTCCATGCGTCATAAGATTTCTGGAACTCCTTGACTGGGATGCTGTTCAGGGAGGCCGTCGAAGTAGCTTGTACGTTGTCAACCGACTCGAGCTGTTGTCCTTTGAGCTCCCTTTTCAGCCGAGGAAATAAAAAAAAGAAATTGGGATTATCTGCACAGAGTTGCTTGAGTTCTTCACAAACTTCCACTCGGTGTTGCTTTTGCGCATCGGTCAACACTCTGGGCACAAGTTTTGCGCAAATCTTCCGCATGGCCAAGTCTTCCGATACAATCTCGTGAACAATCGTTTTCGGCAAGTTCAATAATTCCGACATTAAGCGAACATTCATTCGACGGTCTGAATTCAATAATTGGCGCACACGAGTCACATTGTCGTCCGTTCGCGATGTTGACGGGCGTCCTGCGCGGGCCTCGTCGGCGACTTCCTTCCGACCTTCTCTAAACATCTTGTGCCATCTGTTTGACTGCGATTTGGAAAGGCAATCGTCCCCGAAAACTTTCTTGAGCATTTCAAAAGTTTCCAGCGGCGTCTTGTCCAGCTTCACGCAAAACTTTATCGCATAGCGTTGCTCTATCGTTCTCTCCATCACAAGTTCGACGCGACCACTAAGCAGAGGTTCACAGAATAAGCCGTCCTAACCCTCCAAGCGCATGGAAACAATTGAGCGACCTACCGTTGGAAAGCTAAGGGTACCCCCCTTCCTCCCCAACCGGTCCCATCGCTCTGCGATGTATAGTCGCGTCACAAAAAAATGCGACGCATTACTTTCCGGACAAACCCTGTAGTCATGCAGGACTTGGAAACATTGGTAATTGGTAATTTAAATTGCGAACTGACTTTCTATTTCCGTTATGTAGATGATATTATTTTATGCACTTCCGTTGACAATATTACACACGTTTTGAATGAATTCAACAATTATAACGATAGATTAAAATTTACATTAGAAAAAGAGGATAATCGATGTATAAGCTTTTTAGACATAATGATCAAAGTAATAGATAATAAAATTTATTTAGATTAGTATCACAAAAAGACATTCTCAGGTAGATTACTCTCATTTTTTTCAAATCATCTGACTTGTCATAAAATAGGAACAATTTATAGCTTGGTAGATAGAGCTATATTGCTATCACATCCTCAATTTCACAAAAAAATATAGAGAAAGCTATTAATATTTTGCTATTCAATGGTTATTCTCTTGACTTAATTTTCATAGAAATAAAACGCAGATTGAAACATCTTTCAACGAAAAAATTTAACAAGTCTAATACCAACAATATAATAGATACCAATACCACAAATACAAACATTAAATATTTTCGAAACAATAATAATAATATTAAGTCGGCTCCTTAATTTTTAAAACACGATCTACACTCCATTCTTCTCAGCCAATAGAGCCACATGCGATGTTTGTAACGGCGTAGCCGTTACTAACGCCTCGCGGGCCGATCACCCGCCCGCCACTTGAGGCTATGGCGCCTAAGGCGCCCCTAAGCACAAAATCTTAACTGATGCACGGGTCACCCTACCCCAGGGGCGCCCCACTACAACCCCCAGAGGCGCCCCACTACGACGCCGGCGTTACCCCCACCACAGCCTCGAGGTAGAGTGGGGGAACCGCCGGCAGGGTATATAAGCCGGCTCGACGGATGAGCCGGCACCAGTCCTGCTCCAGACCTCCTAGCCAGGCAACGGGCTTCTCGTTGTTACGCCGGGTTTCCCGGTTTCTGGCCTCCTACCTTTAGTATCGGGCAACGGGTTTCTCGTTGTTACGCCGGGTTTCCCGGTTTCCGGTCTCTTCCTGTTACACGCCGGGCAACGGGTTTCTCGTTGTTACGCCGGGTTTCCCGGTTTCCGGTCTCTTCCTGCTACACGCCGGGCAACGGGTTTCTCGTTGTTACGCCGGGTTTCCCGGTTTCCGGTCTCTTCCTGCTATACACCGGGTGACGGGTTTCTCGTCATTACGCCGGGTTTCCCGGTTTCCGGTTTCTTCCTGCCATAGGCTATACGCCTCCGTACACCGTATCTCTAAGTTATACCGGGTAATTTGTAAATCTTTTCCGGACACCGCTACAGGCTATACGCCTCCTTATTTTGTTTATACCGAGTAGTCAATAAGTTTCTCTATTTAGGGCTTTATGCCAACAAACATTTCGTTTATACCGAGTAGTCAATAAGTTTCTCTATTTAGGGCTTTATGCCAACAAACATTTCGTTTATACCGAGTAGTTAATAAGTTTCTCTATTTAGGCTTTATGCCAACAATCATTTTTGTTTACTTGTTTCTTTTTGAATAAACCAAAGTATTGTTAATAAGGAATAAGCGAGTCTGAATCTCCCCCTTCCTCCCGAATCCTGGAACCGGCGAGCCGATCCGCGGCGTCGGGAAAGGTGAACCGTTACATGGCGCCCGAACAGGGACCTGCCCAGTGGAGATCCCGACTCGCTTAAGCCTATCCAGATGCCCGCGTGGGTAAATCAATTATCAAAAACCGAAGCTATTGCCTTGGCCAAAAGACACGGAATCGATAGCCAAGGAACTTTAGACGAGGTCCGCCGACGCCTCCGCCGATTTGTCGGGCAAAACCCCGCGCTATTTCGAACTCACCTACCTGTGCCCACTATCAACGTCGAAATGGCCACCGGAAGCCCAACCAAAGACGAAGAAGCTACCACCCCGACACCTGTTGAACCGGCCAGGATCATGGATCAGATCCGAAAATAGGGGTGCCACTTCGAGGGCAAGGACCCCCTGGCATTCCTCGAGCGTACGGAAGAGCTGTGCCTGGGCTACGGCTACACCGACGCCCAGATGCTGTTAGGGCTACCCGAACTCTTACGGGGAGACGCCCTGCTGTGGTATCGCAACATCCGCGATACCATAGCCAGCTGGGCCGACTTTCGCCAAGCTGTCCGCCAGCAATACCTGCCAAGCGGGTATGAGAGACAGATGAAAAGGACGATCCAGGGACGTCAACAACGCCCTAAAGAGTCCTTCCAAAAGTACGCCACCGAGGTCCTGACCATGATGCGGCGCGCCGGGGGATATTCACCCCTAGACCAACTGGAACAGCTCTACGAAAACATGGATCCGGAGTACCAATTGTACATCCGTCGGGCGGACGTGCTCAGCGTCGGGGATCTGAGCATCCGAGCCACCGATTCGGCCAACCCCGTACGATCCGCCGTCTAGGGAGGGGGTAGTGTAACGGCGTAGCCGTTACTAACGCCTCGCGGGCCGATCACCCGCCCGCCACTTGAGGCTATGGCGCCTAAGGCGCCCCTAAGCACAAAATCTTAACTGATGCACGGGTCACCCTACCCCAGGGGCGCCCCACTACAACCCCCAGAGGCGCCCCACTACGACGCCGGCGTTACCCCCACCACAGCCTCGAGGTAGAGTGGGGGAACCGCCGGCAGGGTATATAAGCCGGCTCGACGGATGAGCCGGCACCAGTCCTGCTCCAGACCTCCTAGCCAGGCAACGGGCTTCTCGTTGTTACGCCGGGTTTCCCGGTTTCTGGCCTCCTACCTTTAGTATCGGGCAACGGGTTTCTCGTTGTTACGCCGGGTTTCCCGGTTTCCGGTCTCTTCCTGTTACACGCCGGGCAACGGGTTTCTCGTTGTTACGCCGGGTTTCCCGGTTTCCGGTCTCTTCCTGCTACACGCCGGGCAACGGGTTTCTCGTTGTTACGCCGGGTTTCCCGGTTTCCGGTCTCTTCCTGCTATACACCGGGTGACGGGTTTCTCGTCATTACGCCGGGTTTCCCGGTTTCCGGTTTCTTCCTGCCATAGGCTATACGCCTCCGTACACCGTATCTCTAAGTTATACCGGGTAATTTGTAAATCTTTTCCGGACACCGCTACAGGCTATACGCCTCCTTATTTTGTTTATACCGAGTAGTCAATAAGTTTCTCTATTTAGGGCTTTATGCCAACAAACATTTCGTTTATACCGAGTAGTCAATAAGTTTCTCTATTTAGGGCTTTATGCCAACAAACATTTCGTTTATACCGAGTAGTTAATAAGTTTCTCTATTTAGGCTTTATGCCAACAATCATTTTTGTTTACTTGTTTCTTTTTGAATAAACCAAAGTATTGTTAATAAGGAATAAGCGAGTCTGAATCTCTCCCTTCCTCCCGAATCCTGGAACCGGCGAGCCGATCCGCGGCGTCGGGAAAGGTGAACCGTTACATGTTATTGCGACAATTAAGAAAGAAAGAAAATTTGGAAACTAAGGAATTCGTATCCTATGGTTGGGATCTCAGAAATTCCTCTTGTTCCTCTCCTAACTTCTCCTGTAAAGAACTAGTTGGAAGAGCAGTCGCCCGGCAAGCGGAAGGTCTCGAGTTCGATTCCCGATTCAGCCGACTTTCGGACCAATATTTTTCTCGCCTAGTTTTTTACAGGGGAAGTTAGGAGAGGAACAAGGGGAATTTCTGAGATTCCAACCATAGGATACTGTTAGATATGCGTGAGATTATTATATTTGCGCGCTTAAATTAATACGCGCACGCGTGTAGGCTCAGCAAATAGGTTCGCGACACGTGCGTGACGATAGCGATGTCGAGAAGACAAGGAAGAGCCCTCAGGAAGGAGCGCGAAGGAAGGAGATATATCGGAGCAGCCGAGCGACACACACGCGGAGAACACTGTACACGTTTAACGGACTTTTTGTTTAAAAGTAAATCTATTTTCAATCAACTGAATATAATTATTTGGTGATCCTCACATACACAACAGATACGAATTCCTTAGTTTCCAAATTTTCTTTCTTTCTTAATTGTCGCAATAACATCGCGTGTGGCTCTATTGGCTGAGAGGAATGGAGTGTAGATCGTGTATTAAATATTTTGTCATACTATATATAGAATCAATTTCTGATAAAGTCGCTTCAGCAATAAAAAGACCTGACATATTGGTGAGATATCGTTGCATTAAAAAATTGAATGACTTCATAAGGGTTCAAAAGGACAGAAACGATTGTCCCAAGAATTCTAATGTTATTTATAAATTGAATTGCAATGATTGTGACGCCACATATGTCGGACAGACAAAAAGACAGTTAGGAACGAGACTTAAAGAACATAAAAATAATATTAAATTATACTCTGCTAAGCATTCGGTTGTCACGGAACATATTCTAAATGAACAGCATACATTTGAACAGCATACTGGGATAACACTAAGATCATGAAAAGAATTACCATAAAAGGCTAATATCTGAAATGATGCATATTAAAGAACAGAAAAATGGAATTAATTTAAACAAAGACACTGAATTGCTCGACAGTAGTTATTTTGACATACTTAAAAACTTAGCTGAATCATAGTTTAGAAAAACATTGGTAATAAATATATACATCATGCCTTGACATTTGTTATTTAGACTTCGCAACACACATTTGAAATTTCGAGAAGAACTTGTTAAAACGATAATGTAAGTTGAAAGATTTTTCAATTTTTCTCTGATATTAATTAATCCGCGTAAAATCTCCACAGCATGATTAAATGTCGCAAAACTTGGAATCTCAGACCAATCGTCTTACTTATTCATTGTTCATCAGCGAAGAATCGTTAACTTTGTATTTTAATATTTGAGTTTTATGTATTGAAGAAGGACTGTAGTGCAGTCGAAACGTATACGTTGTATATTGTTTTTTTAATGGAATGAGAATTTAATTATTAATAAATCTTTATATCTTGTAATTTTGCTCGTTTAGTTGGCCTACAATATTTATTTCTTTTAAAAATATATATTTTTAAAGGCAATTTTAAAAAATTTTTTAATATTGAGAATATTTCAATAATTTTACAACTACAACACATTGTATATAAATGCAAAATAATTCCGTAAATAAATTAATCCAATATTTTCTATATTTTAAGAATTCTTTAGTTTTGTCTTTCCAAAAAAATATATTTTTAATAATTTTTATATACTCCAACTTATTATTAAAAAAGAAAAAATGTTGATACCGATAGATTTGAACCCGAGTTTTCAGTGACAGACTGAACACTCAGCCATTATGTACTTTTCTTTCATACTATATTTTTCAATATCAATATATTAAAAAATAATTAATACATATTTATTAGTCTATAATAAATTTACGACATGTTCTGCAATAACAGACTAGAATTGATAGTCGTTCTCTTCTTGTCTCTATTGCGCTGACGATATGTAAAGTCGCGATAAAAAAATATAAAGTAAATAAAGCAATCAATTGCCAAGCCTAATAAGCGCCCGTGTCTTACATTCTGTACATTAGTTCACTCTTCGAATTATTATTTTATTATTATTATGTATCACTGTACAATTTGAAAACATATATGTAATTTTTGATATTATTTACATATATATACACACATATGTGCATAAGCATATATAAAATTTACAAAAAGTGGGTGCTTATTAGCCTTGTTACATTACTGCCTTCTGCTACGAAAGGCCAGAAAGCATTTTCAGGCCGTATCTCGCGAATACCGGCACGGTAAAGGAACAAGAATAACACGTGATTATCGGTCCTTGTCTCTCTTAAGGTGCGTCCGCGTAAGCAATGCAATGGTGTATTGCATGTGTACAGACATACACCACTACTTATTTTAAGAATCGGCAGGAGACTTGGTGGAGACGCCTATCGGCCAGCCTGGAATTACGTATTCTTTCATATAAGATATTAGCCAAAATACTGAATGAATCTTATTAAATTTAGGATATTCTTATGGGTCGGCAGGAGACACGGTGAAGACGCCTGTATATAAATACATAATACAAATATTTTGCTGCTGCTCTCTAACAAAATTCTGTTAATTTAATAACAAGGTTTGATTTCATTATTCATTAAAATAAGCAATAATCTCTTATGAATATATCCGTAGAATATGAATAATTTTTTTAAATATATAAAATAATACTTTTTATGCAAATATATTTATATGGAAATGTTGCATTAATTTCATCATTAGATTTCTACTTTTTTAGTGTTGCCTAAGATTACTCATCTCGCATCCTGTGGGACAAGGATGCGAAAAAAATTATATGGTAAAGTGGTGGTTAAACCGCATGGTTTATGTTCGACATAATGTCTCAGATGTTTCAGTCTTTAACTTTCTCTGCCACAGCAAACCTGTCGATCACACAACAGTGGTTTTTGATATCAAATACTAACTCAGCTTAACTCTATTTTTTCGTAAGGTATTTTACTTTATAATTTTTTTGTCGAGTTTTAGCGGTTTTTGTGTTCAATTGCTCAATTTTTAGAGTATAAAATGTGTTCTCTATTTTTTATTAGTATATAAATAAATAATGCCCAGACAGCTCAGAATATTTATAGAATATTTATAATAATTATTTTAATATTTTATAAATATTTATCATAAATATTTTATAAATGTTTTTGGAGTCTTTAATTCAATAGATCATAAATATTTATCATAAATATCAGAAAATATTTACGATAAATATTGTAAATATATTTATTAAATCATTATGATACAGATTTTTTAAAATTTATATTTTCTTTAATGAATACTCAGTAAAAATCATGAGTTAAAAAGACATAATCAACGATTTTTTAATCAAAACAATCGGTTGATATAGTCTAATTTCAAATTTGGTCGATTAGATGTTTTTTTGTGTTTTTTAAACTCTTATGTTTATAAGTAACTTATTAGACATTTATTTTAAAATAGCATATAAAATTATAATATACACTGAATATACTAAGGCAACAGAGTAGTTTAACAAATAAATTTACGTACATATCGATATATACATAAATTTATTTGTTAAAGGACATTCTGTTGTAGAATGTAGTTCAAAAATAGAAATAATTTTTTGACATTTTTAATTTTATTAATTTCCGTTTTTACTAGCCTTATATAATTCTCACGACAAAAATCAAATATGAGAAAAATACGTCACATAGCGGTAAATAAAAGAACTAACAATTTAATTAAAAAATATTTAGAAAATAATTACTATTAATATTTATCTTTAAATACCATAAATATTATAGAAATATTTAATCTATACCAAGAATAATGAGAGACTCCGATAATTAATATGAAGTGCGGTATACAGGGCTAATTAAGAGTCAGGCGTAGTTATTAATATAACATATAATAATAATGATAAATTGAATCGTTTATTCGTACGTTTCGATCCTAAGTTCGGATTATCTTCAGCATTTAGATAAAACAATATCAGCAAGCAAATTATCGCAGGTACAAACACTATCAGAAATATCGGTGTTTTATTCCGGTGTTCAACGAAACGATACTAATAGGAATAAGCACTCGCATACTGCGGCAACGGTAATCAAGACAATTGTCTTAGGATCGAAACGTACGAATAAACAATTCAATTTATCATTATCATTATATATGTTATGCGTATTAATAACCACGCCTGGCTCTTAATTAGCCCTGTATACCGCACTTCATAGTTAATCTATGTTTTAATAATATGTTAAAGGTTTTTATAAAATATTTATATAATATTTGAAAAAATGTATATACTCATAAATATTTATGAATCTTTATCATAAATATATTGTGTGCTGTCTGGGTGAAATATTGTTTGCAATGTGTTGGATTATGCGATTTTGTGAGCTGATCGGAAAACAATTACGACTCCTGATCTCTTGCTGATGACATAGAAAATCAAATTTATTTACGACATATATCGAAATAAATAAATATTTTTTCGTATGTTATTGTTATATTCTATTCTTCTATTCTAGTCTATTTTTGGCTTTTGTAAGATGATTCATGTCTACATTTATTGGTATTTATAATAAAAAAAGAATTTTTATTATAAAGTATTACACATATAAAGGCTAATAAGAGCAGAAGTAATATTACGGTTATAAAAACTAATTTATTACATTTAATAAATATGTACTGATATAAACAATAAAGTTTAAATTAATCTAAAATTATAAACTCGAAAGTTAAAACAAATGAGAAAACAAACGTTTCGATCCAATTTTTCGGATCTTCTTCAGCGCAGTACAAAAAGCAAAATTAAAATCACCAAAGTCTAAATGTTTTTAACGTATAAACGTCTAATAAACATATTTAAACGCAATTACATCAGTAAACGAAATAAAACGTCGTAAGATTAACATTAATATGACTCTCACTGAGCCATCACATTTACGTTACTGTGGGAAGCGATCCTCTCTAGTTTTCTGACTACGAGGTTAGCAGGTGTTAAAATATAAAATATTAATCGCATCCTATAAATTAAAATAATTTTCTCATTACACCTCACTAATTATAAAATCCAAAATCACGTGCGTTATAAAACAATAATCTAACACATTGTATAAAAAAAATGCTAATAAAAACTTACATATATTTATGATGTGACAATATTTTAATTGTAACAGAAACAAAAGTAACGCTAGTGTAATCCTCATGTCAGTAGAACGGCTCAGAGGAAACTGAAGCTCAGTTGGAAACGAAAAGTGACAAACAATTATAATCATTTTGTATTTGTTATTTAACCTTAGAGTTTAGGTAGTCTCTCTATAGCTTCGATATAAATATCAGATAGATTTTCAGTATCAGTCTGTAGATTGAGACTATTATTTTGTCTTTTTATGTATATCATTTTTGATACTGATCTTTTTCCGTAATATATTTCTTTATCTAAAATATTAATGTTCTCCCAATCAAATTCATGGTTAAAATTAACGCGGTAGTCCGTTATTACTGATTTAGTATTACTATTTCTAACTATGTGTTTCTTATGTTCAGAAATTCTTGTGGTCAGTCTTCTACTAGTCTGGCCCACGTAAGAAGCGTCACAGTTTGAACAATTAATTTTGTAAACAACGTTGGTATTATTCATTTTAGAAATAGTATCTTTATGTACTCGTATATATTTATTTAATTTATTAAAGCTAAAAAAGGATAATTTAATATTCATGTTCCTAATAATATTTCTAAATTGTTCCGTCAAACCGGGTAAAAATGGTATAGTGAAAAAAACGTCTTTTTTCACTATTATTATTATTATTGTTACCGTTAATTGTGGTATTTTTTAATTTTTTGAATAATATTACTAGACGTTGGTTAATAGTATTAAAGATCAAGTTATAAGCGGATAACAGTTTTCTAAAAGTATGTTGACAACGGTAACGAGATTTTTATAATGAAATCGTGGATGTGACAATAAAATTGTTCTATCCACTAGACCGTATATAGTTCCCCGCTTTTGACAAAATGGATGCTGAGACAAGAAATGTAAATATCGCCCCGAGAATGTCGGCTTGTGATACCAATCAGTAATTATCTTGTTGTTTTCTAAAATTAATGTCAAATCTAAAAAGTTTATTTTATTATTATCGTCAGTTTCCAGAGTGAATTGGAGTCTATTATGATAAGAATTAAAAATCATAAGTGTGTGATCAATTAAAGTCAAAGGAACAGTCAATACAATGTCGTCAACATAACATATCTAAAGTAAATCAGGGGTGAATTTTAACAATCGTAATGATTTATTCTCAAGATCTTGTAAAACTAGATCTGCAATCACTGGTGAGAGAGGAGAACCCATGGGCGTTCCAAAGGTTTAGCGGTAGATAACGTTATTAAAAATAAAAAAGATAGAATTTAAAACTAAGCCTATTCCATTTAAAAATTCTGATTTTGATAAGTCACAATTCTTTGAAATAAATTCCCATCTAGAGGAAATACTTTCAAGAGCCAAATCAATAGGGACGTTAGTGAATAGCAAGACAACATCTAACGAGATTAATTTAAATTCATTATCAATGTGAATCTGTGACAATTTTTTTACTAGTTTAAAACCGTTGTCAACACGACCTTCAGGCACTGGGAGGCCTTTAACTATAATCTTGTGCAGGAAAGTCGCCAAGTTATACAGAGGAGTGTCAACCGATGACACTATTAATCTGAACGGGCAGTTTTCTTTATGGACTTTAGGCAAGCCATATGCCCTGGGGAAAGTTCCATCAATAAACAACAAAAGTCTGTATTCATTAGTTGAAATAAACTTAGAATTTTTCCAGCGAACTAACAAGTCATGAAGACTGTTTATCAATTTTCTAGTAGGGTCTTTTTTTATCAACGTATATGTATTATTATCTTTCAACAAGTCTTCAATATTTTGTGTATATTTATCTTTATCCAACGCTACCGTTATATTTCCGTTATATTATCCGCACGTGTAAGGATAAGATTTTTATTTTCTTTTAAGAAATTTTTTGTAATGTGATTTAAATGTGAAAGCGTATTATTTGCTTCATTCGTAAAATAAAAATAAGTCGAAATAGATTTTATCACATTACTTGTTCGATTTCTTATAATTGTACATTCTCTAACCGGTAATTTTCTAATATTATTTTCAATGTTCTTAACAAACTCAATTGTTAAATTAGTTCTGTTGTCAAAAGGTAAACTAAAATTACTCCCTAACTGTAAAA
The DNA here is from genome assembly GCF_048542155.1 of Nylanderia fulva. Classification (NCBI taxonomy): domain Eukaryota; kingdom Metazoa; phylum Arthropoda; class Insecta; order Hymenoptera; family Formicidae; genus Nylanderia; species Nylanderia fulva. The sequence goes on from NW_028190676.1 coordinate 423,316, forward strand.
AACATTGGATATCATTGGGAATATTAATTGAAGACTTGTTGATAAACCATTTATCTTTCAACTGTTTTAAATCTTGACATGTATTATTGAAAGAAGCAGGATCTATTCTAACGTTCGTTATTTCATCCGAGGTGTTCCGCGTTACTTTGTTATTATTAAAAGAAACATAATTAGGACATGATTGTATTGATAGCTTATGTTTTGAATCTGAATTATTATATTGATAAGTATAGTGTATCGGTTTTATGTCACGAATGTTTAATTTTTTCTGTAGTAAGAAATTAAATTTTTTATTGTATCTTTCATTTTCTTTTAAAAAATGAGTATATAGCGGACCACACAGCGTAGTCAGAAAACTAGAGAGGATCGCTTCCCACGTAAATGTGATGGCTCAGTGAGAGTCATATTAATGTTAATCTTACGACGTTTTATTTCGTTTACTGATGTAATTGCGTTTAAATATGTTTATTAGACGTTTATACGTTAAAAACATTTAGACTTTGGTGATTTTAATTTTGCTTTTTGTACTGCGCTGAAGAAGATCCGAAAAATTGGATCGAAACGTTCGCTTTCTCATTTGTTTTAACTTCCGAGTTTATAATTTTAGATTAATTTAAACTTTATTGTTTATATCAGTACATATTTATTAAATGTAATAAATTAGTTTTTATAACCGTAATATTACTTCTGCTCTTATTAGCCTTTTATATGTGTAATACTTTATTTGAATTAAAGAGCATTTAATTAGTATAATTTTTATTATATTTTACAATTACATCAAATGCGAATTGATATTCCTCGTCTTTGTTACTACTTAGATAGTATTTGTGATTTCTTAAAAAGAGACTAAAAAAATAAACTATAAAGACTAAAAAATTTAACTAAATTGTTTTTGAGTGTTCTTCACTATAAACTTTCGACAAATGTGTATAATATAATATGTGCACAGAAAAATTAATCAATTATGCATTGAATAGAAAGAATAAGATAATATGACATCTTTTACATTAAATACCTCAATGGTTAATTTCTTTATGCATTTATATTATGTGATTATGCAAAATACATTTAATGTAATATATACACAGTATATTCGCACTTTTAACATCATACATTTAATATACAGAGTGTCTCTAAAGTCTGATCCAGACTTCCCTTATCTCGGAAATGGCTTATTTAGATATGAAACGTTTCAAACAAAAGTTGTAGAATATTAAGAAGGAACAGATGATGAAAATATATGAATTTAACCTATTGAAGTGGTCATGTGAAGGTCATAGATGTTTTCTTAAATGGAACCCCTCCTTTTTATTACATATTCTTATAAAACTCTTTAATTAAAATAGTTTTGTAAATTTCAAAGTTGACATACCACCGACATTCGCATTACCCGATGAACATTGCAGGAAAATTGTTCGGTCGGAATTGTATATCATAGACTTACACAAGATACATAAATAGGTAGTGTTTAGAAAACGTCTCGACAAGAATTATAAGAATATGCAATGAAAAATTGGGGGTTCCATTTAAGAAATATAACCATAAAAGAAACAGAGATTTTATTCAGTACATATCGAAAACGTATTCCAAAAAAGTGCGATCAAAAAAATTTGACAGTGAAAGAAGTAACCAAAAACATTCGCAAAATTAATTATTTAGGAAATACGGATACAAGATTGATAAAAAAGTGCACGACCAGTAAAAGATGAGCCTCGCAACAATAATCGATGCCACTACAAAAACTGCTCCTGTTTTCTTCGGTGTTGGCAAGATCACTATTATCCCAACACTGATTACCGCGCTTGTATACTTCAATTACGATCTCATAAATCCGGAGAATTATCCACGCGTGACAAAGGAATTGAAGAAAAGTTACGATTTTGTCGTAATCGGTGGCGGTTCGGCCGGTAACGTGGTTGTTAATAGGTTGACCGAAAATCCCAAGTGGGACGTTCTGCTGCTTGAAGCTGGGGGCCACGAAACCGAAATAACTGATGTGCCGATACTATCTCTACACTTGCACAAAACTAAACTTGATTGGCAATATCGCCCGCAACCGCAAGAGACGGCTTGCCAAGCTATGGTCGATCATCGATGTTGCTGGACTAGAGGCAAGGTAGGAAATAAAATCATCAATTCAATAAATTCAGATATGAAAAAGGCTAACAGTCAGGCACAGATATTATAAGTGCAACAAAATTATTTTTAAATTATTTTATACTTATTTTGAACGCTTCGATTCTTTCTTTGAATCATCCTCAGTATGTCATTTAGCAGTCTATACTGTAAATACTTAATATAATGAGTGACCTCGAAAAAAAATGATCTGATCAAATTATATCAAATTAAATCTAATCAGATCTAATTTTTTATCTGATTTGATATGAGTGGATCTGGTTAGATGTGGAGCATATACGAATAGATCTAAAAAGATCTTGTTGAATTTACATGTTTCTCCTGAAGTATATGACTAATTATGATTAATTAAATCTAAGGATATTTGGTCAGATCTAGTCTGTTTTGGTAATATGCATATTTTATCTATCACGATATCTAACTAGATCAAATCATATTTGCTCATATCTAACTTTGCATATGTATTCATGTAAGGTCAGATATGAGCAGTTATGATTATATCAAATTTGATCTATTCAGATATGATAATATACATAGAGAAGCCTTCACTTGCGCACAGTACAATTGTCCACGGTGATATTGAACACAAGATTGCGCACATTTCTTTTGTGCACACTCCTTCCACGCCTACACATGCACACACACGCACACACACCTACACACAAGGGAGGTGCAAAAGGGGAAGGGGCCGAATGCCCCCCTTCTTTCCCCTTTTCGCACCCACCCCACCGGGTAGCATGCGTGGAAGGAGTGTGCGCAAAAGAACTGTGCACAAAAGAACTGTGCGTAATCTTATGTGTCCAATAGCACTATACGCAATTGCAACGTGGGCGATTGTACTGTGCGCAACTGAGCCTCTCCCATATACATATATGTGTATCTTCATATCTGACTAAATCAAATTAGATATAATTATATAATTTTTTTATTTGCCGCTATGCGCCGCATGGCTCTATATCTTTCTCGTATTTGAATTTTAGTCAAAATATATAAAATTGAGGAAACTGGCTCTACTAAGATTAATAGTTGTGTAAAAAGTGCGGGAAGTTGACAATTGGACACGAGTGCGGAATGGACGCACGCCTTCGGCTCGTACGTCCACTCCGCACTCGTGTCCAATTGTCAACTTCCCGCACTTGTTACACACAATATTTTATATTACAAGTGGTGCGTCTAAAGTTTAAAAAAGGACTTGCGGGGTGATATGATTGGGGGATAAGGAGAGTGTCGGAAATGAGCTGTGTGGGAATGAATGAAACTGTGCGGAAATGAATAAAACTGTGCGAGAATGAAATATTACCACACTGTTTCGAGTGGAAAATTTCTCGTGTGTGGAATTAGTTATTTCTCGCACAGAAGATATGCGCGTAATGGGCGACTTTCCGTGCACGTGTAATATAAAAGTATTATGTACTTGTTTATATTAGTTTTTTAACTCGATTCCAATATAGGGAATTAATTATTTAATTACATTAAATTACTTTAACAAACTTTCGGTGCTGTATGGAAGATATTTTATGGAAGATATGATCATTCGCGGTTTTTATATCTATCCAGATCTACGACATAGATTTACATAGATCTGATTAGGTAAACCCAAAATGCAGATTTGATCATATCTTATAATTGAGATCTAATTTGATCAAAGCATATATATATGATTTTTTTTCCTGGGACTTTATTTGAGCACAGTACAATTGAACACATTACAAATGGACACGTTACAAATAGGCACGACATTTTGCACACGATTCAATTGGACATCGTGCTTTTGCACACTGTTCTTTTACACATAATTCAATTACACACCATTAAATTACACACAAAGAACAGTATCCAATTGAACCGTGTGCAAAGTATCGTGTCTATTTACAACGAGTATTAAATAATTAATTTACATACTTCATAAAATTAGAAACATTACGCGCCAAAAAGAACCACCGCATCGAAAAATCTTCAATTAAAGTTTTTGTTTTGCAATTATATTCTATTTTTATTTGCTATTTCCAGCCAGAAATGAATAATCAAATTAACGTCGAATTGATGTCGATTCGACATCGATTTATCTAATCAACATTGATTCAACGATGAATCGACGTCAATTCGTCGTCGAATAGATATCATTTCTGGCTGGGATTAAGTTGTTCTATTTTGCAGAATCTTCATAGTCAATTAATTAACATTTTAGGTGCTTGGTGGGTCTAGTGTTTTAAATACGATGTTATACATTCGCGGCAATCATCGCGATTTTGATCAATGGCGCGATTTCGGGAATCCTGGTTGGGGTTATGAAGATGTTCTCCCATATTTCAAAAAATCGCAGGATCAAAGAAATCCATATTTGGCACGCAATACAAGGTATCATAGTACAGGTTTGTATTGATATTTCAATTATTATCTACTATGTATGCGAAATGTTGAGTTTGTATGAAATGTAATAAATATTATCTTAATTAATAACTACAAATAAGAAAGACTTAAGAGCCATACACGGATGTTCCTTACATACATTTCCAACGAAAATTAATTTTTAAACAAAATGTGCATACAGGCACATATTATTCTTAGTGTACTACCAAGACTTTATAACGTAAAATATCTCATACTTGATATTTAATTTCATAAACCCCTATACCCCCCTAAAGAAATAAAGAAATAAATGCGAGAGAAAAATATAGATCCGAAAGTCGCTGAATCGGGAATCGAACCCAAGATCTTTCGCTTGCCGGGCGACTGCTCTTCCAACTGAGCTATTCAGACTCTTCGATTCTATAGCTTTTTTCTTTGCTTGTAAATACTCTGAATAATGCCTTTTTCGCCGGCATGTGTGTAAACACTAAAAAGTATATCAAAGGCTCTGTAATATTAAACAATAACTATAAATAAGAAAGGCCTATGATCCATACGCGGATGTTCCTTATGTACATTTTCAACAAAAATTAATTTTTCGTTGGAAATAAATGAAATGTGCACATAGGCACATATTATTCTTGATGTACTACCAAGACTCTCGGGTTCGATTCCCGATTCAGCAATTTTCAGATCTATATTTTTCTCTCGCGTTTATTTCTTTATTTCTTTAAAGAGGTATAAGAATTTATGAAATTAAATCTCAAGTGAGATATTTTACGTTATAAAGTCTTGGTAGTACACTAACAATAAGAATAATATGTGCACATTTTGTTTATTTCCAACGAAAAAGTAATTTTCGTTGGAAATGTATATACGCAAGGAACATCCGCATATGATTCTTAGACCTTTCTTAATTGTAGTTATTATTTAATATTACAGAGCCTTGATATACTTCTTACAAGAGAACGGTCGGAAGTGTCCCTCACCGATTTTAATGAATCTTGAATATGTTGTGGAGCATTAAAAAATATGAGTCTCGTAATTTTTTTTAGCGGCGTATCTCGACATTTAGAGGGTAAACCACCCTCTTGAAAAAATCGTTTTTTTTATTTCTAATATTAAAAAATGTTTCAAGTAAAAGTTTTATGGTTTTTAATGCTCTTTAAAACAGCGCAAAAGAATTTTTCAAAAATTTCAAATTTTTTGAAATTCCACTCTTTCCATAATTTTTAAAAATTTTTAATTTTTTTTATAAAAATTCTGAAAGCTTATTTAATTTCAAATCCAACCATATATAAAAAAGTTGTATTCCGACAACGCATTTTTGAGAAATAAGCTACAGTAAAACCTCGTTTATCCGAGGTAATGTGGGGAAGGGGTACCTCGGATAAGCGAAAACTCGGATAACACGGAATAAATAAAAAAAACTCGAAAGCTTCCCTTATTTTTGGTATATTTAAAATGGTAACAAGAGAATTTAACCACATTAACATATGAAAATGAAAAATTAACGAACGTGGATTAATTTTTCGCGTAACAAGCATTACACTTACATATTACAAACGTGGTTTAAAAAAGTCAGTGATAGAGCACTGCTTCAACCTGCTCATTCGTTTTTTAGCTGCAATATCTCGTCATCGTTTCATCAATAAGAGATCACTTGCAGTATTTTCCGGCTGTTCCTCGATATATTTGAGAGCTAGTTCAAGCGCATTTAATCCTTCTTCGTGGCTGATTACCGGACTTTCTTCCGCCTCGCCGTCTTCTATATCATCCGCGATCTCTTCTCCAGAATTTACGAGTTGGCCAATTTCGTCGTCTGTAAGTTCTTCTTCACAATCATCACCATGAACCCATTCCTCAGTATCGTTTCTTTCGATGTTTTCACAACCAAGAATCTGCTCCATAATGCTATGCAGATCTACATCGTCTGCTATTTCATCGCTTTGATTGTTAGAACACAAGATTTTTGCCCATGATCTTTCAAGCGTAAGCCTTTGGACAACATCCCAAGCTTGAACTGACCAGTAAATAACACTTTTCATATTTATTGCTAGCAAACACTCTTTAAGGGTACTACCCGCGGCGCTTTTTTCCAGAATTTCTTGCAGCAAAAAACGTCGATAATGACGTTTGAAAGTCTCGAGTACGCCTTGATTCATTGGTTGTCCAATGGAGATCACATTCGGTGGAAAAAATTTTACAATTATATTTTCACTTCTGAGAACCGACTCGTTCGGGTGTGATGGAGCGTTGTCGAGTAACAAAATAGCTTTTCTTGGAAGACCATTTTTGTTTAAAAATCTCTCAACCGAAGGGACGAATTGTTCGGAAAACCATTTTTGGAAAAGATCGCGACTCATCCAAGCACTCTTTTGATGCACGTAGTAAACTGGCAAGGCTTCCGGTTTGATGTGTTTAATTGCTCTCGGTTTAGCCGATTTCCCGATACACATCAACGGAAGTTTGTGTGTACTGGACGCGTTACTGCATGCTAAAATGCTGACCCTTTCTTTGTTCTTTTTGTACCCCGGAGCAACTGCTTCTTCTCGCGAGGCCAATGTTTTAGAAGGCATCATTCGAAAATTCAGACCAGTCTCGTCGCAGTTATAAATTTGATCCCGCAAGTATCCCTCTTCTTGTACAAGCTTATTAAATTCTTCTTTAAATTCATTCAATCCGCCTTCATCAGCTGACATTTTTTCGCCACAGATGCTTAACTGACGAATAGCGTGTCTTTTCTTCCATCTGTTGAGCCATCCGCAACTTGCCGTAAAAGTTTCGCTTTCATCGGGAAACTGCTTTGCAAGCATCATGGCCTTTGCCTGTAAAATGGAGCCTGAAGGGGGAAAAACGATATTGTATCGATGACGAATCTTCAAACTCCGGAGTGTGCTTACCTGATACTGGCAGTCCCTTTTCTCTCATTTGAGTGAACCATAAAATAAAGCTTTATCAACTTTATCATACTCTACCGGTTTCATCGTTTTACGACTAGTCATCGCACCGCCCGATTTTATTGCGAATTGCTCTAAATTAGATCGATTTCGACCAATCGCCAACGGTGGTCTCTCCAACACCATAATCAGCCGCGACATTGTGAATGATTTCTCCTCTATCCAATTTTCTAATTGCTTCCAACTTTTTCTCTACACTCACGACGACTTTTTTTCGCTTCTGCGACATATGTATGTATGTACACGATGTTTTTTCATTGACTGTTGAAGCCCAACTGTTAAATTCTACCTCACAACCGCGGAGAACAAAGCGTGTACTACTAACAAGCTCGTGCGTGTTTAAACAAAGAAGTAGCAATCGCAAACTATGTATGTTGTACTTCGCGCGCATCGCATAGCAGCGAAGCGTCATCCGTTTCATCTGAATTTTTTCGTATTATCCGAGCACACAGCTCGGTTAACGCGGAGTGTTCGAATAAGTCCGGTGGCTCGGATAACGCGAAGACTCGGTTGATCGAAAACCGGATAAACGAGGTTTTACTGTAGAAAAACCACTATACACGCTCCATTTGTATCTACTAGACGCTCGCTACTCGTGATGACCGTCTTTTCTTTGTAATCTCATAGAAAGAATGAAATATCGATACAAAATTTATATATATTGTGTTTAATAATTAAATTTATAACAATTTATATATTTATAAATATAAAAATTAATACAAAGTAATTTAAATTTATATATTAAAATCTTTTATATATTATAATATTATAGAACAATTGTGTGGCAATAAATAATTTACATATATGTAAATTAAGAATAAGAAATAATATTTCAAGTAAAATGAAAGTAGAGCCAGTCGAGGAAAATCAACAAGAAAAGTCTCTCAAAAATGATGATCGTGAAAGAAATGTTTTATACGAGGGCAGTCCGATAAGTACTTAGCCTCATCGCCCGATGGTGCCAGTATCGCAAGAGAATTTTACTATCGTGTAGTACATTCTCGTAGACGGCTACTGTCAAAATTTCAGCCGAATTGGACTCGTAGTTTTGTTTTGACCGCGTGTGAAAGCGGGTGTGTCCGCGGATTTTAGAAAAATGGAAAAAGAGCAATATCGGTCGGTGATTCAATTCTTGTTTTTGGAAGGGAAATCGCAGCAAAATCAAAGATGTCGAAATGAAGAATCTTTGATTTTGCTGCGCGATTTCCCTTCCAAAAACAAGAATCGAATCACCGACCGATATTGCTCTTTTTCCATTTTTCTAAAATCCGCGGACACACCCGCTTCCACACGCGGTCAAAACAAAACTACGAGTCCGATTCGGCTGAAATTTTGACAGTAGCCGTCTACGAGAATGTACTACACGATAGTAAAACTCTCTTGCGATACTGGCACCATCGGGCGATGAGGCTAAGTACTTATCGGACTGCCCTCGTTTAAAACATTTCTTTCACGATCATCATTTTTGAGAGACTTTTCTTGTTGATTTTCCTCGACTGGCTCTACTTTCATTTTACTTGAAATATTATTTCTTATTCTTAATTTACATATATGTAAATTATTTATTGCCACACAATTGTTCTATAATATTATAATATATAAAAGATTTTAATATATAAATTTAAATTACTTTGTATTAATTTTTATATTTATAAATATATAAATTGTTATAAATTTAATTATTAAATACAATATATATAAATTTTGTATCGATATTTCATTCTTTCTATGAGATTACAAAGGAAAGACGGTCATCACGAGTAGCGAGCGTCTGGCAGATACGAATGGCGTGTATAGTTGTATTTCTAGCTTATTTCTCAAAAATGCGTTGTCGGAATACAACTTTCTTATATATCTCTTTTCTTATATATTGGATTTGAAATTAAATAAGCTTTCAAATTTTTTATTTAAAAAAATTAAAAATTTTTTAAAATTATAGAATGGGAAAGAAATTTCGAAAAAGAAATTTTTGAAAAATTCTTTTGCACTATTTTAAAAAGAATTAAAAACCATAAAACTTTTACTTGAAACATTTTTTTAATATCTTTTACCGTTTTGACGGTATTAGCTCAGAAATTAAAAAAACGATTTTTTCAAGGGAGTGGTTTACCTCCTAAATGTCGAGGTACGCCGCTAAAAAAAATACGGGTCTCATATTTTTTAATGCTCTACAACATATTCAAGATTCATTAAAATCGGTGAGGGACAATTCCGACCGTTCCCTTGTTAGTGTAAATATTATCTTGTTATTTTATTTCTAGGAGGATATCTAACCGTACAGGAGAGTCCTTATACTAGTCCATTGGGTGTGGCGTTTCTGCAAGCTGGTGAAGAAATGGGTTATGATATTAAAGACATCAATGGTAAACAACAAACAGGTTTTTCGTTGCTCCAGTTTACAATGCGTCGGAACTCCAGGTGTAGCACTGCCAAAGCATTCATACGACCCATTCAGCTAAGAAAGAATTTCCATCTCTCTTTGTGGAGCCACGTAATTCGAGTACTAATAGATCCGCAAAGCAAAAAAGCATATGGAGTAGAATTCATTAGAGACGGTCGTAAGGAGGTGGTATTTGCAAAGAAGGAAGTGATTCTTTCCGCTGGCGCTATCGGTAGTCCACATTTATTAATGCTTTCGGGTGTAGGACCACGTATTCATCTGGAGCAACTGGAAATTCCCATAATTCAAAACTTGCCTGGAGTCGGACAGAATCTGCAAGACCACATCGCAATAGGTGGGCTCGTTTTTCCGATTGACTATGAGGTCGGCATTGTAATGAATCGAATGGTAACCGCCAACTCGGCATTGAAATACGCCATCACTAAAGATGGCCCATTGACGTCCAGTATCGGTCTCGAAGCGGTCGGCTTTATTTCTACCAAATATGCCAATCAGACTGACGACTGGCCCGATATCCAGTTCATGATAACATCTTCGGGGATTAGCTCCGCTGGTAGTCATGCAAAAGATGCTCATGGTTTAACTGACGAATTTTACAATGAAGTGTTTGGTAAAGTCAACAATCGTGATGTCTTTGGTGTATTTCCAATGATCCTCAGGCCTAAGTCGCGTGGCTACATGAGACTGAAATCCAAAAATCCCTTGGATTATCCTCTACTCTATCATAATTATCTCACGCACCCTGAAGATGTGACTGTACTTCGCGAAGGTGTCAAAGCGGCAATTGCCTTCGGCGAAACGCGCACTATGAAGAAATTTGGTTCCAGATTTCATAGCAAACCAATACCTCATTGCAAGAACATTCCACTTTACACTGATGAATACTGGACGTGTATTCTAAAGGTGTACACTTTATCTATATATCATATGAGCTGTAGTGCTAAGATGGGCCCGGCCAGTGATCCTATGGCGGTCGTAGATCCGGAACTCAAAGTTTATGGAATCGAGGGTCTACGGGTTATCGACGCATCAATTATGCCAACTATTACCAGCGGCAACATAAATGCTCCCGTAATCATGATAGGCGAAAAAGGTGCCGATTTAATAAAGGCAACGTGGATAGGAATGTCCTATTCTAAAGGAAACAATATCACTGTCACTGCTTCTTATTGATATATAATATATACCCATACAGCACCGAAAGATTGCAGAAACAATGCATAGATCTAACATTGAAACATTGTAATATTGCATGAGAGTTGCGAATTGTTTCTACAATGTTACTGTAAGATTGCGGCAACGGCTGGATGACCGCTTTTGTAATATTGCAATGAAATATTATAGCAACATTGCAATGTAATGTATTTGAAAAAATGCAACGTTGCTGCAAATATATAGTAATATTACTTTTTTTATTTAACTGGCAAAAATTTCGTCTTTTAAAAATATATTTAGATATAAATTGTGATATGCAAACATTGATTGGAGTTAATTATATCTTTATTAAAAATTTTTACCAAATCCATTTAATTATATATTATAAATATTTCTTTATTCGCTGAGTTTATATTTCTTTACTTATTGTATATCTAATACATATACATCTTTTTAACATTTTATTAGTCATACGTTAGTGTATATGTATATTTTATTCTTTTATACTAAAATATTTCTGAAGATATTAATCTATATGTTAATCTATGAGTAATGTTATTATCTTTATAATAATCATTGTTTATTATGTTAGAACTTGACAAAGCGTACAAGACTTATTATATATATACACACTCACACACACACACACACACACACACATATATATATATATATATATATATATATATATATATATTAATATATATGAACAGTTAATTTATTGACCAAAACTGGCTTATTTTATTACGTGCAAAAAAAATTACAACGTTTCGATTACTGCTTGTGATCCTTTTGAAGTAAACTGAAAAATACATTGTTAAATTAAATTAAAGGAATACACACAAAATTTAATTATAAAATCATAAATTCTAACTCACATAAACAGGCGAATTGATGGTAATCGCTCACGTCTCACATTATTCTGTGGAGCGTCTATATTCAAACGGTGTTCAGTTTATAATGACATAGCGATCATAAAAAGGCAAAAAGACAAAAAGACAAAAAGTCAAGCGAATAAACAAACGCAAAAACAACAACCTAAAGTAAAAACAAGTTATCATATACAGAATTTAAGCTCTCTGTGTCTTTTTGTAAATTAATCGTATTTTTCGTTTTCTTAATATAAAACATTTCCGCCACCTCTCTCTTACGCAATTGTTTTTCCTTATGCAAAATAACAGGATTCTTCCAGTCAAAATCATGGTATTCCGTAAGACGATGATCTGTAATAACAGAATAGTTATCTTGAGAGCTATTCATATTTCGTTCGTGCTCCCTTATTCTAACATGTAAATGGCGTTTCGTTTGTCCGATATAAGACGCATCCCAATCTCTACAATTAATTTAATAAACCAGTTCTGTGTGTTTATCGTAATTTAGCTTATCTTTTCCAGTTTCGATAATGCAATTAAGTTTTTTCGGTATATTGAAGAATACCTGGAGACGCAATTTTTTCAAAATAAGACGTATGTTGTCACTAACTTTATTAACAAATGGAATCAGAACAAAATCACCATCCTTGTATCTTTGCTGTACTTCCCTAGTTCTACCTATGTTACCATAGGTGATTCCTTTCAACCGTTTATTAATGTGATATTTAATTAAGTCAGGAGGGTAACAATTATTCAATAAAATCTCTTCAACAATCTTAAGGTTAGAATCATGAAATCGTTGGTTAGATAGCAACAAAGCCTGATCAATTAAATTAATGATTTAAGAATTTAACAAGGCTCTGTAATATAAATATAAATATAAATTGAGAGTGTCAAACAGGCAATAAGAGCCAAATCGCAAATGACAGTGCGTTATCCCAACGAAACTAAATTTTTTTGTTAGAATTTAAAAACCTGTGCACAAGGCACTAAATTTTACTTGGTCACGGCCAAGATTTAAAATTGGAATAATCTCTACAAGAGATTTAATTCCATACCCTGTTCCTCCCTTAAGGAAATAAATGCGTTGGGATAACGCACTGTCATCTGCGATTTGGCTCTTATTGCCTGTTTGACACTCTCAATTTATATTTATATTTAAATTAATGATATTATTAATTTTATATTTGAGCGGGTGGTTAGAAAAGAAATTAATGTATCGTCCTGAAAAAGTTGGTTTGCGATACCAATTCGTCAGTAAGATGCCATTCTCTCTAATGACCGTTGTATTCAGGAAATTTAACATGTTGCTTTCTTCCATCTCGTATGTAAAAACAAAACGAGGATGATAACTATTGAACATAATTAACATCTCATTGATCTTATCTTTGGGAAGAACAGCAAAAATGTCATCAACATATCTATAGAAATGGGGAACCTCAAAATCTAACTCAGCCAAACAAGTTTTTCAATTTACTTGAAAAGAATCACAAGCAGTGATCGAAACGTTGTAATTTTTGTTTGCACATAATAAAATAAGTCAGTTTTGGTCAATAAATTAACTGTTCATATTTATATACATATATATATATATATTATTCTCAAGATTATTAATATATCACTATTATACAATCTTAAAATAAGTACGTTTAATTAAGAAAGTAATAATTGTATTTACCTGCTATGATGTCTTCCAAAATCGTTTTATTTGGATACTCTCTTAGGGTGCCGTCACATGAGGCGTAACTTACGTACGCGTAATCGAGATAATTTACGCCGACCAATTAAATCGTCTCATTTCAGTATTAGCTTCTATCTAGTTATTTTATGCTTTGTACGCTATTATCGTTGCGCCAAATGCAATTTCTGGCGGAAGAAACGCTAATGCGTATTTGTAAAAGAAAACTACATAACTCCATTTGTGCGTTCTTTTGAAACATATGAAGAAGAAGAAGAAGTCAATTTTAATCCATCTATACCTATACATTTCTAATAAGATGAACAAGAATAATCAAATAAGTTAACAAAAATCTAATTTATTATATAAAGATTAATAGCGTTCAATTATACTAAACAATCTACTGCTCACGACATGTGATACAAAATTTCAAGGTTAAATTGTATATTAGTAAGTCTTCGTACTTTTTGCATTTGAAATGTTTTTTCTTTCTCTAATATTAGGAGACGCGGTAGTGTCTCCGGCCATGTTCAAACCCTAAAAGACCTTAAAAGACACTACAAGTCTCCTTATCCTGCACCATCAAAGTCCATTTTTTGGGGGTGTAGAACTACTAAAATATAAAAAATGTTGAATTGCACGTAATATAACCTGAAAGGCGGCATCGCCACGAGTAATTTGAGCCAAGAAAAAATAAAATCGGTCAAGCCGTTCTGGAGATACAAGCGGTCAAAAAGTGACGTTTTTCATGAAAAATGAAGTAACGTCGTCTTCTTCTTCTTCTTCTTCTTCTCTGTCCGCTGACGTCATCAGGATTATATATATATATAAATCTCTTCTCACCTTTCACTCACACCTCCCTTAACTTCCACCCATCCCTTTCCCTCCCACATCAAGCCCCCCGCCCCCACCCCCACCCCACTCCCACCCCTCTTTCGCCTCTTTCACCCTCTTTCGTCTTCTCTCACCCTCTTTCGTCCTCTCTCACCCTCTTTCACCCTCTTTCGTCCTCTTTCACCCTCTTTCGTCCTCTTTCACCCTCTTTCGCCCTCTTTTATCCTCTTTCGTCCTCTTTCACCCTCTTTCGCCCTCTTTCACCATCTTTCGCCTCTTTCACCCTCTTTCATTCCCTCTCACCCTCTTTCACCCTCTTTCATTCCCTCTCACCCCCTTTCGTCCTCTTTCACTCTCTTTCGTCCTCTTTCACCCTCTTTTGTTCTCTTTCACCCTCTTTCGTCCTCTCACCCTCTTTCGTCCTCTTTCACCCTCTTTTGTCCTACCTCACCCTCTTTCGTCCTCTTTCGTCCTCTTTCGCCCTCTTTCACCCAATTTCGTCCTCTTTCACCCTCTTTCGCCTATCTCGTCTTCTCTTACCCTCATTCGTCCTCTCTCACCCTATCTCCAAAAAATCATAAAAATGAAAAGGTCAAGCCATGTTCAAAAGAAGGTCCTCAAAAATTTAAACCTTTAAAAATTTAAACGATCTAATAATAAATTATCACGAAAAGTAACTGATATGTTATTCAAGGTGCCAGTTCAAAGTGAACATAAAAGTAAAGTGTATATTATCTAAATTTAGTAATAATATATTACCATGAAAAGTAACTGATATTTTATTTAAGGTGCAAGTTCACATTGAACATACATACATATAAGTAAAACTGATTACAATTTGATTCTAGAAAATAAGTGCGATATGTTATTCTTTGTGCACAAAATATAATAGTCGTTTATAGAGATTTGATTTGAAATTCATACTAGCCCGTACAATGAAAAATAATTGCTCGTTGTAGCTTATCCAAACATACTTCGTCTTCCGAAGCGTACTTTTATGAAACTGCTTACGAGCAAAGGAAAAAGTTTGAGCAACCACTTATAATGAGACAATCCTCTCCTCACGGAGTAATAAATGTTTTGCCGTTAATAGATAACAATGGTAAAAAGTTAAAAATGTGGCATTGTGATGAGAACAAATGCCACATAAATGATACTTCCATGGAAAAGTTTGTAAAATTTTTGGAACTGTTTGAAGAAGGTACTTTGAAAAAGATAATGAATGTTAAATTCATAGCGCAGCTAAAAAATTGTTCCGTTTCACGTACGAGTAGCAGATTAGGACATCCTCCGGAATGCTATACAAATCCGAATCTTTGCAAGTCATACATTGCAACGATAAACATTTTATCACCTCATTTTCTTTTTGTGAGGAATATTCGAAGAAATGTTTACAAATTGATCGACAATTATAATAAGTTTTGTCAACTGTTTTTATCTTTGAGATTCATCAATATGGATAAATTAGTTGAAATTTCCAATGATTTTAAGAATAAAGCAAGATTTTATCCAAAAAATGTAACTGATGTTTGTTTGGACGAGGAAAAAATTTTCTCGCAAAATTACGAAGCATTTAAAGTCATGAAAAAGCGATTGTTGGATTTACCACGTATCCCTTGCATCTCTTGCGAAAAATTATGCTTGAGAAAAGACGTTTCTAAGCTCGAGAAGCTGAGGAAAACAATAGACGGACCTTTTTGGAAAGATCTGATAGCAAACGTAACAGAACACAGTTATAATACTGAATTCGTTTGTAAGCTTTGTTTGGGTAAATTTCAAAAAGGCGTGTTGCCTTCTACTTGCATTTTGAATAATCTTGCGGTAAAACCATTACCAGATGTTTTGTCAGATTTCAGTGATTACGAAAAAATGTTAATCAAGAGAATGAGCAGCTTTCCAGTAGTGCAATTGATGGGCAATGTTTCGAACAAACATACCGCATAGACAATGATCCGCAAAGTAAAAGGTAGAACATTTCATTTGCCTCTACCTTTACAAGAAACATTGGATAAGGTATGTCCTCCGGAAGATCCTATAAATTTGAATCACGAGTTGCACATTCTCGTTCGAGGTATACCCAAGAAATCTAAAGTGGTTTGGGAAAATTTGGTAGATATTAATAAAGTGTATAAGGCTTTACAATGGTTGAACGAAAATAATCCTCATTACTCGAAAATTCGTCTTCCGGCGTCATCTGATGATCTATTAAATGAAAAGTTGCAGGAAACAGAATATCGGATTGTCGATGACGAAAGCGACAATGACGAAATAAATGAGGTGGTTGAGAAATTACCAGCATTGAATTTGTAAAATGTACAGGAAAACAAAAATAATAATGATCAAATCGTTTTAAAACGTAGGGCTTTCCTCACACAAATCACTGAAGATTCGGATATTAACGATCAGTATACAATATACCCAATACACGCGAAAAGAATCGATAACGAATCTGCATTGAAGCTTTATCAAATGATGAAAATTGAAGATTTTCCAATGGATAATCGTTATAAATATCTGGATGTCATGTGTTTCCTTGATTTATATCCTGATGGTGTCAATGGACAACGAGAAGATAGAAACTTTGCATTGCCGGAATATTTATTTATTAGAACACGATTGATGTCGAAACATAGTAGATTCAGGTTGAATCTACAGTATCTGTTCTTCCTTCTCAATGATGCTAACTACCGACAGTTGAAAAGTGGTATCTATTATACGATGATGGTTACTAACCCACGAGAGAGATACACTGCTGGTAGATACTTGAACGAATTGAAAGGTTACCAATTAGAATCGAATTTAATGAGTATTTTCGCAAAACTGAGAAATACGGATCAATTTTGGCGACAATCGTCCAATAATGTAAAATGCATGACTTTGCATTACGGTCCAGCGACGTGGTTTTTGACTTTGAGTCCTAGTGAATGGAAATGGTCCGATTTGGGTGAATATTTACGAGATATGAATCTCGATAAAGAAAAGTTAGGCATCAGCGAACTAGTCGCATACGACCCTGTAAGTACTTCTAGATTCATGTGCATAAAATTCAAAGTCATGATTGATTTTATTTGTTCGTCCGATAATCCAATAGGAAAGGTTATTCATTACTTCTGGCGATTGGAATATCAAAGTAGAGGTATTCAGCACATGCATTGTATGATTTGAATAAAAGATGCTCCAGTAATAGGAAAATCGCCGGATGAAGAAGTTGCTACGTTTATTCGAAAATACGTAACGTGTGAAATTCCAGATGAAAATGTTTCGCCAACGTTGTACGATACGGTAATAAGTGATCAGAATCATAAACATAACTCGTACGTTGCATGCGTACGAAAAAAACAGAAATTAATATATACAGAAAGTGTCGGTTCGATTTTCCTCGGCCGGTTACTGAGAATTTCGTTTTAAGAGACGTTATCACTTCGATAGTCGGTAGAAAAAATTTACGCAGTAAGAGCAGATTGTACGATCTTCCTCGCAAGGAGTCGGAAAGGTTTATAAACGATTATAATCCGGCTATCAAATTAGCCTGGGAGGGAAATATGGACATACAATTTATTGGAGAAAAATCAGAGTTTTTAAACTCATATTTAACAAAATACACGACAAAGTCGGAAAAATGCAATACAGACTTTGAAGTGATAGATTCGAATAAGTCCTTGGCATCGAAACTGTGGAATTTTGCAATGCGTTCATTTAATAACAGAGAATACGGTGCTTTAGAAGCTGCGGATACACTATTAGGGAATCCCTTGTACGGTACGGATAATGATACCATGGTCAAATGGATCGATGTTAATGAGGTGAGAAATAGAAAAGTTAAAACATTTAATGAAATTAAAGCTCTCGATGAAAATTCTACGAATATTTACTGTTGGTCACTCATCGATGATTATTATCCAAATAGACCTCAGGAATTAGAATCATTGAATTTGTACGATTTTGCCAGATTCTGGGAAATTACGAAACAAATGCCAAATAATGACGAAGTCAAGTGTTACAAACTGGCATCGGGTTTATTTAAAAAAAAAACGAAAAAGGGTTATTTAATTAACCATTATCGATTTAATATAAAAACTGAGCCCAAAAAATACTTTTACTCGCTGCTTCTTCTGTTCAAACCATGGAGAGATTTGAGTGAACTCAAAGATACATTCGAGACTTACACGGATGCCTTTAAAAATTCAGAGTCTGTTTTAACGAAGGCAATGAAATATCACGAAAGACTCGAAGAAATACAGAAAGCTTTTGAGAACGTTGCTGAATTAATCGAGAAGCGCGAAAATGATCTGAAAACAGCAGACAGAGACAAATCCGATGACGATGAACTGGATTGTAATCCGATAGAAGCTGACGACGCGATGAAAGATCTGGAAGATTTTGGTAAGATTGACGACCCGATTGATTTATCGCTAATGATGTCGCAATTGAACGAAGACCAGAAAAGAGTCTTTGATGGAGTATGCCAAGTTTTACAAGATAAGAATCAGATTCTGCGACTGTACGTAAGTGGCGAGGGTGGTACAGGGAAAAGTTTTCTAATTGAAACAATTAAACATTGGATCAGAATAAATTTGAAAAAAACGACTGCCATATCTGCTCCCACGGGTATCGCAGCATTCAATATCGATGGCTTGACAATCCATAGAATGTTTCAACTACCCGTTAGTCATGAATCTACACCAAAATATACGCAATTGTCAGACATGGTCTTGAAAACTTTGAGACAAATTAAAGAATGTCGAATTATTTATAATCGATGAAGTATCCATGATTTCAAATGTGACATTTATGTTTATCAATCTACGATTATGTGAAATCTTTGATACGACAGCTACAGATGATGGTTTCTTTGGCAGAAAACACATTCTCCTGTTTGGGGACTTGTTGCAGCTTCCTCCTGTAAAAGGACAATTTTCGTTTGTTAAAATGTCTCGATCAGAGATTCAGAAGTATTTAGGTACCATGGGTGGATGTGATTTGTGGAGATTGTTCGAGTACGACGAACTTTTGATTAATATGCAACAAAGATGCGACAATACATATCGTGATATACTTTCTAGAATACGAATAGGTTTAGTAACGGATTCTGACATCAATGTTCTTCAGTCTAGAAAAATCAATTTTAAAGAAAGTAGTTGCGACGAAAGATTAAATGAACTTTGCACTTATATGAATCAATTACCGATTGATACAATTTGTTTATTGCCCACATGTTATTTGTGCAAGGTTTTGAACACAGCAATGCTCGATAAAATCGACAGCGATGAAATTCTACTGATAGCAGAAGATGATGTTGACTGTGCTCCAGCAATGAAAAAAAAGGTGCATAAAATTTTGGAAGACAAAGATGATAAAGTTATTTCAAACACTGAACCGATGCATACAACAAAACTTTTCTCTGTCTGTTCAATAAATTACTGATAATGTTAAATCCCAATCACATATGCCACCTTGCCTAGGTTAATGATGGTCATTAACGGGAAATTTTACTAAAAAAAGATTGGAGATTTTTAATTTATACAATTTTCACAACTCTTATTTCAATTATTTATTCTATCCATCAAAAGTTTTTTGAGAGCAGGCCGCCATGTTATTTTTCTGAGTCATTAACAAATTGGTACTCTGGAATTACGAGCAATTATTTTTCATTGTACGGGCTAGTATGAATTTCAAATCAAATCTCTATAAACGATTATTATATTTTGTGCACTAAGAATAACATATCGCACTTATTTTCTAGAATCAAATTGTAATCAGTTTTACTTATATGTATGTATGTTCAATGTGAACTTGCACCTTGAATAAAATATCACAGTTACTTTTCATGGTAATATATTATTACTAAATGTAGATAATATACACTTTACGTATGTTCACACTTTGAACTGGCACCTTGAATAACATATCAGTTACTTTTTATGGTAATATATTATTACTAAATTTAGATAATATACACTTTACGTATGTTCACTTTGAACTGGCACCTTGAATAACATATCAGTTACTTTTCGTGATAATTTATTATTAGATCGTTTAAATTATTAAAGGTTTAAATTTTTGAGTACCTTCTTTTGAACATGGCCTGACCTTTTTATTTTTATGATGTTTTTAGGATTTAACATATATTGATTTCTTGTTTTACATGTATAAATTTTTGAGAATTTTGAGCAATATGAACATCTTAATGCATTATTTTCTACATATTATTTTCTTAAAAATGCTGCAAAATGCTAAGCTGTCCTGCATCGATTACTTCTCGTCTTCTACTTATTCGTTTATCTTGCCACCTTATCAGCCATTTTAAATATGCGCGCTTTACGAAACCCAAAGCATCGGTTCCCCATGAAGCGTATTATTCGGGACGCGTAGGTTATGAAAACCAATCACAAGTCCTATTTAGCATTTCTGTTAAAACATACAACGGAAACTATAATCTACGATTGGTTGTATTAGTTACACGTTCCGCGCAATACGCCCTTTGTGAATGCCGTCCTTCAGAATAGCGTAACCACGGCGTATCTTTTAATAAATCACTAGATTACACTAGAATACGCAGGTTACGCTTAACGCATGGTGGAAGTAACAAGGTGTGCTATCTTCTCGACGAATTTTCGTCACATTCTGCGCAGCACCAAGTTTCCGCCATCTTGCAAAATCACAATTGCCAACCGATAGCAACGCGACGATAAAAGTAAACGAAATAGTGTCATGGTATACACAGGTTATACACAATTTTATAATGCCGTCGTGTTCTTTCAAAAACTGTAAAAATACGTCGCAAAATAAAAAAAATGTAAGATATTTTTCATTTCCAAAAAATCAAGAAATGATTGCGAAATGGAAAATACATTGCAAAGAAAACGTCAACCCAAACAACGGTATGTATATAATACTGACAGGTGATAAATGGAATTTAACAAATTAAAAATTTCGGCAGAAAATGCTATAATAAAACAAAAAAGAAAAATGAAAAAATTTACAAATACAAAGTAATATATTTTATTTGTATTATATTTTTCATATATTTATTATCTCTTTATTGTTTCTTATACGTGTTTATGTGTCTGTTATATTTGTTTATTTATATTTACTATATTTTTTAAATATATTCACCAGAATTATATTTATACACGAAAGATCTTTCATTAAAACCCTTTCTTGCCCGAGTCTTCGTTTTAATATCCATTTAAATTATACAAGATGGCGGAATCTTGTCACGCTCTCTTATTGGTCAGTAGAAATGCCTGATGCGCAAGAACACACCTTGTTACTTCCACCATGGCTTAACGCAAGTTACGCCATATGTGAGAGCACCCTTATAGATACTCTCTCTGTGGTTTCCTTTTTTACAGTATACATACGCACATGCAATATATCTTTGCATTCCAATATATATGCACTGAATATTTTTAACAAAAATATATAATGAGCTAACCCAAACAGCACAGATTATTACATTTACATAATAATGTTCCAATCTTACAAGTTACAATGTAACATTGTAGAGACATTACAGAAACATGCAAATGTAATATTTCATGAGAATGTTGCAGCTACATTCCAGAAAGATTATAAAAAATATTATTTAATAATCGCTAGTTGCTTTATCTACCGCTATGCGGCGCGCGATCCTCTATCTATTCCGTACTTAAATTTTAGTTAGAATTACATAAAGGTTGATGTAATTAACTAGCTCTAAGACTAAAAGTATCATGCTTGCATCTTTACATCAGTTTAATATTTTGGACTTAATCCTAATACAGGGATTCAAATATTAAAGTGCATACTGAACTGATTCCTCAGAAATCAGACAGATAAAATATTCAATAAATTTGAATAAATGAAATACTATTTATTGTATACTTTATATATGGGACATTATTTATGAAGTGATCCACCCAAATTTTCAAAGTTTTTCAATTACGCTGAAATTTACAGAAAGTGTAGTCCTATCAAAAGTAAAATTATTTCTCAAGTTGTTTGGCCCACACCATACAGGCTCTGTGTTAACGGGGACTTAAATTTTTATCATTTTGGCCGTTATGTCCAACTTCAAACGTTGATAAATTTCAGAAGACTACTTTGATTTTAAAAAATAAAGTGTGATTTTGAAAGGTCTTTTTACGTATTTTAATCTTGTAAAATTAGTTTTTTCTTTCATTAACAATTTATATAAGATTTTCAAAAAACAAAATAAAAATCAATTTTTTTCTCAAATTTAGACATCTTCTATTTTCTTCAAAAAAATCTTTAAAAAAAGTAGAAATCTTCCCCTTTAAAACGCTTCCAAGGCCAAGATGGGCAGATTTTGGTTTTCAAAATATAGTCTATTTTAGAACCAAGCGTGTCACCCATGATGCAGTTCGGACGCTGTTACAAATACAGAAAGATATCTGGCCAGTTCTATTGCTTGTGGCCAAGTGTGGTGACTTCTCATATATTATATATATATATATATATATATATATATATATATATAAACATGTATATATACATACTTACATAATATCTGATAAGTTAACTGAGAAAAGAGCATGGAGGAGTAAAAATAATTGTTAAAAAGAAACAAAATAAGGTTTAAAAAGCAGGAATATTTATTCTTTAACAATAAATAATGTTATTTTTCCTAAAATTAAGAGAATTCCCATACAGCACCGTTAGATTGCAAAAACATTACAACAATCTTTCACTGCAATATTGCAATATTGCAAATTCACTGCAAAATGTTGCTACATCATTGCTGTTGAATTGCAGCAATGTTAAAATGTCCGCTTTTTGGAAGATAATAAAATTATTGATTATCGTTAACATCTTTTATTGTACAATATTGCAAAAAATTATTTTATTATAGTATTATAGCCAGCAAATACCAAGTTACAGTTATATAATTGTTAGT
The DNA here is from genome assembly GCF_048542155.1 of Nylanderia fulva. Taxonomy (NCBI): domain Eukaryota; kingdom Metazoa; phylum Arthropoda; class Insecta; order Hymenoptera; family Formicidae; genus Nylanderia; species Nylanderia fulva. The sequence continues at coordinate 446,600 of NW_028190676.1, forward strand.
TGTAATTTTCCATTCAACAATATAATTGTTATAATACACGTATTATATTTTTGAGTGGAAAATTACAACTAACAATTATATAGCTGTAACTTGGTGTTTGCTGGGTATATGTATATATATTACAATATATAAATTATAGAATTTGGATTACATGCAATATTTCCGAAATATTAATGTCATGTTGCTACAAGTGTGCTGGAATTTTGTGCACCTATATCTCTGCAATGTCTTTATAATGTTGCATTGCAACTTGCAACATTGCAATGTTGCTGCAATATAATTGCAATAATCTGTGCTGTATGGGCACTTTTGATATATTGAATAGCAAAACAGCATTTCATAAAAGAACAGTTTTTATCAGAAATATATAATATAGGAAAAGCTCATCAAAATAATTTTATTTTTCAAACCTAACATAATGTTATGTCTTTGCTTAATATTTAAGATATATTTAACAGAAAGTCTCAGTACAGGATTTGGATACAGTTAATTAGAAGTCGTGAAAGATTATTGCTCCGGAGTGTCGAGATATGCTCCACTCGGTTCTCGGATATTCTCTCGACAGCCCTCTCCTACGCACCGATCCTCGAGCCCGGCTCTATCGCGATTCCTTTCTCGGCGGAATTTGGATCTAATATATGTATATGTTAATACTGTTTTGGTAATATACACTCCCCACAGCACACAATGAGTTTGTCTTATTTATTGCTGCACTGGTGAACTAGTGTACACTGGTGCAGTAAGTTAGAGTGAAACAAAATATATTTGTCTCATTTTAACTTATTGTATTTATTTACCAGTGCAGCAATAAAGAACAAATCCAAAATTTATGATAGAGATTTATAAATATTTATGAATATATATTTTTTTCAAATATTATATAAATATTTTGAAAATGTTTTATAAAAACCTTTGTCTTACATATTATTAAAACATAAATTAAATATTTTATATAATCAATGATAAGAATATTAAGAATATTAGATCGGCTCTTTTTAATATAAAACACGATATACACCTACTTCTTCTCGGCCATAGAGCCAAACGCGATGTTATTGCGAAATTAAGTAAGAAAATTGAGAAATCTGGAAATTTCGTATCCTGTGGTTGGGATCTCAAAAACTCTCCTTGGTCCTCTTTTAACTTCCCCTGTAAGAAATAGGCGAGAAAAATATTGGTCCGAAAGTTGGCTAAATCGGGAATCGAACCCGAGACCTTCCGCTTGCCGGGCGAATGCTCTTCCAATTGAGCTATTCAGACACTTACGAAACAATACATTTCTCAAAGCCGAGAAGAAGGAGGTGTATATCGTGTTTTATATTAAAAAGAGCCGATCTAATATTCTTAATATTCTTATCATTGTTTATTCACGTCTGGGCCTAATTACGACGCTTTGGGGAGAGGGGGGAGATTGAAAGCATTGAGAAATGTATTGTTTCGTAAGTGTCTGAATAGCTCAGTTGGAAGAGCATTCGCCCGGCAAGCGGAAGGTCTTCGGGTTCGATTCCCGATTTAACCAACTTTTGGACCAATATTTTTCTCGCCTATTTCTTACAGGGGAAGTTAAAAGAGGACCAAGGAGAGTTTTTGAGATTCCAACCACAGGATACGAAATTCCCAGATTCCTCAATTTTCTTACTTAATTTCGCAATAACATCCCCATACAGCACCGATAGATTGCAAAAACATTACAACAATCTTTCACCGCAATATTGCAATATTGCAAATTCACTGCAAAATGTTGCTACATCATTGCTGTTGAATTGCAGCAATGTTAAAATGTCCGCTTTTTGGAAGATTGCAACAAAATATTACAACAATATTGCAATATGTTATGAGTTTGCAATAATGCATTGTTATTGCAACCATAAACTAATGTTGCATATGCAGGTATATAAATGTAAATAAATCATTAATGAAAATACGTTGTAGTTAATTTATATCTATTACAATATATAAATTATAGAATTTGGATTACATGCAATATTTCCGAAATATTAATGTCATGTTGCTACAAGTGTGCTGGAATTGTGTGCACTTATATCTCTGCAATGTCTTTATAATGTTGCATTGCAACTTGCAACATTGCAACGTTGCTGCAATATAATTGCAATAATCTGTGCTGTATGGGTCGCGTTTGGCTCTATGGCCGAGAAGAAGGAGGTGTATATCGTATTTTATATAATATTTATGGTATGTGAAGATAAATATTTATAGTAATTATTTTGTAAATCTTTTTTAACTAAATTGTTAGTTCTTTCATTTACTGCTATGTGACGTATCCCAGTAAACACACATGTAACTGATACTTCGTGTTATATAACCAGAAAGTATCTGAAAAGTATCATTGATATGTAATTAATTTATGTATATGATACATAAATGTGCTTCTACTTAATACATTTCGTATATGTAAAAGTAGCATGTAAAAGATACATAATTATACTACTATCTGTAAGAAAAATGTCTCGCGTAATAAATCTTTTCGCGTAGTGTTTGGGCGGCTATATGTAATATCTCTAGTAACACTAAAATTTTCGTAAGATCAATTATATTTTAATACTATCTATAGAACTCTCGATCACAATAAAATACGATATAAAAAGAACGTCTCAAGCTTTTGTCTTCTTCTTCTTCTTCCTTTATTGACAATGGCGCGAACCACGCTGCTTCCTCTTAATTAGATTTAAGATATAGTCCAGAGTACTTTCATTAAATAATTAGATTGCTTTCACGGAGAAAGGACAATATAGGAGATATCACCTTAGGAGAATTCTTAAGTATGTTAAAAACGTTATAAGGAGGTGGCAATTCCAGTCTCGTCGCAATCGATAAGAGCAGCAAACGACAATGCTCTTCATAGAGAGGACAGGACCACAGGACATGGTCGATATTCTGAACAGGAGCCCCACAATCACACACAAGTGATTGAACAATGTTGCATCTAAATAGGCTGGAATTTAAATTGTAGTGATTAGATATAATTCTAATAGAAGCGACAATAGCGCTTCTCCCAATTTCAAGCCCAGCAAACCACGGCTTAGATGGAAAGTTAGAATAGAATTGAAAGTATTGCGTGCCCTTAAAACCGGATTGACGCATGAGACAGCCCCTAGTAGCAAGCAAATAAACATTACGAACGAAGAAATAAAAGTCACAATGAGGAACAAGAAAATCACAAGAAGCACCCTTCCTTACAGCTCTCTTAGCTAGAAAGTCAGCCAACTCATTACCCGGAATCCCAACATGCGCCGTGTTATGTGCCTCGGGTAAGGCACAAGGGGTCGCACCAAATTAGGATGAGGATCCAGGGCGTCAAGGCTTGAATCGGGATGATTGAATGAATGCACTTCACTTTTTCACTATTAAATAACTTTTATTTGAATTAACCACTTGACGTTTTCTTTAGTTCCACAATGTTACACTTGTACGTTACGTATATCAGTTTAGCGGCACTAGTTAACTATGACTTCGCAAAACGCGCGCGCGACTGCGATAAGATGTTATAGATCGCACGCAGTTAGCGAGGTTGCTTTAATTAACGACTCGAGAGCGACTGCCGGGCGCGTCTCCTGCTCCGTTTTTATAGTATCGCTTTTTGGAAGTTTCTTGATCGAAAGGGGTGCCTGGCAACGGGCCCTCTCGGTCAAGGACCTAGGTGCAAGCGAAGTAAATTCCAAGTCCTTCCGCTTTGCTTGCACATTGAGCAATTTCGGTTCCGCGTGTATCCCGCAACGCATGCGTTTTTACGCGGTCAGTGCCCGTCGTCAAGCGGATGTAATATAAGTAGTTATTTCTTAATAGTTACATCTTTTAGGGATATAACAGCTTTCAAGAAAAAAATAGACATATTTGAAGCAGACACAAGTGATGACAAATAAAATAGATAGTGAATAATCCATCTTACAAGTAACACTACCCAAGTGCCACTCGCCGATTTTGATATACTTAGAATATGTTGTAGTCTAGGTCAAAATAAGAGACACGTATTTTTTTTATACGTGCCCATACGGCCGTTAAAGTGGTGAAAATCCTCTTGAAGAAAAATAGGTTTTTATCTTTCTGAGCAAATATCGTCGAAACAGTAGGAGATATAAAAAAAATTTTTAAACAACATTTTTATGGTTTCTAATGTACTTTAAAACTGTGCAATCAAATTTTTCAAAAATTTTATATTTTTCAAAATCCTCTTCCCGCCTCTCAATTTTTGAAAATTAAAAAATTTTGTTTATAGTATAACTTATAGTATATTTAACAACAAATTCAACCATATATGATAAAGTTGTATTCCGAAGTCGCAGTATTCAGAAATACCATATATCAGTTTGAAGTACCTCTGTATACCGCTATACACGCGCTTTGTCCGCCTTATGACTCTTGCTATTCATGGCGATAGCTTTGTTCGTAATTTCACAGAGACTACCATAAAAAACGGGCTCTTGAAGGATTTAATTGATTTTTTGTCACCTCCACGTTGGTTATTCCTGGGTTCGACAGAGAGCGAGAACTTGACTTATTTTTTCAAATAAATCCTTCAAGAGCCCGTCTTTTATGGTAGTCTCTGTGAAATTACAAAGCTATCGCCATGAATAGTAAGAGTCATAAGGCGGACAGAGGCGTGTATAGCGGTATACAGAGGTACTTCAAATTGATATGTTATATGGTATTTCTGAATACTGCGACTTCGGAATACAACTTTATCATATATGATTGATTTTGTTGTTAAATATACTATAAGTTATACTATAAACAAAATTTTTTAATTTTCAAAAATTGAGAAGAGGGAGGAGAATTTTGAAAAATATAAAATTTTTGAAAAATTTGATTGCACAGTTTTAAAGTACATTAGAAACCATAAAAATGTTGTTTAAAAATTTTTTTATATCTCCTACTGTTTCGACGATATTTGCTCAGAAAGATAAAAACCTATTTTTCTTCAAGAGGGTTTTCACCACTTTAACGGCCGTATGGGCACGTATAAAAAAATACGTGTCTCTTATTTTGACCTAGATTACAACATATTCTAAGTATATCAAAATCGGCGAGTGGCACTTGGGTAGTGTTACTTGTCAGTAAATTAAAGCTTTTAATAAGACGCAGGTGATGACAAAGAAAATTTAAAATAATAAAAATTGATTTTTAAATACTTTTCTTAATATAATTATTTTATAGTATTTAGTAACAATAAGGCTGTTAAAAATGTATAATGTTAAAAAGTACAGTGCGTACAAATGATAAAGGTAATAAGTTTCACTCTATATTATATATGTATATTTTATATTGTACGTGTATATTGATATCAACATGACATTGTGTAATTATCATTTATCTTTGAAATTTTATTTTATTCTTCTTTTTTCAAATATATGTTAAATATTTATAAAAAATAAATTTATATTAAGTACTATAACATTAATATAAAATTTTAATAAATGTATATATGTATTTCTAAGTTCTGTTATATGTGTAATATCTGAAAGAATAAATATAAAATAACTTTAAAAAATTAAATAACAGCATAAAAGAATAATCCTCCAAATATTATACTACGTGCATCAAAAGAGTGCTTGGATGAGTCGCGATCTTTTCCAAAAATGGTTTTTCGAACAATTCGTCCCTTCGGTTGAGAGATTTTTAAACAAAAATGGTCTTCCAAGAAAAGCTATTTTGTTACTCGACAACGCTCCATCACACCCGAACGAGTCGGTTCTCAGAAGTGAAAATATAATTGTAAAATTTTTTCCACCGAATGTGATCTCCATTGGACAACCAATGAATCAAGGCGTACTCGAGACTTTCAAACGTCATTATCGACGTTTTTTGCTGCAAGAAATTCTGGAAAAAAGCGCCGCGGGTAGTACCCTTAAAGAGTGTTTGCTAGCAATAAATATGAAAAGTGTTATTTACTGGTCAGTTCAAGCTTGGGATGTTGTCCAAAGGCTTACGCTTGAAAGATCATGGGCAAAAATCTTGTGTTCTAACAATCAAAGCGATGAAATAGCAGACGATGTAGATCTGCATAGCATTATGGAGCAGATTCTTGGTTGTGAAAACATCGAAAGAAACGATACTGAGGAATGGGTTCATGGTGATGATTGTGAAGAAGAATTTACAGACGACGAAATTGGCCAACTCGTAAATTCTGGAGAAGAGATCGCGGATGATATAGAAGACGGCGAGGCGGAAGAAAGTCCGGTAATCAGCCACGAAGAAGGATTAAATGCGCTTGAACTAGCTCTCAAATATATCGAGGAACAGCCGGAAAATACTGCAAGTGATCTCTTATTGATGAAACGATGACGAGATATTGCAGCTAAAAAACGAATGAGCAGGTTGAAGCAGTGCTCTATCACTGACTTTTTTAAACCACGTTTGTAATATGTAAGTATGTAATGCTTGTTACGCGAAAAATTAATCCACGTTCGTTAATTTTTCATTTTCATATGTTAATGTGGTTAAATTCTCTTGTTACCATTTTAAATATACCAAAAATAAGGGAAGCTTTCGAGTTTTTTTTATTTATTCCGTGTTATCCGAGTTTTCACTTATCCGAGGTACTACCCCTTCCCCACATTACCTCGGATAAACGAGGTTTTACTGTAGTACTTTTCGGGATATATGAACGCAGTGTATAATGGCGCTAGTACGTTCGTAAACTGTCCGTCCACGTTTGTCCAAATGGAAAGGCGCCACATTACTATACCTATTGTAGATCCGGCCTAAGGATTTAAAAATCATCTATTGTGAACCCGACCTTATGGATCAGGCTTAATACGAACTTTATGGGTGCATTCGTTTATGCAGTGATTAGCGCATCCACTGCGCATCCACTGCGTCTATTATCTGCGAGTCACGTGACATCATTTACCGAACGATCACCTGCGTGAATTGACTGCTCAGATTGTAATTGGAGTGCGTAAGTAAAGAAATTTTAAATAAATATGAATTAACTTAGAAATAAATATTTTTTATCGGCTCTCAATATAAACAATATAAATATGATGGTTTCTAAATCGGCCTAAGACCCATAGCACGAAAAATTACAAAAATTAATTATTCGGAACTGTATCTCTTGGTACGAGATTACTAAAGTTCCATATATTAATTAACCTCGAACTTACATATGGAGAAATAGGCGCAAAAAATATAGGTCCAAAAAGTCGCTGAAGCGGGAATCGAACCCGCGTCTTTCACTTTCCGGGCGACTGCTCTTATCACTAATAGCTATTTAGACTTTTCGGACCTATATTTTTCGCGCCTATTTCTCCATATGTAAGTTCGAGGTTAATTAATATGAAACTTTAGTAATCTCGTACCAAGATATACAGTTCCGAATAATTAATTTTCGTAATTTTTCGTGCTATATGGCTTTTAGGTCAATTTAGAAACCATCATATTTATATTGTTTATATTGAGAGCCGATAAAAAATATTTATTTCTGAGTTTATTCACGCCTGGCCTAATCACGGCGTTATTTACTAACATCTACTAAAAAGGCAAATGAAAAATATAGGATCGAAAGAGTCTGAATAGCTTAGTGGTAAGAGTAGTCGCCCGGAAAGTGAAAGACGCGGGTTCGATTCCCGCTTCAGCGACTTTTCGGACCTATATTTTTCGCGCCTATTTCTCCATATGTAAGTTCAAGGTTAATTAATATATGGAACTTTAGTAATCTCGTACCAAGAGATACAGTTCCGAATAATTAATTTTCGTAATTTTTCGTGCTATGGCTCTTAGGCCGATTTAGAAACCATCATATTTATATTAAATATGAATTATTATTTGAATAAATATAATAAAATTTTTAAATAGGTTGAAGGTTCTGACATATGACGTGTGCACATAACATTTTTAGACAGTGATGACGGTAGGATTGAAATGTTGCTGAATGTAGACTTCTCAGATTTTTCCAAACTTACTGGGGACGAAGTAGCTTGATAGCTAGGAATGACTGTAACAGAATTGCATCTTTATACAAAGCACATTTTTTTTAAACAGATTACTTTAAATTTATATTCTTGATAAAAGTGCATTTTTAAGTTAATTGGATCGTAAATATAAATTAACAGACTTCATAATTTTATTGTATTACTTACCTTGCATTACTTTTAGTTTTGTAGGATCTATTTGGAGGAGTTATTCTCCACCTTCTTTGTTCTGAACTTTTATAACATAACTCATAATTGAAATAATTTTCAGGCAACGTTTCCAAGTTCAATTGGCTTAACAATGGAGAAGACTACATTCGTTTACGCAGTAGTCCGCAGTACTGCGAGCAAAGCATCCTAAGCAGGACCTCCGAGATGGCTGCGCAGATAGGCAGCAGCTCTGCTTAAACGAACAACAAACTGCGCTGCAGTCGGTTGCGGAGGTGGAGTAAACGAACGACATTTGCGGCATTCTGCGGCAGTCACTGCATAAACGAATGCACCCTATGAATACCACTTTATAAATGAACACGTGATTACTCTGACGACACGTGTTATCAGCTGTCATGATATTGGTTGGATTTCTCGCGTATGCGCACAATAAAATCTTATATATATCTTGATTTTCGGCTACTGTGTCCCTCGAGTTTTGCGTTATCACCATGTGGGGTCTCCATTATCAGTTCGGAGATTGCTCGTGACTCCTGCTGACCCTTAATAAAATCCCTCCGCGAGAAAATAATTTTATCAAAGTATATACTTATTATATATAACAAAGGAAACGTGTGTGTGGTGATGCGTCCCGCAAGGAGTTAAGTGCATTAAAAATAACCTCTCTCGTTGATGCTCCGAGTTTGTTTCTTCGATGTATCTTTATCGAAATCCACGAATTTGTGCGAATACATTTAACGTATGTTACAAGTGTTATGTGAACGCGATCACTTAATTTTTGACCCTTTTTGCAGTGAATATATGTGAACAATTCTGTTATATCATATGATCCAACTTGAGGAATGAGATCTCTTTTTTTCATTTGGTCGTGAATTTAATTGCACATATTTTTCGAAATTAAATAAATATTTGTGCTCGCAATTTTTTTTTTTGAAGCAGCAGAAGTAAAAAATAAGGAAATACAGGTATAAAAAAAGAACCATTTTTTTACTGTCATTTCATGTCATTGTTATCCTTGTTTGATCTTTTCACATACATTGAGTGACAGTTGAAATGTCAACAACGATACATGAGATTATTTTACTGTTTTATTACCTATTTGTTAAAAATCGCAAATTATACACTTTAATCTTAAGTTTCAACTCAAATATGATTGAACATAAAAATCACACATTTTTGTATACATATGAATTTTACATATGTGTATATATATATATATATATATATATATATATATATATATATTTTATATGAATTTTTTACTCAGTTTCAATTTTACACTCTGTATATATAATAATTATATCGTCATTAAAAATTTTACTGATGGTTATTTAATGATTAAAAAATAATAAGGAAATTAATGATTAGTTCGACCATACTGGTACATTACGTTTCGACTTTAAATTTAGGTCTTTTTCAAGTGCTAAAATTATAAAAAATTAATAGTTAGCGACGCAAAACTAAAACTAAATACAAGTCAATTCGTGCAAGGAAAGACAACAATGTACTTACTTAAAACAATTCTAATAAGCCACATTAAGATATAAATTATGATATGTTAAGCATTGTGAACTTTAACATGTTGCTAAGACATTCTGTCAACTACTGATACAAGACACTAAATTATTCTAATGACCTTATCATAAACAGAATTGAGATTGTCTGTGTCAGTTTGAAGATTGATTGTGTTTGTTTGCTTTTTAATATATAACATTTCAGCAATCTCTCTCTTACGTCTATGTTTTTCAGTATGTAAAATACAAGGGTCAAGCCACCGGAAATCGTGATTGCATTCTATTCTATGTTTGCTAACAACCGACAGATTCGATTCATGCTTTTTAATGTTCTGGTGTTCCTTTATGCGAGTATTTAGATGTCTCTTTGTTTGTCCTATGTAAAAAACATTGCAATCAATGCATTCCAGTCTATAAACGACATTTGTTTTATTTAATTTAGGAGTGGTATCCTTATCTCTTTTGATAAGGCTACTTACAATTAGTTTTTTCTGTAATTTATATACTACTCTTAGTCCTTTTTTTCTAAGTGATTAAGAGATGTTGTCGCTGAAATTTCCCATGTATGATAACACAATATATGTACAATCATTTAAGTTATTAATATTACTATTTTTCCTGCTATTATTATTGGTGTTCTTATTTTTTTAAAATTGTAGTCTTTTTTATATATTTATAAATGGTAAGTAATGGAAATTTATTATTAGTTAAAATCTGTTTTACTATATTTATATTATTATTATGAAATTTTTTATTTGACAATAAGATGGCTCTGTCCACTAAATTGTTTATGCAGTTAATTTTATTTTTAAACAGATGGGCTGAAAGGACGTTAATGTATCTCCCTGAGAAAGTGGGCTTCCTAAACTAATTAGTGATTAACTTTCCTTTACTACACCTAATAATTGTTGTGTCTAAAAAATTGATGGAATTATTACATTCTATTTCATAGGTGAATTTTAACCATTGGTGGTAAGCATTAAAACCGATAACATCTCATCTAATTTATTGCGTGGTATAACAGTAAAAATGTCATTGACATATCTGAAATAAACCGGAACTGCGAACTGCAATGAATTTAAGCAATGAGACTCTAGATCATCCATCACCATATCTGCCAGGATGGGTGACATCTCAACTCTATTTATGATAAGGTCATTAGAATAATTTAGCGTCTTATATCAGTAGTTGACAGAATGTCTTAGCGACATGTTAAAGTTCACAGCGCTTAACATATCATAATTTATATCTCTATAGCTTAATGTGGCTTATTAGAATTGTTTTAAGTAAGTACATTGTTGTCTCTCCCTGCATGAATTGACTTGTATTTAGTTTTAGTTTTGCGTCACTAACTATTGATTTTTTATAATTTTAGCATTTGAAAAGGACCTAAATTTAAGGTCGAAACGTAGTGTACTTCATATCTAATAAAGACGAATTATTAATAAGAGCCAGTATGGTCGAACTAATTATTATTTTTTAAATTCTCTCTGGCGAAAAATACAAATCTATTATTTAATGATTAAGTTAATCAGAATATTATTCAAGTGACTCACAAATGTCAATTTATTTTCAATTTATTATACATTTAAATTAAAAGCATTTAATGTTAATTTAATTGTTTTATTGTTAGTGATAAAACTTGTGGTATAAGTCATCGCAATATTACAATACTTACAATAAAAATGAATAGAATAAAAATGAAGAGATTCAAGATACTTATATGTTACATATATTAAATTATGTTTTGTGTACTTTTGAATCAACATTTTTAAATGTGTCACTTTTTATATTATTTATAATCTATATTTATTTATAATCATAATTATTTTTTATTTAATATGAAATAATTTTTATATTATGTATATTGTAAAAGTTTATAAATATAAACTATTATACTTTATTTATTTTTTTACAAGTTTATATATTTTATTTTACTATTATTTTATAAGTATATCAATGTCTATTCTGAAAGTTTAGTCTCATTCTATCAAGTATTTATGAATTTTTGCAAAGTAATAAATAATTCCCATTTATAATTTCTTATTATAGAATAACAGCTTTCATCGTCTTTGATACATTCATAAGTTTAGTTTTCTTTTTTAGACATGGTTTCTCTATATGAATGTGAGAGGATAAGAAATGATGAGAATTCTAATATAACTGTGACAATCAAATATAAAATACAGTAAATTAAGCACAATTTACATTGTTATTTATGAATTAAAGATGATTGTCAAAAATAAATCTTGTCGATTGGTGAGTAACATTTACATATAATCTCATCTTGTAATTGTAACTTTAAACATGTAAATATTTATTTTTTAGTTTTATATTACTCACTATTTTATTACTTTATTATACAGTAAACAACATTTTTGAATGTTTTAAGTTTAGTATATGTATATATGTAACCATATTATATAATAAATTTTATAGTATGTTTTGTATGTGCAATAAATTAAATATATGAATCTTTTGCACACTATATTGATAAGTTTCTAGTTTTTCTTATATATGATTTTTTGCATTTTTTATGAATTTTTAGTTGTATTGTTTAAGTTAATGTGAATGTAAATTTCACACACGCCAAGATGGCAATTGGAAATATTATCTGTGGTGCAAATACTCCAAAAGTGAAAAAGAAAAAAATTAAGGTATATTTTTTGTTATTAAGAATATTTCTTTTATTATCCTCTGTTAAAGATATCACATATTCTAAAAGATTAATTTATTGCAATTTTAATATTAATATTTTAGCAGTTATTATTATTATTATTATTATTATTATTATTATTATTATTATTATTATTATTATTATTATTATTTTATCATGATACAATTTGATAATTATATTAAATAACAACAATAGCTAATAAGTATACATATTTTTATAATATTCTTTTATATTTATAACTACAATTTATATATTTTTTTTAAATTATAGACAACTGAACGCAATTGGATAGAGGCTACATTTCAAAAGAGAGAATGTGCAAAGTTTATTCCGAGCGTGGAAGATGAGCATAGGTAAAAATTTTGTATGAAAGGTTGAATTTAATAAGAAAAATAATATTTATAAAGTATAAATTATACAATTTTTTGAGTATATAGCTCTTTGATATATTAATATCTTATATATAATAAACAATTGTTTATACTTTGTATTTTATCATCGATTCCGCGTTAAAGTTGAAACTTCAAGCTTCAAAATGCTTTTTTAATTTTTAGTCTACTATGATTTTTTGCCAAAGTTTAAATTTCAATTCAATTTTAAGGATATGAAAGGTGTTCCCTATTTTTTTTAATAGTGTAATATTATAACTTTTATAACATATGCAATAATAAACAAAATATAAAATTAATCATTAATGTAGATATAATCTCAAAAAATCAAGTATTTTTATACTAAGATATAATTATCATAGATGTTGCTGTGGCAATTCATACACTCATCATTGTGGAACTGGGGCAGATGTTCAAAGTTACACTCTCAGTAATACCAGAGAAAAAGATCGTGAACAGTGGTTTCCAGGAAAAAATACTCGCGCTTTCCCCACCGATGCATATGGCACTATAGAATTTCAGGGTGGCCCGCATCCTACAAAAGCACAAGTATCTGTTCTTGTTTTTATATTATTTTTATATTATTAAGGCTCCTGAATCTTCAGAAAACACACTAAAAATTCTTAGATGCTATTTTGAAATAAAAAGAAATCTAAGAATTTTTAATATGTGTTCTCTCACATATTAAATATATTTTATACATATATGAATGAAATTGACATATAATATTATTTGCAGTACGTAAGATTGGCTCATGATACACGACCGGAACCAATTGTTCAGCTTTTATGTCGAGAATGGAATTTAGGCTTGCCCAAATTGTTAATTACGGTCCATGGTGGTAGATCAAATTTCGAGCTTCAGCCGAGTTTGAAGAAGGTTTTACGTAAAGGCTTATTGAAAGCCGCTAAAACAACGGGAGCATGGATATTCACGGGAGGAACCAATACAGGTATATAATTTTTAGTAATTTTATGGAAAGAATAATAAGTTTAATAGAGTGTATATTCTTAGGAAATTTTATTTTACTTTGAAAAATCAGGAAATTTTTAGGAATTTGTTTGAAATTCGAGGAATTTAAAAAAATGCCTTTTTAATTTGACTTTTATTTAGAACTTATTAGTTTTAGAATTTATTAGTTTTTAACTTAAGAAACATGTCTAACAGCTAACATATTTTGTCTTTATTAAAATTTGGTGATCTGTTTTATTGCCTATCTATTTCAATATCAGGATCTTATGTAATTTTTATTTAAAAAATTCAATTTTTTAATAGATAATTAAATAAATTAGAGTAACTCTTTCTTTATTTAATAAATAATTAAATAAATAATAATTTAATAAACAAACTAAATAATAATTTAATAAATAATTTAAATAAATTAATAATTCCTTAAGACGTTTATAATAAATTATTTTTTGTTTTCTATTTTTATTTTATATTATATTTTTGCATATATTTTTTAGTATTTAAATATTACGATACATTGGCGCTTTGCTATTGTCCAAATTATATTTATAATAAATTAATAAATCAATATTAAATACTAGAAAAACTACACTCTCGACTTTTTCAATTTTTCAACTATATAAATAGAAAACATTTAAAAAACGTGTACAATAAAGGAACTTTTAAAAAGCTGGCTCTACAAATTTTCTTATTTTATTGGACATTGTATCCAAAAATTAATATTTTTATTTCTATTTTTATTCCAATGATAGGTGTTACGCGACAAGTCGGTGATGCTTTATTGTTGGAACGTTCTCAACGACAAGGTCGAGTGGTGAGCATAGGAATTGCCCCTTGGGGAATTTTGGACAAGAGTCACGAGTTGATCAGTCGCGGTGGAGAAGTATCATACGATTGTGTCTCCTCGCCATGGTGAGAGTTTGCGATATAACATACAGGGTGTATACTCTGAAAAACCCTGGAAAACCTGAAATTCTCAGAGAATTTTGTTCTACCTTGAAAAATCCTGGAATTATCATGAAATTTGATTTGAACTCAGGGAATTTAAAAAAAAGATGTATCGCTTAAAAATGTTTGTACTGTTTAAGAAATATTAAAACACGTCTCTCTTGATTTTTGCAGGACCAAATACACAGTGTTAAATAATCGACATGCCTACTTCTTATTGGTGGACAATGGTACTGGCGCTCGGTACGGTGCAGAAATTGTTCTTCGTAGAAAATTAGAAAAATACATTTCAAATTTAAAATTGCAACCATGTAAGTGTGTTGTTTGGAGGATCTATAAAACGTGGAATTTCCATTCTAATATCTAAGAATTTCTGATTTTGTTGTTGCTCTCAGATACGCACAGCAGTATACCTGTAGTAGCTTTGGTTATCGAAGGCGGAACAAATACAATCCGTGCGGTTTTGGAATATGTGACGGATGATCCACCTGTACCAGTAGTAATTTGTGATGGCTCAGGACGTGCAGCTGATCTGATCGCTTTTATGCATAAGTAATGACGTGCTTTTATTTATCACAACTATTTAAAAAAAATTCAGGGTGTATATTTCCAGAAAAAATCTGAAACTTTTAGGAAATTTTTTTTACTTTAAAAAATCCTGAAATACTTATGGAATTTATTTTGAATTCAGGGAATATTTTTAAAAATTGCCTCTTTGATTTTATTTTTATAAATATATCTTTAAAGAATATAAAATTTATTACATTTATACAAAGTATATTAAAATATATTTTATTTATGTTAAAAAATTATGTATAACAAAAATATACTTAATTTAAAATTCTATTTAAAAATTTTTTTAAGTGATTTAATTGTACTTGGAATTTTGAAAAATGATGGAATTTATTTATAAGATTTGGTATACACCCTGAAAATTATATATTAAAGTAAGATATATTTTTTATTGTGGTATATACTTATGAAATACATTTTTTTATATAGGTGGAGAGATGGGCAGACTGGTGATGGAGAAGGGCCTTTGGAGGGCGTCAAGGAACAAGTTTTAGAAACTATTAAACGCACTTTTCAAGTTTCCGCCGAACAGGCGAGTCAGCTCTGTTCAGAACTCTTGCAATGTACACGAAAAAAACATTTGGTATCTACATCTTCTCTTATAAATAAGATAAATATTTTTATATCTGGTCATATAAAGACCGAAAATTATCCGAATAAAAATTATATTTACAGATCACTGTATTCAGGATCTCGCAAGATAGACCACAGGAACTCGATCAAACTATCTTGACAGCTTTGTTTAAATCAAAACAATTGTCACCGGCTGAACAGCTGTCCCTTTCGTTAATATGGAATCGCGTAGATATTGCTCGAAGTGAAATTTTTATATACGGCCAAAAGTGGCCGCCTGGTGCTTTAGAACAGGCTATGATGCAGGCGCTTCAGCATGACAGGATAGACTTTGTGAAACTTCTACTGGAAAATGGTGTGTCCATGCGGAAATTTTTATCGATACCCCGTCTCGAGGAGCTGTATAATACAGTAGGTCAACTTTATTTCTCTATCGACAATTTTTCTCAGTAAACAATTTAAATATGGATACAAAAGAGATATTCTATATTATCAATGACTATTGATTATATTGATGGTAAAACTGTTTTCCCTTCAATTTATTTAAATAGAAATTAAAAGAGAAATTGTTATTAAAAAACAAAAATAATATATATCATATATTTTAAATAATATAAAAACATTTGTGTAATCTACGTATTTCGAAATTCTTATTTATTTCTCTTAATATACTTTTTTACTTTTTTAGTGGACATTTTATATTTAGAAAAAATAATTGATGTTATAATTTTTATTAAAAATTAGATTATAAATATTACTTTTTTGAATAACTATGAATATTACAAGTAATTATTATAGTATTATAGTATTGTTATAGTATATATTTAGTATATTTATAGTATATAAGTATTATATAGCATGCAGTTATATAGAGAATTTATAGTATATATAATTTTATAAAGATATATAAGCACCGTCTGTCTGTATGTCTGACCGCGAACTCCTTTCACATTTGTGAACCGATTTTCTTGAAACAGGTATCAAAATGTTCCAAATTTGTCGGAGAGGGCTGCTGTATGTTTTTTTTTTTTTTCTTTTTTTTTTTAATTTCGCCCACCCACGCATTTACTCTTGCGCATACGCATTTTTTGATCAATTTTTGTTAAACGTACCAAAATGTTGCAAATTTTTCGGAGAGGCTGCTCTGTGGTTTTTTTTTAGTTTTGCCCGCCCACACATTTGTAGACCGAGTTTCATGAAATTGGTACCAAAATTTCGCACTTTAACAAATTTTTAAGAGATGGCTGTTATATGGTTTTCTTTTAGTTTTTTTTTTTTTTTTAAGGTTTATACCCCCATCTGCGCACCACCCACGCGTATGCGCATTTATTTACCGATTTTCAAAAAATTGTTACCAAAATTTTACAAATTTTTCGGGGATGACTACTAAATATTTTTTTTTTATTTTATCCCATCCACGCATCTACCTATGCGCGTGCATTTATGGACCGATTTGCACGAAATTGGCACCAAAATTCGCAAATTTTTAGAGGACTGTTATATGGTTTTTTTTAGGTACAACATTCACGTCAGTTTTTTTTTTTTTTTTTTTTTTTTTTTTTTGCACCTTTACCCACGCATATACGGATTTATAGACCGATTTTCAAAAAATTAGTAGCAAAATTTTGAAAATTTTTAGGGGATGATTACTTGATATTTTTGTTTAAATTTTGCCCACCCGTGCGCGCATTTATGAACCGATTTTTAAGAAATTGTACTAAAATTTCTTAAATTTTTTGGGAATGTCTGTTATTAGTTTTTTCTTTGTTTTACACACATCCGCACCCACTCACGCGTTCGTGGATTTATTTAAAGATTCAATACATATTTTTATCTTTTATTCCAAAATTTTGCAAATTTTTGGGAGAGGATTATTAGATATTTTTTTTAATTTTATCCTACCCACGCATCCACTGATGCGCGCACGCATTTATGGATCGATTTGCACGAAATTGGTATCAAAAGTTTTCAAATTTTTCGGGGATGCCTGCTATGTGGTTTTTTTTTAAGTTTCCACGTCACCCCATAAATGCGCGCACGCAATGCGAGAACGCACAAAATATGAAATTGTGTAGAAATTAAAATAAACAAACAAGAAAATAAAAATAAAAAGCTAAATATTTAAATATATCCAAACGCAGTGCGAAATAAAATATCTGGGAGAAAGAAATAGATAACATAGTAAAATCATCCATGAAAAAATTTAAACATTTATTTTGGTATAAATTTCGTAAAAATCGGACAGCAAATGTGAAAGTAGTTTGCGGTAATACAGACAAAAGAATTAATTTTTTGTGTTAAAACAGGTTTAATATAGGCTATATGAGGACCGTGCGAAGCGCGGTCCGAAAAGCTAGTATTATATTATATTATAAGTAGGTACTATTATACACTATAAGTATTACATACTATAGTATACTTTATTTGCAGTATATAGTTTACAGTATATATTATAAATTATATACTATAAATACATATACATTATAGTATTGTATATACTGTATATAGTATATACTATACTATGTATACAGTAGTATACATATATTATACAGAGTGAGTTTTTAATCTTAATAGGCAAATATTTGGACATCACGGGGTTATAGAAAAAATGTTTTATACAAAAGTTGTACGGTTCAGAGGAGGACATAAGATGATGTTATTGATTTGACCTTGGATAGTCATTTGAAGATCATGTAATGGTCACCTTCAATTTCTTAAATGGAACTACCTATTTAGTTTTCGGTAATCATACCATTAATACACTTTTGAACGGAATAATGGGACCAATCAATTGATGTAAAAAGGACACATAATTGCTTATAGAAAAAGTATGCAGCTGTATATTGAATATTACAATATAAGAGTTTTAACAAGGCTCTGTAATATAAATATAAATTTAACGTATAAGACGGGCAACAAGGGCCAAATCGCGGATGACAATGCGTTATCCTAACGAAACTAAATAATTTTCCGTTAGAATTAAATACCGGTGCACAAGGCACCAAATTTTACTTGGACACGGCCAAGATTTTAAAATATGAAATAATCTCATATTTGAGATTTAATTTCAATACCCCCTTTAACCCCCCCACGGAAAATAAATAAATGAATGCAGGGGGTATTGAAATTAAATCTCAAATATGAGATTATTTCATATTTTAAAATCTTGGCCGTGTCCAAGTAAAATTTGGTGCCTTGTGCACCGGTATTTAATTCTAACGGAAAATTATTTAGTTTCGTTAGGATAACGCATTGTCATCCGCGATTTGGCTCTTGTTGCCCGTCTTATACGTTAAATTTATATTTATATTACAGAGCCTTGTTAAAACTCTTATATTGATACACGCTGGCTTAAAAATGCGTTTGTTTACCAATCTTAATATATATAACAAGAAAAGTATAGAATCGAAAGGATCTGAATAGCTCAGCTGGAAGAGCAGTCGCCCGGCAAGCGAAAGGTCTCGGGTTCGATTCCCGATTCAGTGATTTTCGGATCTATATTTTTCTCTTGCATTCATTTATTTATTTTCCGTGGGGGGGTTAAAGGGGGTATTGAAATTAAATCTAAAATATGAGATTATTTCATATTTTAAAATCTTGGCCGTGTCCAAGTAAAATTTGGTGCTTTGTGCACCGGTATTTAATTCTAACGGAAAATTATTTAGTTTCGTTAAGATAACGCATTGTCATCCGCGATTTGGCTCTTGTTGCCCGTCTTATACGTTAAATTTATATTGAATATTACATTTTTTTTAAACAATTATCTGTTTTCTTCATACTAGTCGATTGGTCTTATTATTCCGTGCAAAAAATTATTAAGGTATGATTACAGAAAACTGAAAATTTTACAAAATATTTTACATTTTATGTTAAAAAAATTGTCAACTTCAAACCTTTATAACTCAAAAAGTACTCAATGAAAAAATACTTTATTATAGGGTTTTGGAAAGCTCTTGAGATAACCTACAAGAATGTGTAATGAAAAATAGGTAGTTCCATTTAAGAAATTGAAGGTGACTTTTACATGACCTCCAAATGACTATCCAAGGTCAAATCAATGGCACCATCTTATGTCTTCCTCTGAACTCTACAACTTTTGTATGAAACATTTTTTTCTATAACCCCGTGATGTTCAAATATTTGCCCGTTAAGATTAAAAAGACTCACCCTGTATATAGTGTATACCATACATAGTATATACTAGTATGTACTATACATAGTATAGTTACACTAGTAGCATATACCAGTAACTAATATAAGGTCTGTTCTTTTCAGCTGAACTAGCTACACTAGTTCAAAGGTTATCTTTTTCCTTCCAATGTCAAGCAAAAAAGACAACCCCTGAACTAGTGTAGCCAGTTCAGCCGAAAAAAACAGACCTATAGTATACTATATCTACTAGTACATACTAGTATATACTAGTATATAGTAGTGTATACTGTACTATGTATAGTATATACTAATATATATACACCATATATACTATACTATTTGGAGTACATCTAACTTGTAGTGTATATTGTATACATATATGTGTATATATATATATATATATATATATATATACAATATACTATAAACTATATATTATACTGTAACTGTATAATATATAGTTTATAGTATTATAATATTGACAAGCTTTGTTTTTTTTAATTGTTTAATTAGAAAGAAGGCCCATCAAATACGTTGGGCTACATCCTGCGCGATGTACGGCCGAATATTCCACGAGGTTACATGTACACCCTGCACGACATCGGTCTCGTGATCAACAAATTGATGGGTGGAGCGTATCGAGCACAGTATACGCGTAGAAGGTTTCGCGTTATTTATACCAAGGTGATGAAGAAATCTGGCGGTAATCAGCAATACATGCATCGGAACAGCTGCGCTCCGAATTGCAATACACGCTACGGCAATACGGGCTCCGGTGGAAAATCCGACAGTTTAACCATGAGTCTACTCGCGGAAACATTGCCGGCTCATCGCGACACGCCTCTCTTCGACTACCCGTTCAACGAACTGCTCATTTGGGCCGTATTGACAAAGCGTCAGCAAATGGCTCTGTTAATGTGGCAACATGGGGAGGAGGCCCTGGCTAAGGCTCTTGTTGCCCTGAAACTGTACAAGGCGATGGCGCATGAAGCGGCTGAGGATGATCTGGAAACCGAAGTTTATGACGAATTACGCGGTTATGGCAAAGAGTTTGAAAATATAGGTATAAATGAAGAAGTAGAAATTTATTTCAAAATATATATAAGGTGCCCTATTTTAAATATATACTTAGAAGAACTTTTTATATCAAAAAATTGCGAGGAAAATATTTATATAAAAAAAACTAAATTGACCTTTACATGACCATAAAAATACTAGATTTATCTTTACATGACCTTAAAAAAAACTAAATTGACCTTTACAAAACCTTGAAAAAAGACTAGATTAACCTTCACATGATCTTGAAAAAAGATGTTAAAACGGAACACCTTGTATAAAATCAATTTTATATAATCAATGTTATCAAATCATATCGAATCTATTTTTTTATAGCACTCGAATTATTGGACTATTGTTATCGACAAGATGATGATCAGACACAACAGTTATTGACTTCGGAACTTCAAAATTGGTCAGGGCAGACATGCCTGTCTCTCGCAGTTACAGCGAATCATCGACAATTATTAGCGCATCCTTGTAGCCAAATTATTCTAGCCGACTTATGGATGGGTGGTCTTCGTACACGTAAAAATACGAATCTGAAAGTAATTAATTTCTGAACTTATTTAATTGTAATCGATTGATCAAATATTTATAAAACATGCATTTCGATATTTTCTTAGGTGGTTATGGGATTATTCTGTCCTCTGTACATAACGCGATTAGAATTTAAGAGTAGAGAAGAACTGCAACTGATGCCTCAGACGCAAGAGGAACATTTGATTGCCCTAGAAGATGAGAAAGAAGACAGCGATTCTGAACAGAGTACACCCGCAGGGCCAGATGTAGAGGTAATTATTTTTTTTACCTTACAAAAGTATAACAGTTATTATTTGTCCAAAAATTTCAGATGTATTTAGTTAACAACTACATCCTGACTATTTTGAAAGATTGCAATGACTTAATAACGATGAAAGCATGCTATTTAAATTTAATCCATTGTGTATTATTAATTGAAAGATTATGCAAACTTGACAATACTTTAAGTGCTAAATATTAACAGCTTTTTGCTTTAAATATTAAAAACATATATAATGAAATAAATAATAAGATTGTTATTGAAACATTTTCACCCCAAAATTATGTAAAAACATGCATAATATTTGTAAATACTTATTTAGGTAACACAATTTAATATTAATGCATAATCTCTCCATTTGGCTTATATTTTTTTTATTTTAATGGAATATGTTATTCTATCATCGATTATTCATTGAAATAATGTAATATTGTTTTTTTCCTTTGCTTATACTTTGTCATACTTGCGTTATTCACACATTCCATTGTTGTACCATTATAATGCCTGGATTGAGGGGTATACTTTTCACATACATAATTAATTTTCTCTATCTTAAAGGTGCATTGAACCGCTTGTAACATATAGACTATGTGGGTATGCGTGTTAATTATTTTTTAGAAACGTCTGCGCAGGAGCCTGAGCGTACGCAACAAATCCATCAACCAACAAGGCGTAAAGGTATATTTATATCGGTCTGAACGCAGTGTATCCTATACAATAATCACATTCTCTGGTGCACTCTTTAGCTATCTTTTATTTATTTATTTTTAGTCATTTTTTATTAGTCATTTCTCACAATCATGTAGTTTTTTTCATGTACATGCAACATTCACTTTGTACTACATAGATAATAACACAATGAAATTCCTTCAAATGTTAAGAATTCATTATTTTTATGATAATATCATATAAAGTGTGTTACAACTTCCATATACAATATATAATATATATACATACATACACACACACATATATATATATATATATATGCATATGTACATAATATTCCAATATTAGGTATATTCTAGATTCTAGAAATAAAATAGACCAATATTAATATTAATTATATTACTTATTAGTAATTATTTACATACTTTCTAAATGTAATTCTTACAACTTAGTATTTACAATTAGTTTCTATTTGTTCATTAATATTTGAAGGTAAATATATCTTTGTAAATAATCCTAGGTAGTCAGTATACATCATTGTGGCATCGAATGATATCATTAGATGTCAAAATGATATTATTTGGACATTTAATGACGTCAGTTTGCTACTTAGGAATACACACAAAAATATTAATATATTTGTGAAATTATAAATTGTACAATAGTTCTTTATTATAGTCTAATGTATAATACTCTTGTTTAATATGTTACAAAACAACTTTCTTTGCATGTACATAAATATTTCAATAAGTTATTGCAAATATTTCTAATATCGATCTTTTCTTTACAGACGTAATTTTTATTTTTTTCTCTAAAATATATTATTAAAATTTTATTTATGTATATTATAAAGTGTAATATCACAATTTAATTTTGAAATTTTATTGAAAATTGAAAATTTATAAAATTTTTTTAACTTAGTTTTTATTTCAATTTTTTAGTATACACTGAGTATAAATTAAAAATTTTTTAAATTTACTTATTAATAAATTGAGAATCTTTGTTTTAATTTTCTTTAAATATTGATATGTATGTAAATATTTAGTAATATTATGTTACAAACATGCATATTTAGCGATTTCATATTTTATAAAATAATTTCTCTTACAGACATTTAAGAATTTCTTCTTTGTCCAAATTTGCCTACGATAGAACTGTTATTTTTTCACATTTCTGAATGAATGATTACAATTAAATAGAACTAAATCTCTCATTTCTGTTCATCAAATATTTTGATATTAATATCTATTCGACTCTGCACTGAGAAATTTATTAAACTTTATGTATGTAATTATTCTTCCGAATATATAAATGATATATTTGAATAGTTCTAAATAATATACATGTATTTTTTACTCTTTTCTGTAGGCTTTAATTAGCAACGAGCACAATACAACAATAGTCAAGGAGACAATTGTTAAAGAGAATGGGAAAGTATTAACTGACAACGACGATGTAATATATCGCTCTTATGGTCTTCAATCTGAATATTATGATAATAAAACAACTAGGCCATTAAGATTAAGAAAGAAACTATATGAATTCTACACTGCTCCGATTACAAAATTCTGGGCAAATGCTGTGAGTATAAAGATATTTTTTACTATTAAAAATACATAGAATTTTTTAATTATTGGCGTGCATTTACATTTACTACAAAATAAGTTGCAGTAAAAAATACAATGTGTTATGTTTACATATTTTTTAAATATAGTACTATTTTTTTAATATAGTACTATTATTATACTTAATACTTACTATACTATAAAACTATACTACTATAGTATACTAATACTATATTACTAGGGTTGGGTAAGTTAATTGCTTATAAAATTAATTTAGTCAAGTTAAAAGTTTGCATGATTTTTTAAAAACTAAGTTAAATTAAAGTTAATTGCTTATAAAATTAATTTAGTTAAGTTAAAAGTTTGCATGAATAAAAAATTAACTCAGAGTTAAAGTTAAGATTAAATTAACTAAAGTTAAATCAAAAGTTAATTTTTAAAAATATTATTTATATTAAATTGGAATTTTGTTTGTTAATTCTTTTAAAATTTATAATAACACACACACACACAAAATAACAAAAATTTTAATTTTTATACAAAAACATTTTTTGGTAATTACAACTGATGACAAATAAACATAAAAATTAATATTTTAATTTAAAATAATACGTTTATAACTTATAAAAAACAATAATGGTATTCAGAGATAACAAAAATTTAACTTAGGAAAAAAATTAATTAAAGATCAAAAATAACTAATTAAAGTTAAAATTTAATACATTTTAAATTAATTAAACTAAGTTAAA
Organism: Nylanderia fulva; assembly: GCF_048542155.1. NCBI lineage: Eukaryota > Metazoa > Arthropoda > Insecta > Hymenoptera > Formicidae > Nylanderia > Nylanderia fulva. The sequence goes on from NW_028190676.1 coordinate 471,335, forward strand.
AGTTATTAATTTTTTAACTTTCAACTAATTAACTAGTTAATACCTAACCCTGTACATATTACTTGTTATGCTCTAGTACTATAATATAGATTATATATACTTACTATGTACTACAAGTGTACAATATATATAGTAGATAATGTAATATATTATATAGTATGTAGTATGGTATAATATATAATAGTAATAGTTTTTAAAATAAATTATAAATATTTTCCTTTACAGATAGCATATATTATCTTTTTGCTATTCTTTTCGTATTGCATTCTGATAAAAATGGAGGCACATCCATCGTTAGCAGAAATATACGCAATCGCTTACATCTGTACTCTTGGATGCGAAAAAGTACGCGAAATAGTGATCTCGGAACCTGCAAAACTCTCACATAAATTTAGCGTGTGGGCTTGGAACATGTGGAATCCATGTGACGCTGCTGCAATTATATTTTTCCAAATTGGACTGGTTTTACGTTTGCGACCTTCAACTTTCGATGTAGGTCGCGTCATATATTGCGTTGATTGTATCTACTGGTATTTACGAATACTCAATATCCTTGGTGTCAACAAATATTTCGGTATGTTTAATATCAAACTAAGAGTGTTTCGATTTTACGTTTTTTTTAATTTTTATTACAAATGTATAATACATAATGTTTTGTTTTATTTTTTTTAATACATAATTACTTATTTTTATAGGTCCTCTTGTGACTATGATGGGAAAAATGGTGAAAAACATGATATACTTCGTGGTGCTTTTGCTAGTTGTGCTAATGAGTTTCGGTGTAACCAGACAAGCTATATTGAATCAAGATTCTGAGCCCAAATGGGGCATAATACGAGACGTATGTACATAATATTGTTAAAAAAATTTCTATATATTTAAATCATAAATTTTTTTATATCTTTTAAATACTCTTAAATCTCTACATTTTTTGTATATATTTTTTATACTTTAAATATAGTATATTTTTAAATATACTTAATATAGGTTTTTAATATAGTATAATATAGTGTAATATAGTATAGTTTACCTACATATACATATAGTTTAATATAATATAATATCTTATCTAATATCTAGTTTAATATAGTATAATGTAGTATAGTATTAGTATAAATATTTTTTAAATTTATTTTATATATACATATATATATACATATATATATACATATATATATACATATATATATATACATATATATATATATATATATATACATATATATATATACATATATATATATATACATATATATATATACATATATATATATATATATATATATACAGGGTGGGTCATTTTAAAAAATACGATCAATTTTCTTGTAAACTAAGCGAAATATCAAAAAATGGTTCAGATATGTGTTGTATGGTTTCGAAGGGGCTATAAGATGGTGCCATTGGTTTGACCTTGGATATTCATTTGAAGATTACGCGAAGGTCACCTCAATTTTTTTAAATGGCATCCCTTATTTTTTTATTACATATTCTTGTAACTGACCTTGAGAACTTTCCAAAACACTATAGTCAAATGTTTTTCCATTGCGTACTTTTCGAGTTATAAAGCTCGAAAGTTACTACATTTTGATAAAAATACAAAATATTTCTTAAAATATTCACTTTCCGATAGTCTTATTTTACATGCTCCGACCAATCAGGGCAAAGTCCAAGCATGATCCAACTAGTCAAGACAAGATCCGGACACGATCCAAAATTGATCGTATTTTTTAAAATGGCCCACTCTGTATATATATTAGGATGTTTAATTTTTTTTTTATTTTTGCCCGCATACCAGCTAAAAAGTTAGCTAGGGGGGAGATAATAATAACACGGGAATGCGGTTTTTTTCAACAAATTCGACTTATCTTTATCAAAATCAATTAAAACAATTCAAATTTCTCAGTAGTTACTATAAACAGTGTTGATAACTGCTAAAACAAAGTAAACTAATGACGCAGTGGAAAAATTCATAAAAAATCGTTTAAAAAATTAAAAAAGGCGGTTTTTAGATTATTTTTAATTTTTATCTATTTTTTAACATAATACAATTAATACACATAATACAATTAAATAATACAATTTTATGATATGAATGATTATTTTTCATCTTTCAGTTTGAGAAAAGAGAAAAATTATGTTTTTAAAAAATATAAATTAAAAGTTTTATGTAATAATTATAATTAATTATGTAATAAATAAATTATTTATGCAATAAATAAATTATAATTAATATTATTTTTATTAATTTATAATTATATTTATAATAAGTTAATTATAATTATAATTAATTATAATTATTAAATAAAACTTTTAAATTGTAAAACAAAAATTTTATTATATTTATATTTTTAAAAAACATTTTGTTGCTCGTTGTCCAAATTAAAAGATAAGAAATAATTATTCAAATCATAAAATTGTATTTATGTTAAAAATAGATAAAAATTGAAAATATCCAAAAATTATCCTTTTTAATTTTTTTAATGATTTTTTATTAATTTTTCCACTGTGTCCTTAGTTTACTTTGTTTTAGCAGTTATCAACACTATTTACAGGGGTGCGTTCCATATTAACTGACACTCCGACGTGTCAGACGTTAATACGGAACGCACCCCAGTAACTACTGAGACCGAATTTTGAATTGTTTTAATTGATTTTGATAAAAATAACTCAAATTTATTAAGAAAAACAACATTACCCGTGTTATTTAAATGGGAAAATTTCAAAGCGAATATGGAACCATTAAATAAAATCAATTAGAGTTGACACGTTAGGGTAATTATCTCCCCACTAGCTAACTTTTAGCTGGTATGCGGCGAAAATAAAAAAAATTTTTTAAACACCCAAATATATATACATGGTGTCCCAGACCACCCGTACACCCCTTTTCTTTCAAAAACTAAGCATTTTAGAGAAAAATGTTTTAGACAAATATTGCATGGTTTTGAGGGGAATATATATATATATTGATTACATTGATTTGATTTTGATTTAAAGGTGAAGGTCAACTTCAATTTCTTAAATAGAACTATCTATTTTTCATTACATATTCTTGTAGGTTATCTAAACAGCTTTCCAAAATCCTATAATAAAGTATTTTTCATGGAGTACTCCTTGAGTTATAAAGGTTTGAAACTAACAATTTTTTGACATAAAATGTAAAATATCTTGTAAAATATTCAATGTTTATATCACGCCTTAATACTTTTTTGTACAATAATAAGATCAATCAATTAGTATAAAAAAACAGATAATTGTTTTAAAAAGAATATGTAATATTCAACATGCAACTGCATATACTTTTTTTATAAGCAGCATGTGTTTTTTTTACACCAATTGATTGATCTCATTATTCCGTGTAAAAAAAATATTAAGGTATGATTACCGGAAACTGAACTATTTTACCAGTTATATATATATATATATATATTTTACACTAGCTTTTCGGACCGCGCGAAGCGCGGTCCTCAAAGCCTTTCTATTCCATAAATGCGCGCATGCGTAGATGAACAAAACTAAAAAAAATCAAATATTAGCCATCCCCGAAAAATTAGCAAAATTTTAGTACCGATTTCGAGAGAATCAATCAATTAAGACATGAATGCATGGGTGGGTGCATGGGTGGGGCTGTAAAATTAAAAAAGCCACCGAATAGTCATCCTAGAAAAATTTGCAAAATTTTAATAAATTTTGGTACCGATTTCAAGAGAATCGGTCAATTAAGACGTGAATGCGTGGGTGGGTGCATGAGTGGAGATGTAAAATAAAAAAAAAACATCTAGTAGTCATCCCCAAAAAATTTACGAAATTTTGGTACCAATTTCGTGAAAATCTGCCAATAAATGTGTAAGTGCGCAGGTGGGTGTGCGTGGGTGGATGTAAAATAAAAAAAAACAAAGTAGTAATCCCCAAAAAATTTACGAAATTTTGGTACCAATTTCGTGAAATCTGTCAATAAATGTGTAAGTGCGTGGGTGAATGGAAACTTGAAAAAACCACACAGCAGCCACTCCCGAAAAATTTGCAACATTTTGGTACCAATTTGGTGAAAATCGGTCCATAAATGTAAAAGTAGTTCGCGATCATACAGACAGACAGACGGTACTTACGGTCAATAAATGTATGAGTGCGTGGGTGGGTGGGTGATGATGTAAAACTTAAAAAAAAACATTAACCATCTCTGAAAAATTTTCAAAATTTAGGTTCTATAATAATCTCTAGAGAATCGATCTATTAATGTGAAAGTGCGTGGGTGGCGCGTGGGTGAAGGTATAAAAAAAATCATTAACCTTAAAAAAATCTTTTTTTGCAATATTTCTGAACATTCTAAACACATTGGCGTAGAAATTTGAAAAAAAATATTTTTCGCAAAAACATACCCTCCTCTGAGGAAAAAAAATAAAAATTTAAAAAAAAACCACAGCAGCCACCCCCGAAAAATTTGCAACATTTTGGTACCAATTTCACGAAAATCGGTCCACAAATGCGGAAGTAGTTCGCGTACATACATACAGACAGACGGTACTTATATATATAGATTTTATGCCAAAAAATTGTTACCTTTATAACTCAAAGAGTATTCCATGAAAAAATACTTTATTATAGGGTTTTGGAAAGTTCTTAATAACCTACAAGAATATGTAATGAAAAATAGATAGTTCCATTTAATGAATTGAAGTTGATCTTCACATAACCTTCAAATGACTTTTCAAGGTCAAATCAATGGCACCATCTTATATTCCTCTCAAATCTATATAGTTTTTATCTGAAACGTTTTTCTCTAAAATGCTTTGTTTTTGAAAGAAAAGGGGTGTACAGGCGGTCTGGGACACCCTATATACTGTGCATGTATTATATATACATATATGATCATTTTTTTTTAGATATTTAAGGAGCCGTATTTTATGTTGTACGGAGAAGTGTTCGCCGATTCTATAGATCCTGTTTGTGGGGAAGAACCAGAAATGATACCGTGCCTTACAGGTCGTTGGATCACACCTGCTGTAATGTCCGTGTATCTTTTAGTCGCCAATATTTTGCTGATAAATCTTTTAATCGCGGTATTTAACAATATTTTCAATGAGGTAAATGCTATAGCTCATCAAGTTTGGATGTTCCAACGGTTTACCGTCGTTATGGAATATGAGCAGAAGCCGGTTTTGCCGCCGCCGCTTATAGTGGTCTGCCACATATATTTGGTGCTGAGATATTGTCTCAGACACGTTACGCAAGGCAAAAGCGGCACTGGGGAGACTTGCGACAATGGCTTGAAATTGTTCTTAGAGGCCGACGACATGGAACGGTTGTATGACTTCGAAGAGGATTGCGTGGAGGGCTACTTCCGTGAACAAGAGCTCAAGTTACAAATGTCCACGGAGGAGCGTGTGAAAGTTACGACGGATCGAGTGGAAAATATGCATCAAAAGATTGAGGATATCGATAAGAAGGAAAGCAATCAAAATGCATCTCTTCAGGTATGTTGTCACTTCTTAAAAATCAATATATTTTAGCATGTTTTTTATTAACTTTTAAAAATTATCCTTCTTCTTTTTTTTTTTTTTTTATAAGGGAAAAATTTTAAATGATTCTTTACCAAAAATTGAAAGAGGATCTTTTACATACTTTTATATATTTTACCCTTATAACTTTTTATGCCAAAAATTGCAAAGAATCGATTAATATAAAAAAGATTAGAATAGTTCCATAAAAAAACGCCCTTTGGAAAACAATTAATAGCGCTTGTCTTCTGTCCTCCTTTAAATCAAACAACTTTTGTTTAAAACATTTTATTGTATAAAATTCATATTCTAAAATTTACTTCTTGAGATAGAGTAGCTTTTGATTAACCAATCGGAACAAAGAAAAACTATTCCACTCCAAGGAATAAATTTTGAAATGCAGCCCAGAGAAATGTCAGTAGTTCTATCTTCTGTCACCAATATCAAACTTTTGTCTGAAGTATTTTGTTGTATGTATAATTAGAAATAAAAAAGTTTTTGGAGGTGGCAAAATAGAACATTCGATTATATACAGAGCGTCCTCTTTTATAATGTCCTACCCCAAATAACTTTTATTTTTGATTGTAGAAAAAATGTTTCAGACAAAAGTTGTATGATTTCGAGGGAAGATGGTGCCATTAGTTTGACTTTGAATAGTAGCTTGAAAGCCACATAAAGGTCACCTTCAATTTCTTAAATAGAACAACCTATTTTCATTGTATATTCTTGCAGCTTATTTTAAGAGCTTTCCAAATAATAAAGTTTCCTATAATAAAGTATTTTTTCATTAAGTACTTTTTGACTTATAAAGGTTCGAAGTTGAAGGTCACGTGAAGTTCACTATCAATTTCTTTATTATGAATCCCCATTTTTTATTGCACGTTCTTGTATCTTATCTCAAGAGCTTTCCAAAATCCTATAATAAAATATTTTTTCATTAAATACTTTTTAAATTATAAAGGTTCGAAGTTGAAGGTCACTATCAATTTCTTTATTATAAACTTCTATTTTTTATTGCATATTCTTGTGCTTATCTCAAGAGCTTTTCAAAACCTTATAATAAAGTATTTTTTTTCCTTGAGTATATTTAAATTATAAAGATTCGAAGTTAACAATTTTTTGACATAAAATGTAAAATATTCAGTTTTTTTCGGTAATTATACCTGTATAAATATTATTTAGTAAATATAAAATATAAATTATTTAATTATATAAAATTACCACATTTTTATCTTCTCATTTAGGCAGTCGAGTTCCGTATCCGCAAATTGGAGGATTTGAGTCAGCAGACCGTGGCTCATCTCGGAGTAATTCATCGTTTCATGGCGACGTACATGCCCAACGAGGGATTGTCCGGCTTAGAGGCGCTGGATAACGTTCGGCAGCGTCGTATATCGGAACGCTCGGAGGCCTTCTCCGAAACAGACTCTCACACGCAACTACCGACGTCCGCGCGTCGCAAGAAATTTTTGCGTTCCTTCACCGACGCCGCTTACTTAAACGTCTGCCACCTAACGGAGGACGACAAGATATCTGAGATCGTGACTTCCCGCGACAATCTCAGCAGACACGATTCCTCCGCGAGTATAAACGCCCACGACGACGTGAAGACGACCGTAAGCTTGGAGACAGAAGGCAGCAAAAATGTACTCGAGGGCGAAGCGACCGGCAGCAAGAAGGAGATCCTGTCCGAAAGAGGAATGAGCACTAGTAGAGAGGTGAGCAGAGAGGTTAGCGTAGAGACCACCAGCAAGGAGCAGAGCAAGGAGGTCAGTCGAGAGACCAGTAAAGAGGCCAGCAGCGAGTACCCGGCCTCGTCGGACGTCAGGCAGGATTCCGCCGAGCGGATGTTCCGACAGGACTCCGCGGAGCGTAGCACCACGTGCAGGCAAAACAGCAAGACCCGCTCGGAATCGGACGACGTCATACTGCTGCCTCCCTCTTCCAATGTCCAGAGAGGAGTGACCTGGGCGGAGCCCCGGGTCGCCGTGATCCCTTCGACTGCCAGTGCCCAAAGGTCGATCCTGCTGACGATGCGAGCCGAGTACACGAGCATCACCGACGAGCTCGAGAGCTACTGCGGTCTGCTGAGTCCCCCGAGGACGCCGCCGATCTCGCCGCCGCCTTCGCGCATGTCGGAGATGTCGAATCCCGAGATGGCGTGGCAGATCGAGAACGAGCACCTGCGCAACGCCGAGGAGTGCGACTACCAGCAGATGGAGGACCTGATCCAGCGACGTTACTGCGCGAACGATGATGATGTGGCAGCGTCGGCTGGTGTCGCGAGCGAGGTGCAGATCGACGAAGCCGTCGTCTGCTTCTTCAACGTTTCCAGCGAGCATCGCCAGTTGCGCCGAGCCTCCGCGATCGAGGAGGACCCTCGCCGGCCGCAGCCGACTATCAGCGTCGCTCGCGAGATCGAACAGACGCTCGCGAGACCGGAAGCGGCCGATGCGAACGGCAAGAATTTAAGTACCGTACCTGCCCCCGCCTCCGAAACCATGTGTTGAAGGAGAAGAGGAATGTACAAGCTTGGAATAATTATTTTCATGCCAAACATTTGATGTTTCATGCTCAATTGTTTAGCAATACATATTGAAATTTTGAACAATTTTAAAACAATTGTAAGAAATTATATACACACACACACACACACAAATATATATATATATATATAGGGTGTCCCATAATTCGCGGACCACCTTTCATGGACAAGTAGAGCACGTTTAAACTGAATAGAAAAGTCATGTACCGTTTTGCTAAATTCGTAATAATTATTGAGTTATTAACTAAAATATCTAAACGAATGAGCGGGTAGAAAGCGGTAGGCCGGACTCGGTGGGCATGTCGGATGGCTTATTTGTTATATGCCGCTTAGTATCAAAAGTATCATCTTACTGCTCGCCGCTCGCTGCATGACCCCGCCTCTCGATCAGATAATGCTTTCTACCCGCTTATTCGCTTAGATATTTTAATAAATAAATCAATAATTATTGCGAATATCGCAAAATGATACAGGACTTTTCTATTTAGTTTAACATGCTCTATCTGCACATGAAAGGTGATTCGCAAATTATAAGACACCCTATATATATGTAATTTCTAATATATACATATATATATATATATATATATACTGAGAAAAAAATGCTGTTGATTCAATTGAACGTCGACGTTACGGGCTGCCATCAACATATGCAGTTGATTCATCAGTATTTTGTTAATTCAATGACATTATTAATCAAATCAAAATGTCATGCTTTTGTTTATACTGATGTACTGATGAATTAACTGCATATGTTGATGGCAGCCCGTAACGTTACGTTTAATTGAATCAACACACACACACACACACACACACACACACACACACACACACACACACACACACACACACACAGGGTGTCCCTAAAGTCCGTTACCACCCCTAATATTTCGGAAATGAATCAAAATTTGGAAAACTCATAAAACACGTGTTCGATCATTTCAAGGTGCTACTCTTTTAAGGGGGTCGGAGGGGGTCGCCCCTCAAGGGGGTCTAAGGGGGGCGACCCCTCTTGAAAATCTTAAATGAGACCTCCTATTTTTTATTACATATTCTTATCGCTTATTTCAAGAGCTTTCCAAAACACTATAAGAAAATATTTTTTCATAACTTTTCATAACTTTCGTAACTTTTAAGTCTCATAACTCTAAAAATACTTAATGAAATAGTATATTGTGTATCAAGTGCGGAAAGTTGACAATTGATCACGAGTGCGGGGGATGAACGCACGAGCCGAAGGCGAGTGCGACCACCCCACACGAGTGAACAATTGTCAATCCGCACTTGATACACACGATATTTTGTATTATAAATGCAGGCAAAGTGGCTTTGTGCGCGTTTTCTATGCGCGAGGTGGCCGATCACACGCCGCCATCTTGCAACGGCACGGTGCGAGAATAGCCGCGTTCAAAGTCATTGCCCACGGCTGAAGCCGTGACTTGATATATATATATGTATGTATATATATATATATATATATATATATATATATATATATATGTATATATATATATATATAGTATGTGTATATATATATATATATGTGTGTGTGTTGATTCAATTAAACGTGACGTTACGGGCTGCCATCAACATATGCAGTTGATTCATCAGTACGTCAGTATAAACAAAAGCATGACATCTTAATTTGATTAATAATGTCATTGAATTAACAAAATACTGATGAATCAAATGCATATGTTGATGGCAGCCCGTAACGTCGACGTTTAGTTGAATCAACAGCATTTTTTCTCTTGAGGGGCGACCCCCCTTAAAAGAATAGTTCCTTGAAATGATCAAACACGTGTTTTGCGATTTTTCGAAATTTTGATTCATTTCCGAAATATTAGAGGTGGTAACGGACTTTAGGGACACCCTATATATATATATATAATTTCTTATAATCTATATAAGGGGGGGCCCGCATAAAAAATTACAAGCTGTTTTCTCCGCTACTGCTCAAGATTAACTTGATTTGTTTTAATTAAATGGGACAAGGTGCCTGAAAATTTGATGGATAAAAAAATGTTGGCGATTTTTTACTCCTGAGTCCCCTTTGAGTCCTCGCCGCGGTCATGTTAGATTATGGCGTCAAAGGCGGGAAAGCACGCGTTTAAAATTATTAGATGCCATTTTTAAATAAAAAGATATTTCGATTATTATGGTATCTAAGAATTTTTAGCGTGTTTTCTCGCCTCTGACGTTACAATTCCAACATGGTCGGTGAGGAGCCTTAGAAACAAAAGGGAGGGCTTCCTCATTTTTTAAAAATGGAACCACTAATTTTTGCATATAAATCTTTGCAATATTTAGCATAAAAAGTTTGAAGAGTAGGATGACCAAAAAGTAAACAGTTTACGAGATATTTTGTACTTTAATGTGACATAATTTTACATTAACTATAAAATATCTCATAAAATATTCATTTTTTGATGATTTTACCCCATTATTTTTATGTGGGACATATATATGTATATATATAATATATACGTATATAATACATATATAACATAAATCATTATTGTATATATATATAATAAATATAATTAAATATAGATTATAATATAATAATTATAATCTTCAATGGGGTCTTCTCTTGCAATACAAAAATTTAAGCTACAGCTACAAGATATCTTCTTCAAGTTTTGACTTAGAATCGAAATATCACACGGGCTTGTATGCTCATAATATGCGAAATTAATTTCGCATGTGTGGCCTAAATAGTTAAATTTTTTTAGTAAATTAAGCAATTATGCATTTTACTGTACAATAATGTGTGTTTTTATCGAACTTTACATTATATTACTATATTGATGCTCTTAATTTTCTATAACGAACGATATATATGTATATGTGTAATTATCATTGATCTTTCAATACATTATTGTAGATAATATAGAAGTATTAAATGTGCAATTTTCTTTGCTCTAAGGTTGCTTACTGCATCTTAGAAATTATCTCTAGTACATCGAATTACATGAAAGTCATATAATAATGTACTGTGTTCCTAGAAAAAAAGCTGTGTATTGCCTTTACTACTATCAATCGTTTGATAGACTTTGTACATTCAAAATCAATCCTTCCATTCGATAGATTGTAACTTTGATTTTATACAGGATGATTCATTTTAATTGCCCTAGGCAAATAAAACTATGAGAGATACAAATAAATGTTTCAAACAAAAGTTTTTTGACTTCGAGGGGGACATAAGACGGTGTCATTAGCTTTCAAACCTTTATAATTCAAAAAATATTTCATGAAAAAATACTTTATTATAGGGGTTTGGAAAAATCTCGAGATAAACTACAAGAATATGCAATAAAAATTAGTATGTTCTATTTAAGAAATTGAAGGTGACTTTCAAATGATTATACAAAATCAAATCAATGACACCATCTTATATCCCCCTGGAAGTCAAAAAACATTTTTTGTACCTCTCACAGTTTTCGAAATATTTGTCCGGGGCGATTAAAATGAATCACCCCGTATATGCAATTTATTATATTTGACTACAAATAATATTGTAGAATAAATACTGCAACAAAAAATTATGTGTATAAGTACTTAGCAAATATAAATAACATCTCGTAATAATTGATGCATGGTCTCGATGTATTCATTTATAATTGTATGTAAACACGCCGTAAAGAATTAGAGGGTTGTGAAATACAGATTTATTGTAATCATTCTATATACAAATAAGTTAAGGCAAGTTAAAGGGACTGTAATTTTATATTATCCTTACTGCCAAATACTATTATAATGAAGATAATTTTTTAAGGTGTGTTTAGGGCCTTATAACAACGCAATTTCAACTGACCATGTCAGATATTTCACGGACCATTTAAAAGCAAACCATATCACGCAGAAGTTCTAGCGAACTAAGTCAGTCTGCGTTAGTACAATTGCAAATATTAAAACTTTGATATATATATCTATATCCTTAAAATATATGGAAAAATATAATTATATATAGAGCGGACAAAATAAAGCGTTAACAAATTTTTCTTGTTTCTAAAGAAAAATGTCTTAAATAAAGGTGTAGGATTTTGAGAGGAAAAGAAGATGATGCTTTTTCTTAAAAAGCGATTTTCAAGGTCATTTAAAGATCATTTTTATTTGAAACATTTTTCTTTAGAAATAATATTTTTGAAGATAAAAATGTGTAACGTTTTTATCTTGTCCACTTTACACACACACACACACACACACACACACACATATATATATATATATATATATATATATATATATATATATATTATAATTTTAAAAAGTTAAGAAGAGCAAATTTAATGTTCGCGACATAATAAAATGTGGCGAATTTAATGTTCAACAAACATTTAATGTTATTTATATTATATATATATATATATTTAATGTTATTTAAACATTAATATTAATGTACCTTAAATGTTACTTAATTGAACTTATTAGGTCGCTATTTATTTCGATTATATTGAAAAACTATATTTTCTACATTTTTGCTTAGCTTAATCATGTTTTATGTATACTATTGTATAATTATATATATTGAACTATTTTAATTAACTCTTATTGTGATGCGTTCGCAAACGATATTTAGAAGTCAGTAATATAAAATCAAATTTTCAAAATAATGTCGAATAATAATTGAATTATGTATATATACATAAATATATACATATTTGATAATTGAAAAATTATAATTGAATTATGTATATATACATAAATATATACATATTTGATAATTGAAAAATTATAATTGAATTATGTATATATACATAAATATATACAGGGTTTCCCAGAACTGGCGGAAGTTTTTAATGGCAGATTCCTGGTATCATTTGGAGATGATTTTTCCTTACAATTAGTGAAAATGTTGAGGGAGGCCATCATTTTTAGCATATTCCCAATTTTTGTTATTATGTATCTTTATATAACTTTATATAAGCTTATATTAAAATTCTATTAATGCAAATTCTACCTAAAATTAACTAAAGAATGTAGTTCTATTAATATTTTATTTCCACAAGGTTTTGTTTCCAAAAAAAGCCTTTATTTTCAACTGCTTATAATTCAAAAATTATTATTGGTGTCCCAACATTTTCGCTGAGGAAAAATCGTCTCCGAATGATACCAGGAATCTGCCGTTAAAAACTTTTCCGCCAGTTCTAGGACATCCTGTATACGTGTGTGCATGATGTATATATAAATGATACACATAATAATTATTTATTTTTATCAATTTGGAATTGACTTTTTCTTCTAATGAAAAATTCATGGCAAGTATCCAATTTTTCCATTCGTATGTATTTTTCTTAGATTTAAAAATTAAAATTCTATACCGATTTCATACTAATATATTATATATATATATATACCATATATATATATATATATATATATATATATATATATAGAGAGAGAGAGAGAGAGAGAGAGAGAGAGGGTATGATATATATATACATACTAATATATACTAATATATATATACATGTAGAAAAATGTGTTAAACAAAATTTATATAATTTTGAGAAGCGAAAAAGTTGATAATCTTGAATTTTTAATAAAGATTTTTTTAATGTGTTTGGAAGCATTCTATATTTTTAAATAAATTGTTAACTATGAAATATTTTATATTTAAAGTCTTGATAGTAAACCAAGAATAATATATGACTTGTGCACATTTTCGTTTATTTCCAACGAAAATTAATTTTTCGTTGGAGATGTACGCAAGAAACATCCGCGTATGGCTCTTAGGCCTTTCTTATTTGTATTTAATATAAAAGAAATTAATTTCTTAATATATAGGTTATATAAGAGTTGGCTAATTATAAATTGAATACTTTACGAGATATTTTATATTTTAATTTAATATAATTTTATATAAACAATAAAATCTCTCGTATATAAAGTGTGTATATATATATATATATATATATATATATATATATATAAATAATATTTATTAATATATGTTTCTTTTTTACGTACAAAATAAAGGAATCAATTGATGTAAAGAAAACCTATAATTATTTTTAAGAAAAATTAAGTTTTTGTAATAAATTACATATAGTTTTTCTGGTGTGGTTTTGGAAAAACACCCTATAAGTGTGTATATGTGTGTGTAAACTGCGTGTAATAAAGTATATAAATATAAATATATATTGCCCGTCTTATACGTTAAATTTATAAATATAAATATATATATTGTATGCACATAAGATATATATATATATATATATATACATATATAACATCTAAATATTAATTCTCTTTTTATAATCTTACAAATGCATCCTCAACTAGCGTGTGGTTCTTATTAGCCGTTTTTTATTAATTGTTTTAAAATATGTATGTGTTTGTGTATTACACATATTTTACGCATATACGAGGTACATATATACATACATATTTATATATACATACATATTTACATACATATTTATATTACATATTATACTTTACAAATTTATATATTTATTTTTTATGTATGTATAGTTATATACATATATATATACAGGGTGTCCCATAATTCGCGAACCACCGCGAATGGGCAGATAGAGCGTGTTAAACTGAATAGAAAAGTCCTGTATCATTTTGCGATATTCGCAATAATTATTGAGTTATTTATTAAAATATCTAAACGAATAAGCAGGTAGAAAGCATTATTTGATCGAGAGGCGGCGTCATACAGCGAGCGGCGACCAATGTAGTGGCGCCGAAAAGTAAGATGATACTTTTGATACTAAGCGGCATATAACAAATAAGTCATCCGACATGCACACCGAGTCTGGCCTACCGCTTTCTACCCGCTTATTCGTTTAGATATTTTAGTTAATAACTCAATAATTATTGCGAATATCGCAAAATGATACAGGACTTTTCTATTCAGTTTAACACGCTCTATCTGCCCATTCGCGGTGGTTCGCGAATTATGGGACACCCTGTATATATATATATATATATATATATATATATATATATATATATATATCTGTGTGTGTGTGTGTATTCTTTTTCTCTCTCGAAAATTTTTGTTGGATATTTTATATGAAATCAGAATACTAGTCATAGTAAATATAAAATTAAAATATTAGAGCGCATAAATATGTCGTATTAATATTGTAACAATTTTGAATTGCGAAGTATATTGAATTTAACAGCGAATATAAATAGAAGAAATCAAACAAGCGTTACCTGTCGATTAACTAAAACTAAATATTATATAAACTATTCAGAAACAGTCCATATATATCAAATATAAATATATTTATAAAAAGGATAAATAATTTTTGCGACCAATACTGGCTAATAAATATTTATATAATTAATCACCATTGGTGATTATTGACCAGTATTGATCGCAAAAATTATTTATCCTTTTAATTATTGACTGGCAACATCAAGAATTCAATTATTTATTATAAATATATATATATATATATATATATATATAATACGAAGCACATTTAATTTTAAGGTCCATTTTGAAAAAAAAGAACAAAAACAATTTATTATAGTAAAAACAATTCTACAAGCTTTATTACTTCATTTTTCCACATAATTATAGGTTTGTTTACTATTCCTGCACTAATGAACTAGTGCACACTGGTGCAATAAGTTAGAATGAGACATGTATATTTTGTCTCGCTCTAACTTATTGCACCAGTGTGCACTATATAGTTTATTAGTGCAGGAACAAAAAACTAACCCCATCATTGACTTCCACACATTTTTTATATTGTTTTAACAACTTCCTAATTCTATTGTAAACGTCTATGTCTTGAATCAGTATAGGAATGTAGAAAAATAAAATAAACCTGTAGAATTTTTTTGACTATAATAAATCATTTTTATATGTTAAGATCTTTTTTTATTTCAAAACGGACTTCACTTTAAAAACGCGCCTCATATGTCCATAGATTGTCCTTTCTTTTGTACAATCTCTTCACATATAAAAAAATAGTAAGAATAATGTTTTGCATTGTTTCTTTTAGAAAAAAATTTTAATTTGAAAAAAAAATTGTTCATACTTATATTATTATATACATAAATATATATAATTACATGTGTAATTGCGTAATGTATTTTTCAATGTATAGAATCTTATATAATTTTATCGCATTCTTTTAAAGAAAAACAATGTAAAAATTATTTTTCCTATTTTTCTTTTATAAACGAACAAAAGGGTATGTATATACATACATATACATATGTGTATATATATATATATATATATATATATATATATATATAAAATACAGAGTGTCCTACTCAAATATCTCCCAAACGCTGTATTAAATCGAAAAATGTTTCAAACAAAAGTTGTGTGGCTTCAAGGGGGCCATAAGATGGTAACAATGACTTCACTTATTTGGATAGTCGTTTGAAGGTCACCGTCAATTTTTTTAAATAGAACCACTTATTTTTCATTGCCCGGGAAGAAAAGTCCATATATAATCATATATAATATATATATATATATATATATATATATATATATATATAAGACTTTATATATAAATATAAATGAAATATGCTCATATATAAATATATATGATTATATATAAATATATATAATTATATATTATTATACAAAATAATAATGCTCCCAAGCGCAATCACCTATCTAAATACTGATCATGCTCAAGCATTGCTTAATGTATACATATAATCAAATATAAATAAATATATATGAGTCATTCCACGTCAATCGAGTCACTACCCAGAACAGATTACAATTTAAAATTTTTTTTAGGGTGCATAATTTATTAAAAATATAATCTTTCGAATGCCGTGTGCTAAAAATTAAAATACATAATGACGGCATAAAAAATCATTTACAACATATATTTTTTAAAGCAATTATGTGTTTTCTTTACACCAATTAATTGGTCTCATTATTTTATACATAAAAATATTAAGGTAAAATTACTGAAAATTGAAAGTTTCACAAATATTTCATATTTTATGTCAAAATACTAAATATAAACTTCAAGTATAATTCAAAAAGAACTGAATAAAAAAAGTACGTATTATAGTTTCGAAAAACTCAAGATAAGCTACATGAATATGTAATAAGAAATTGATTAATTTCATTAAAAATTTTAAGGTAATTTTTATGTTGGATCCGCCATTATATATCGCAATTTTTAGCATACGGCATTCAAAATATTATATTTTTTTAGCTTTTGCATCCTCGAAAAATTTTTTAAATTGTAATCTATTCTCGGCAGAGATAGTCCGCGATTGACATAGAATGACTCGTATACAAAACTAAAATTTTCCTATTAGATTAAAATTATATTTGATCTTATATACATATAAAGAGAGAAAATTTTTATATACATATAGTTTTATATAATTGCATATAATGCTATGTATATAATTGCATATAATTTTATATAAAATTGATCATAACATGTTATATATTATATAACACAATCAAATATATTTGCATATAATTATATATGGACAAATTTTCTGTAATCATTATTATATATATAGTTCTATATAATTTGGTATGGTGTTATATATTGTCATATCTGTGTATGAGATTATATATATTTACATATAATTTTATGTAATTAAATATAACATTATATTTATATATAATCAAATATATTTATATATAATTATATATATATAGTTATATATAATCATATATAATGTTATATATTGTCATATATAACCGTATATGAGATTATGTATATATTTACATATAATTTTATACAATTATATATATTTATATATAAATTATATATTATATATATTTATATACATTTATATATATTTAAATATAATTATATATGGATTTGTTTCCCAAGTGCATATATTCTTGTAGCTCAAGAGTTTTCCAAAACCCTATAATAAAATGTTTTTTATTAAGTACTTTTTGAGTTATAAACGTTCAAAGTGAACAATTTTTTTCCTTTAAAATGGACATTTTAATATATATACTATAATTTATTTTTCATTATATATATATATACTATAAATTATTATTTATTTATATACTGAAATTATTATCTATATATATACTATATATAGATAATAATTTTATATGTATAATATATATATATATATATATACATAGAAAAAACATATAGATATTTCACACATATAATTACATATAATTATATATAATATATATGCACTTTTGTCTCAAGTGAAAGTAGGGAATGATGACAAGTACGAGAAAGATGACCAATAAAAAATTTTAGGGAATTATTCAATATAGACAACGATACTGATTCATTAATGTGCTTCTCGAGTTATTTAAGAGAAACATCATTTTTGAAAAAAAAGAAATAACAAAATGTCTTGTTTTTATTTTTAAAATCTTCTCTTCCGTATTATGATTATTGCTTTACCCTATCACATATATATTTTGTCATCTTTTCCGTCTAAATATTGGCGATCATTTTTGCGACACTTGTTCTAAAATTGCACACATACGAATGTTGTCTTATTCATTGTAAAGAATTAAATAAAAGATGTTTGTTCAGAATTTGTTCGCATTCATGCAATTATCTTAAATACCAGATCAATTGAAAACTTGGTCTTTCGAAAGTCGATGAACAAACTCGACTAAAATCCAGTACTCCTTTAAAATACTGTTTTTCTTACCTTACTTTTATCCTAAAAACTAGTGTTGTGCTTAGATGATTTTAAAATTAGCTAGATAAAGATGAGATAAAAATATGTAAATTCATCTTAGATAAAATGAAGATGATTTTGTTTTAAATATATCTAGATAAAAGATAAAATTATATGGCGATTCATCTAGATAATTTTCTAGATAATAATTTTTAATCAATTGATACAAAGTTTCGCTCGTATATTGTAAATACAACTAGTGATAGATAAAAAGGTCAACTTATCGAGCAATTATTAGAGTTGTTCTATCAAATAAAATTTATTCCATGTATAAACTAAACATAAAACATTATGTGAAAGCTACAAACATTCTATACTCAAACTTAAGCGAAAATTACAATCATTATAAAATAAACGTTTCAACCACACGCGGTCTTCCTCAGTATTATATTACAGTAATTATTAAAAAATACAAAATCATACAAAAATTCCACATAATATCGAAAATTAATGTTAGTTCTTCAATAAGAGTCGAGAATTTATAAACAATTAAAGCGTGTTTCAATCCGTCATATCCAACAAATGTTCGCCTCGATATGATCTTTGATTTTAATCAAATCTCGAAAAGTTTCATTGTTAATATGCGAGAAATTAATACGTTCCGTAGGCGCTGCGATTAATAAAAAATTGACGATTAACGTATGTCAAAAATTAAAATATATATCCTTAACAATTAGCAATATGCTTACTTGACATCGTCCTTCTTGTCAATTTTAACCACGTTTTTTTTGAAAAAGTTATTGAAGATGACACAAGACAAGACCAACAATATAAAAAGACACCTCATTTCAAACTCTACTTAATCAAAGAATGTGCGTGTTTATATATGATCTAATACCTATGTTTAAACCGTTAATGTCCTATTTGTCTTATTATTATTTATTGTTTGCTAATTTATCCAAAATATCAAAATAAGACTCGCTGAGTAATACAGTATCTTTGTTTAAATTTAGCCCATTTTTTTGTTCTTTAATATGTAGCATCTCAGAGATGAGTCTTTTATAATAATTATTTATAATAATTATTTAGTTGTCCAGAATCTTTACGTTATCCCAATTAAATGTATGGTGTTCATTTCTTATGTGTTCAGAAATTACTGAATATTTCATTGAGTGCAACCTGATATTATTTTTATGTTCTTTTAATCTCGTCTGTAATTGCCCCCTCGTTTGGCCTACATAAGATGCATTACAATTATAGCAATTGATCTTATAAACAACATTCGAATTGCATGGATGTTTAGTTTTATCTTTCTGTGCTTTAATAATGTTATCAAGTTTGTTGAGACATCTGTATCCTACTATACACTGTATTTTTTACCGAGGAGACAATCATTTCTGAGATCCTATTTATATACGGATGACAAAGAATTTTTTATTAACTGATTCCTTTTCTATAATTTCTGTTCCTTCTATGTTAGCTTGTCTTTTTATAATGCTTTTTTTTAGATATGAGGTGTTCTATCCGATGATTAATTTTGTTAAAAATCAGATCAAGAGGGTAACCATTGCTTGTGAGTATATTAATGATTAACTCCAAATTTTTATTAAAAAATTGTGGGTGTGATAACAACAAACATCTGTCCACAAGGTTGTATATTATTCCAATTTTATGGCATAATGGGTGGTTAGAAAAAAAATGATAAAGTCCTTCCTGAGAAGGTTTCTTTTTGATATCAATCAATGTATATTGTGTTATTAATAATTTTTAGTGATAAATCCAAGAAATTCAAGCTACGGTTAACCTCTTGTTCTACCGTGAATTTAAGTTTATCATGATAGTTATTAAAATTATTAACTATCTGAGTCATATTAATCATAGAAGTAGCTAATATTATGTCATCTACATAACGGAAGTAAAACAAACATTTTAAATTTAACGCTTGAAGAACTGTATCCTCAAGATCTTGCATAACCAAGTCAGCTATAATTGGTGATAATGGAGACCTCATAGGGGTCCCAAAAGTCTGTTTGTAAATTATGTCATTAAATGTAAAATAAGTAGAAGTCAATATGAATTTTATACCACATATAAATTCGCTTTTCGGTATTCTAGTATTTGTTTCAATGTAATCCCATCTATCATTAATCCTATTAATCGCAAGATCTAGAGGTACGTTCGTAAATAAAGAAACAACATCTAAAGAAAACATCTTATCGTTCTCATCAATCTTTTTACCAGACAACATGCTGTACAAGTTTTTAGCTTTAGGTAGGCTAGTTTGTAAGATGTTTTGTAAAAACGAAGCCAGCGAGTATAAAGCTGTATTAACCGATGAAACTATGATTCTAACTGGATAGTTTTCCTTATGGATTTTAGATAATCCGTACGCTTTTGGAAGGAGAAAATCACTAGAACGTAATTTATAATATTCATTTTTTGAGATATAATCTTCCTTAAGCCATTTCTTCAACAAATCATTCTATTTTCTATTTTTTTGCACTCTATTTCTTTTTAATATATACATAATTTTTAAGACTGCTTATGTATAAACACAGTTATAAAAAAATATAAATTATAAAAAGGATATAAAAATATATATATATTTATATTTTTATTTATAAATTTTTATCGCTTACTGTTTAAGTTCTATTATTTAAGTATTTTTATGTGCTATAATACTTAACCAAAATTATCTGAAAATTATGTTAGATAATTTAATAAAGATAATCTTTATTAAATTACAAAAAAAATACTTTTTTTCATCTAAGGTGCAGATATAGATAATACATATTTTGATTATCTATATAAAGATAAGATGACGCCAAAGTTTCATTTCGAAAATTATTCAAGATATTAAAAAATATTTTAGACAAAAGTTTTATGGTAAAAAGACCTATTTAATCACATTAATAAAAGAGTGATGGCAAATTTTGCCCATTTTTAAAACCTCGAATTTAAACTTTTTTTCATGGCAAAATAGTATTATATTAGATAAAACATTAATCCCAGTAACATTTTACGATGAGCATAGGCACGATTGCGGAGATACAAGGAGGAAAGTGATAATTTTTAGTTAGTTCTATATATGAAAAATTATCACTTTCACCTCTTCATATCTAAAGAACTGTGCCTATGCTTATCTTGAAATTTCTCTGGGATTAATGTCTCATCATATAGTACTATTTGGCATAAAAAAAAGTTTGAAATTTGAGATCCCAAAATTCGACCCTATAAAATGGGCGAAAAACAGATCTTTTTGCCATCACTCTTTTGAAAAAATAATTTTCAAAATTATTAATCCCTAAAAATTATTTTTTCTCCAGCATGTGGCTTTTCCTTTCCTTCCTAGGATATCAAACTCTGGTTCTGCCCTCTTTATCAATCTGATAGATCCTCTCTTATCTCATTCATCAAAAGAAAACTTAATTATTTCCTCGGCCATTTAACAAAATTAGTTACCTACACTTGCCTTTACATAGTAATGATTATTGGGATGGTAGATAGTAGTAGTACTAAGAAAAGAAAGAAGAAAGCAAGGGCCTTAAATAAACAATAAATATGTTAATAAAATTATTGAATTGAATAAATTGTTCTGTATGATTTATGATTATTATTATTAATATTAATTTACAAATACTTTAATATTCTTATACAATAGTAATTACTTCCCATTGCACATTCGAAAGATTAGACATGTAGAGATGAGAGACAAATCTTTGAGAGAGACCTTGGTTTCGTATTTAATTCAATCTTTTGAGTCGCGAAAATCGTCTCGTCATCATATTCTTCTCTTTTATATCATCTTGTGCAACATAACTTTCTTTAGTTGCACGTGAATTTTAATTTCTTGAAAAAGTTTTCATTTCTCTTTTAACTGTGACAAACATATTATGTTATCAAATGAGAAATATTTTTATCGGCTCTCAATATTAAGAATAACATATGATATTTTAAATCGGCCAATAGAGCCCAAGCACGAAAAATTAATTCTTCGGAACTGTATCTCTTGGTTTGAGATTACTAAGTTCCATATATAAATTAATCTCGAACTTACATATGGAAAAAATAGGCGAGAAAAATATAGGTCCGAAAAGTTCTGCTTCAGCGACTTTTCGGACCTATATTTTTCTCGCCTATTTTCTCCATAGAAAAATATAGGTCCGAAAAGTCGCTGAAGCAGAACTTTTCGGACCTATATTTTTCTCGCCTATTTTTTCCATATGTAAGTTCGAGATTAATTTATATATGGAACTTAGTAATCTCAAACCAAGAGATACAGTTCCGAAGAATTAATTTTTCGTGCTTGGGCTCTATTGGCCGATTTAAAATATCATGTTATATTATTTTATACAGTATTTCGCAGAAAATTTTAATTCCAGCTTTTTGGATAATCACCTATTTCCTCGCATTTATATCACGCGGTTAAAAGTTATAATAGTAGAGTAAATCCTGTTTCCCTTTTTTTAAATAGCTTAAAAAAATGTAAATTTAATTATGGCTAAATGTGTTACAGATATCTTTGATCGTTGTGCACATGTACTCCTTAAAATTCTAGTTTAATAAAAAACACGTCGCATCCTTCTTTATTTCTCTTCACGTACACATTTACTTTTTCTCTTTTTAATATATACACAGCAAATTGATACCATCATTTCTTGGCACCAGAGTACTTAAATTAGGCGGTTGCTTTTAATCAATGGACACATAAATGTATCTTAAATATATTAATTAACAATACTTAGAATAAGATTTGAAGAAAGGCGAATAGCAGTGAAGACAAGCATTTTCCGATTTCATTGATACTTTTCGTACAATGCCTCTTATCAAATTGCATAATGCGTGTATTTTGCTGAATACAGAATAAGAAAATTTTAAAAATTCACAAGTTTTTTATGACGCATTTAAAAAAAATATTTTCAAGCTAATCGAAATATCGACGAATCAATCGACAAAATTAATATTTTTTCGATTTTATCTAATAAGCATTAAGGCTCCTGGATCCTCTGACGATGTTAGAATGTGATGTCAGAAGCAGAATAAACGCACCCTAAAAATTCTTAGATGCCATTTCGAAATAAAAAGGTATTTCGATGAAACTATTTCAGATGGCTTACATAATTTTAAAATTAATTAGATAAAGATGAGATAAAAATATGTAAAATTATCTTATTGTTAGATTGATAAGATAAAGATGATTTTGAATATATCTAGATAAAAGATAAAATTATATAACGATATTCATCTAGATAATTTCCAGATAATGTTATTTTTAAAACCGCTTATGTAAATAGTTATAAAAAAATGTAAATTATAAAACAAAAATAGAAAATATATTCATATTTTATTTGTAAGTTTTTATCGCTTACTGCTTAAATTCTACTACTTAAGTATTTTTATGTGTTACGATTCTAAATCAAATTATCTAAACGTTATTCTAGATAATTTAATAAAGATAACATTTTTTTTATGTAACAATAAGAATTTTTAATGTGTATTTTCTTGCCTCTGACGTCACAAACATGGTCGCGGCGAGGATCCAGGAGCCTTAAATGTAAAATAATATTATTAGAATTTAAATATTTCGGTAAAATCTGAAAATTTTTTTGGATATAACACGCAAATCAACGCTAATATATAATAATTCTTAAATCTTCATAATTCTCATATTTAAATTGTAGCATAGAGCAAATGACATGGTTAAATTATCTCCTGTATCGATAATACTTAAAGAAAAAGAATCACTTCTTTATAATTATTATAATTACACCTCACATTATCTTACTACATAAAACAAAAATATTTTCACTTCTATAATTATGATAATTATGATCTCATCAAGTATGATAAATTAAATTTCTTTTTAAATATTATTATTGAGATATTTATATAATTAAACAATTCTATACAATTTCAAATTTTGTGTAGTGGCATTGTGCATATATATATATATATATATATATATATATATATATATATACATATATAAACATATACTATAATATAGGATCTGTAAATATATAAGTGTTTATATGTATAGGCGCCCGCGTACGTATTTTGCACCTTGCTATCCGATTGTAAATAGAAAAGATCACAAATGTGATCTAATTTTGTGTTAGACTTAAGACTGAAAATACAAAATTAGCGCTCGGACAATTATACCTCGAGGAAATCCTTCAATAAGGTAACACGACGCTTTTCCGCAATATCCATTTGATTCTCTAGATCACCCCGATCCGTCGTTTCCGCTCGTTCAATTTTCCACGAGAGATTCTCTATTTCTGCTTCCAATTGAGCTTGCTGATACTCGAACTATTATATATAATAGGATAATTCAGTTTTTATCATTACGTGTATTACATACTTTAGTTAACACATACACTACTAAAAAAAAAAGGAACACTTCCTATTCTAAAAATTATATAAAAAAGGACATGTTGTTTTGTGTCTTGAAATTATGTATTTTTGACATTCTGGGTGTCAATAAAATTTTTTTTTGAAAAAATCTGCTCAAGTTTCATAAATGATAATATTTCGCCTACAAAACGCTATTTTTAAAAATTTTCCACAATTTTTTTACATAATATTGTAACTAAATCTGTATTTTTCAGAACAAGGAAAATAAAAAAATTTTGTAAAATCACTGACAGCGCATTTGATATTTCAAGCTTCAAAATACTTTCTCAATTTTTAATCTACGATGATTTTTTCGGATGAGTTGCAGTAGTTTGACAATAATATAATTTTTAAGATAGAAAAAGTGTTCCCCTCTCTTTTTGGAGGGGTAGTGTATATTTTTGTGAGATCTTACCAATTCTTTGCGAGGACTGGATTCCATATAATAAGCATATGGATATGTGTATTGCAAGGTGTAACGACAACGCGCTAAGAGTGATGCCGCCTCGAATAGATGTTGCCAGTCTATCCATGTGCCACTTGCATTCATCACCTTATTATTGATTCTCATCTTGATGCCTTCTAACGTTTGTTCCTCTAATTTCAACGATTTGCTGTGATTTTCCCACTGAATAAATATGTATGCAATAATATTTATCTATTCAAATTTTGCGAAAAAATTCACTAATCACAAAAAATCAAGGCTGGATAAGATAATGAGTTTTTGAAATTAAGTTAAATTAAAATTAGTTGCTTATAAAATTAATTTAGTTAAGTTAAAAGTTGCATTAACAAACAATTAACTCAGTTAAAATTAAGTTAAGATTAAATTAACTGAAGTTAAATCAAAAGTTAATTTTTAAAAACATTATTTATATTACATTAGAATTTTGTTTAATTCTTTTAAAATTTATAATAAAAAAATAACAAAGTTTAATCTTTATATGGAAAGAAAATATATTTTTAATAATTATAATTGATGACAAATGAACATAAAAATTAATAATAGTTTAATTAGAAATAATACGTTTATAACTTATAAAAAACCAATAATAGTATTCAGAGATAACAAAAACAAGTTAATAAGTTTAAGGTCAAATATAACTAGCTGAAGTTAAAATTAATACATTTTAAATTAACTAAGCTAAGTTAAAAGTTATTAACTTATTAACTTTTAATTAATTAACTTTATCATTTATATTAAGTTATTACCCAACCCTGCAAAGAATATACCAAAATAAAAAGTTTGAGAAAGAGACAGAGAGACAGAACTTACTCGTTCGTAATAATGAAGATATTTCTTGAGAGCTTCTCTCGCTTGCGCGTGAACGCTTTCATGTGCGATGTTCGGATTCTCTTTATATCGCGAACACTCGTAATACTCGCTACCATGTGCTTTCCAATCTCCAAGACACATCCAGCAGAAATCATGTTTACAGTTGTAACATTGCATGTGATTACAACCACCATTCTTCTCTATACAAATATGACATTTTGGACACTAAAATATATAAATAATTTTTTAAAAGATAAATAATTTTTAAAAATAAGGCTCCTGGCTTCTCACCGACAATGTTGGAATTGTGACCTCAGAGATGAGAAAACACGCGCTAAAAGTTCTTAGACGTCATTACGAAATAAAAAGATACATTGCGATAAAACACTTCAGATGACTTTAGTACACTCTTCAAATATCTCGAAAACTATCCTTTTGTGCTAAACTGTGCTAAAGCCATCTAAAGCAGTGTTTCATCGAAATATTTAAAAATGACACCTATTTCAGCGTGTGACGTCACAATCTAACATGGTCGCGGCGAGGAATCAGAAACTTTAGGTGTTTTCTGCAACATTGTAAATGCATTATCTCTAATTTCTAATTGTTTCCGAATCACTCACATCTTTGGTATGAGCACTAATGTAATTAGCTGTCTCGGAATCATCCGCACATTTTGTCAACCACTTTTTTATTGTACCACAATCGGTAGGTGCATGGTAATCCATACCACATCGGAAGCTAAAGCAATGACATTTTTAATGTAACAAAAGGTCTATCCTTTTCAACTGAACTAGCTGCACTAGTTCAGAGTTTATCCCTTTTCTTTCTCTGAATTAGTACAGTCAGTTCGGCTGAAAAAACTAGACCTAATGTAGACAAAAAAAAATATATATATATAGACATAGCATTAGTTGTAAGTAAATAATATTAATTATTGTGTTAGAAGTTAATTTATTACAAATTATTAATTTAATATATTAAATATATTTTTATTTCAAATTTAATTTTATTTCAAAATTAATTAATAAATTTTTAAGTTACAATTTGTTACTTTTTGAGTTATTATAACTGTAACTTATTATTTTTTAGAATTGGGTAACTGTTAACTGTAACTAAATACTTCCACAAAATAATTTTCTCAACCCTGAATAAATATCCGCACTCGTTTACCAGAATACAGTTTTGCATGATGAACACATGACTCTCTTTGCTCGTTGTTCCTTCGAACGCAGAACTATTTGGCAATTTGGACCAGGACAAAATCGTAGTTGCGGATGAGATTTGACATAGTCGCAAAAGGCAAACTGCTGATATCTCTCTCTCATGTTAGGCTTAGCAAGTAAAGAAAGGACAAAATCTTCTGGAACTAGAACATCGCAATCTTGTGCCATGCAACTTATACCTATGTGGAGAAAGGAGAGAAAATTAATAAATTTTAATTAAAAGCATAACAAAAATAAGACAACAAAGTAAAGCAACATTACTTACTTGTAGATATACCTTGAGTTATTTGTACTTCAAAATGCATACACCAACAGTCTTTGCAAAATGAATGTCCACACGTAAGTGTAGAAAACCTATCTGCGGGAGAAACCGTAACACAAACTGAACACACACCGCCTTTCTGACCCTTTGATCCTGGCACTTGTTCTGGAGTAGGTTTAATCTTCGAATTAATCAATAAACTGGAAGCATTGCTACGATACTTTGTGACAATATCTTGTAACGCCCAATTGTGTTTATGTAACAATACTTTAGCTAAAGATGGCGTTACATGAAGGCTATTACTTAACACTTCTACACTCTCGTTCAGGAGTCGTTCTACCTCCTCGACGCGCAAACAGTCGTATACAGCGTACTCTGGGTCTCTTCTGTTTTGTTCAGGATCGACATCGTTATCCACTTCGCCACCCCATTGATGAATATTGTAATAATCTTCATAGCCCGGATCACCACAGTCTGAATCCGAACAATCCATCTCACTGTCATTTTCACTCGACATCTGAAAGGAAAATATTTTGCACATTAGCCTCATTGTCAAACTTGTACATTCTTTTCATGTAATCAAGTATCGCTCAATATTAGAATGTTACAGTATTTTAAAAAGTTTATAGTAATATATTATTTTATATACATGTATATTATTACAATATTTTGTAAAATATTATTAAATCCATATACTTATTAACGTTTTTTTAGAATTATTAAAGATTGATGTAAATACATTTAATAATACTTTGAAACACTTACAATATAAAGATAAAATTAGTCCTAAATATTATTTGACAGAAACGTATCTTTTTTTTAAAACAAAATCCCGCTAAAATGACAAAATTGTGGAAAAAATTTTCCGAGGAATTAAGTGTAAAAAAACAATTGGATAAAATTTCGAAGAAGTAATTATTCACATGTGTTGAAAAAATTACGATGTCACGTTGTATATATTCAGTAAAATTAGAATATATTATACAACGTGTGAAATGTAATTCCGAAGCACCTCATATAAAAGAAAGCTTTTGAATTCTCATTTTTGTTCGGCCCTGAAAGCGAGATTTTCCTGTGAAATCTTTTTTTTCTCGCTAATCGCCCGAACATGATTTTTCGATAAACGATGCCGAATCCGCGACAATCGCGTCGCAAACAAAATGCAATTGGCAGACAATTTTGCGGAGGAAAATTCGTTTAACGACCCACCTTTGGTCGGCTACAGGCCTTCCTCGATTATCAAGAGAAATACATTTATGCGCTTGTTTTTACGAGATTCATGTGCGGCTTGTCAAGGGTGCTTTAAAAGAGTTTCTTTCTAAATTTTTCCTCTCGTAGTGATCGCGGAGACTTGCAGTTTACACCGGACTTAATGGTATAAAGGCCTACGCACACGATCATAAACAAGTAAGACCAAGACCACAGTATAACCAGTTATGTATGTATATGTATGTGCGAGAGTCACTCAGTCACCTTTTTGACAGATGTTACGAATGTCACGTGACGTACCGCCATATTCTTAGTTGAATAACGCGCAAATTTCGAAATGTAAATATTGGAAAATTATTGAAAAAGTAAAATATTTATATTTTATTATTTTTATTAAATATGTACTGTAGAAATAAAAAGATAATTATTTTAGAAATGCAGTTATTAATAAAATTGTAATATTAATAAAATATATAACAAAATATTATAAAAATAACAAAACTACTATATTATATAAAAATAAAGGATAAAATTCCGAATAGGTGAACTCTCCGATTTTTTTGAAACTACGCTATTTTTTTATTTTTGAATGCTGATTACGAATATGATAATAAAAATTTGCGACAAGATCATTTTCAAGGTTAAAACTCAAAAAAACTGAAAAAATATAACTTTTTAGACATTATTTCGATAAATATTAATGTAACAAAAAAATGTTTTAAATAAAAGTTGTAGTTCTTATAAAAATACATTAATTATGTTTTATACATTTTTTGCGTAAAATAGTTTTCGAGAAAATCGATGTTAAAGACTAAAAACGGCCATGGTTCCGAAAACAACATATCTCAGTTGCAAACCCATGTGGAACCTCGCTTCGCGTGGAAGTGTATGCGTGGAAACAGTGGATTCCGCCCCCCCTGCGGAGGGCTCCACTACCGAAAAACTAGACAAATAAATTTGCGTGGAACCTCGCTCTGCGTAGAAAGTTGCAAACCCATGTGGAACCTCGCTTCGCGTGGAAAAGTGTATGCGTGGAAACAGTGGTTCTGCCCCCCTTCCGGAGAGTTCCACTACCGAAAAACTAGAAAAATAGATGTGCGTGGAATCTCGCTCTACGTAGAAAGTTGTAAACCCATGTGGAATCGTATATGTACTGCAAAGTACATGCTTAGAAAGGAGAACAGATATAAGATTTAGATTCCATTGTTTTTGTTGAAAACTCACTTGTACGGTAAAAAGTAATAGGACATATAAATGTTTTTCTCTGTAAGATCTGAAACTTTTGTTTAAAATATTTATCATGATTTTTCGTATTTATTGAGATAAAAAGTTAAAAACTATAAATTTTATGGGTTTTTCATAATTTTTACAATGAAAATGAGAGAGGCGCCAATTTTCGCTATGATATTCATAATCAGCGCATCAAAATACGTAAGAATACTGAGTTTTAAAAAAATTAGAAGTGAGCACTTTTCGGAACTTTACCCGTTTTTGGTCTTTAATATCGATTTTCTCAAAAACTATCACTTTTACGCAAAAAAATGTATAGAACATAAATGATGTATTTTTATAAGAACTGCAACTTTCATTTGAAACTTTTTTTGTTATATCAATATTTATTGAAATAAGGTCTAAAAAATTATATTTTTTTAGTTTTTTGAGTTTTGACCTTGAAAATGACCTTGTCGCAAATTTCCATTATCATATTCGTAATCAGCGTTCAAAAATACAAAAAATAGTATAGTTTCAAAAAAATAGGAGGGTTTACCTATTCGGAACTCCACCCAAAATAAATTACAGTATTGCATCATTAATGCCTCCTCGCCTGCTAAGGATTTTACAATATATTGTATAATATAAATATACTTTATATTACATATATATATATATGTAATATATATTATATTACACATATATATTATATTACAGTGTTGTGCTTAGATGATTTTAAAATTAGCTAGATAAAAGATAAGATAAAAATATATGTAAATTTATCGTAGATAAAATAAAGATGATATTGTTTTAAATATATATTTAAGTAAAAGATGAAATTATATGGCGATTTATCTAGATAATGTTCTAGATAATAATTTTTAAGACTGCTTATGTATAAACACAGTTATAAAAAAAATATAAATTATAAAAAGGATATAAATATATATATATCAATATATATATATATATATATATATATATATATCTCATGGATGTAGGAATAATATACAAGATATCCGGTAATTGTCACCTCAACCGTCGTATGTAGATAAAGTGAGTTAAACCGAATAGGAAAGTCCTCTACCGTTTTGCGATTTGCGCAATAATTATTGAGTTATTAAATAAAAAAGATCGGCCAATCCACGCGAATAGAAGCGCGCGACGAGAAGAGACGTCCTACTGTAACACGATACACGAACATTTTTTGAACACGAATCGTACATAGTCATCGTTCGCTCCTCCCTCCGCTTTGCCGCACGCCGTGTATAGGTTCATGTGCAGCATGCTGTCGCAACAGTTTGTTACTATTGGTGAAGTTCAATTGAACGAACAGCAAAGGCAGTAAAGCAAAAGAACACGCAACTAGTTGATTCTAATAATTATTATCATTGTATTAGTTAAATAATGGATTTTTTAAAAATAAAATTAATTATTTTGAAAATATAAAAGTAAAAATCGTAATTTTAACCTTGAATTAATAAGAGAACAAAGAAATATGCTCTAATAAATTTTGATCACGTGACTGATTTGCTGCTGCAGCATGCTGCGTATGAAAAGGCGTATGAAATATCGTGTTGCAGTAGTAGGTTTGTTCGCATCGCATGCCCCAACATGCTCCTTCTTACTCCAATGCGCTCGTATTAGTGCGCTTTTCGAATTGGACCAATACGAGTGCATTGAAGTGAAAAGGAGCAAGTTGGGGCCTGCAACGCGAACAAATCGAGTAGGACATCTCTTCTCGTCGCGCGCTTCTATTCGTGTCGATTGGTCGATCTTTTTCGTTTAATAACTCAATAATTATTGCGAAAATCGCAAAACGGTAGAGGACTTTCCTATTCGGTTTAACTCACTTTACTTGCACACAACGGTTGAGGCGAATTACCGGACACCCTGTATAATATATTAATATGATACATTAAAATGGAACATCCTGTATCTGCCTGTATATAATATGTATAAATAATAGTAAAAATATGATTGCAAAAATTACTGGACGTCATACTGCATTTCCAAATAACCACAGTACTATTGAACAAAAATCGGCAGGAGTACAGAGTACAAGAGTAAAGCGGGGTCTACAATGAGTACGTTTACACGGCACCTTGTACCACGGCTGTGATTGGCCAGTCTTACAACTACGGATGTTATTAAACTCGATTAAGGGTCGACAGGCGACATGGTGGAGACGCCTATCGGCCGGCCGGGAATTACGGATTCTTATTTTCCAGATATTAGCGAAAATATTGAATGAATCTTATTAAATTTAGGATATTCTTAATCAGTAAGCTCATTTGTAGTCCTCTAAAGAGCTATTTTATGAAAAAAAGATAAAAATAAAAATTTTTAATAAACTTGGGGGAATGCACAGCTAGGAACGGGTAAGGTTGGGTTAGCCGCGAGTCTTTTATTTATTATAAATTTTTAAGAGCGAAAATGTAAAATCCGGCCTTTTAGAGGACTGCTTTATTATATAAAGAATATATTAAAAAAAAATTCACGAAGTTATGTCACTTATTTTATGAAATATCTGGACGATAAGATTCTCACTAGATTCATAAGGAGCAGGGGAAATTTCTGTGGTAACATGCTGACTGCTTGACAAGGAGAGAGCATCATTCCATCTTTGTCTCTCTTACATCGCATATGTAGTAGCGTCCATGTAGGTACAAAAACTAATACGTGAGCACACGGATGCAAATATTGAGAGATAATGTCAGCAAAAAGGCTATCATATTATTTTTATTTTTTTGTATATGTATGCATATGTAAATAAAGAACAAAAATAAAAACTATTTTAAATAATAAGAATCTATTTGTGTGTGTGTGTGTGTGTGTAATTAAAAATTAATAAAAAAATTAAAAAATCAATTTATATACCATATATTTTTTTTATATCATATAAAAAAATCTTAGAAATGTACTTAAATTTTTCGTAGATCCTCGATTTTTTTCATTGCTTCTAAACATTCAGCTAAAAGAGCAGTTGAGACTATTCGAATAAAAAATATTTCATCTTATTTTTTGCAAATAATATAATATATTTTTTATTTAGGAGTCCAAAAATATATGTTACGCATAAGTTATTTATAATTTTCGTTCAAATTAAGAGAATATTGTATTGAATATATTGTAATGCATATACACATTAATTTTCATTAATTTACTTGTTTAACAAAAACATGGTTTTTTGATAATAATTTAAAATTATTTCTGCTCAGTGATTTTTAAATAGCCGCAGTATATTGACGGTGCAAAGGTAGCATAATCAATTGTTTTTTAAATGAAAACTGGAATGAAGGAATTGATTAAAGCTGTTTTAATTTGTAGATTTAAAATTTAAATTTTAAGTTAAAATTCTTAAAAGAAATTATGGGACGAGAAGACCCTATTAAATTAATATAATTTT
Organism: Nylanderia fulva; assembly: GCF_048542155.1. Lineage (NCBI taxonomy): Eukaryota > Metazoa > Arthropoda > Insecta > Hymenoptera > Formicidae > Nylanderia > Nylanderia fulva. The sequence continues at coordinate 504,943 of NW_028190676.1, forward strand.
TTTATTTAAGGAAATAAATTTTATTTTAATGATTATATTTTATTGGGAGGATAATTAAATAAAATGAACTTTAATTTAAAGATAATTTTAACATTAATTAATGAAATTTTTATAAAGGATTGATTATTAAATTAAGAAAATTTTTTTTTTTATAATAATTATAAAAATTAATTACCTTAGGGATAATAGCGTAATATTTTTAGAAAGATCATATTAATAAAAATGATTGCGACCTCGATGTTGAAATAAAATAAAAATTAAATAAAGAAGTTTAATATTTTAGTCTGTTCGACTAATAAAATTTTACATGATTTGAGTTCAGATCGGTGTAAGCCAGATCGGTTTCTATCTATAATAAAATTAAGAAAATTTTGTACAAAAGGACTTTTTTTTAAATTATATTTTTTTTAATGAATAAATTTAATTGATCAAATATATATAAATAAATAAAATTACTTTGGCAAAATTTAAGTGTATTAAATTTAGAATTTTAATGATGTATAATAGAAAAAAGTTATACAAGTAATAATTTGTCAAAATTTAAGATTATATTTTTATAGTGCGTTAAATATATTAAGATTGTTAATTTTGTTATTAATTATATTAGTTGGGGTAGCTTTTTTAACTTTATTGGAACGAAAAATTTTAAGATATGTACAAATTCGTAAAGAACCTAATAAGGTGGGATTTATAGGATTATTTCAATCTTTTAGTGATGCTATTAAATTACTTAATAAAGAATTATTTTATGTATATAAATCTAATTATAATTTTTTTTATTTATGTCCTATAATTAGATTTGTTTTAATAATAATATGATTAGTATTTCCTTACATTACTAATATTTATTTTTTAAATTATTCTATTTTATTAATAATTGTTTTTATAACTATTAGAGGGTATGTTATAATTTTTATGGGATGATCAGCTAATTCGATTTATTCAATAATAGGAGCAATACGATCAGTTTCACAAATATTATCATATGAAGTAAGATTTATTTTAATTATTTTAGTTATTATATTAATAAGAGAGAGATATTCTTTTTTTGATTTTATTAATTATCAATTTTATTTATGATATATAGTAGTTTTATATCCTTTGTTTATTATAGTGTTTATTAGGATTTTAGCTGAATTAAATCGAAGTCCTATAGATTTTATCGAAAGTGAGTCAGATGATTTAATATTGAATATTTTAGGGGTGGGTTTACATTAATTTTTTTATCTGAATATGGAATAATTATTTTTTTAGATTAATTAGAATTTATATATTTAGGAATTTATTAAAATATTCAATAATTTTAACTTTTATTTTAATTAATATTTTATGTAGAATAGTAATTTTTATACATGGAATACTTCCTCGAATACAATATGATAAATTAATATATTTATGTTGGAAAATTATTTTACCAATAATTTTGGTTTATATTTTATTAATTTTTGGATTTAAATTAATATTATTAATAATAATTTAGTAAAATAAATTAAATGTTTAAAAGTTAATAGAAAATTAAAATTTCTTTAATATGTTTTCAAAACATAAACTTAAATTCAAGATTATTAACTTAATTTAATAGTAATTTATAAAAAATTTAAATATTAAATATAATTATTTTTAATATTTTAAATTTATTTATAATAATAAATTTTAAAATATTTATTTAAAAATAATTAAATCTCAAATTTTTATTAGGAAAGGTAATAAGATAAAATAAAGAAAGTAACATAATGATAAAATTTGTCTAATAATGATAAAAGGTTGAGCTCCTGCTCATGTTAATAGAATAAAAATATTAATGAAAATTCAAAATAAATATTGATTTAAAGGATAAAATGATAATGAATTAAATTTTATAGAAATTAGAGGTAAAAAATATAAGATAATAATTGATGATAATAATGCAATTACACCTCCTAATTTGTTAGGGATAGATCGGAGGATAGCATAAACATATAGAAAATATCATTCAGGTTGAATATGAATTAAAAATGTATTTTATAAATAAATGAAATATTATATATATAATATATATATATAAGTGTATATATATATATATATATATATATATATATATACAGATATGAAAGAACTTACGAGTAACGTATGATGGCTCAATGCAAGAATATTTAATCACGTAAAAAACTTGAGTTCAAATATATCAATATCAATTTTTTTATAATATATTAGAATATAGAAAATCATAGAAATATATTTTTTATATAGGCGATTAACTTAAAAATTTGATATTGAAAATATTTTAATCATTTTACAACTACACACACTATAAATATATAAATGCAAAATACTTCCGTAAATAAATTTCAATAAATCAATTGCACACATGCACACAGCTGGTATGTAGATTTTTATTAAATTTATTTTCTGAATTATTTTACACTTATATATATGTAGTAAAAATATTTTCAATATATTAACAAATTTTTAAATCGCCGAAATATATTTTATCATTTTTCTATATTCCAATATATATATATATATATATATATTGTATTATAAAAAAATTGATATTGATATATTTGAACTCTAATTTACTGGATGATATACTGAACATCCTTGCATTGATTATATATTACTCAACGGTACGTTCTTTCACGTTATAAGTTATTGGAGCAAATTATACAATAGCATCAATAATCAAAAAGAAATCAAGAATAATCAACATATCCCTTATATAATATATATATATATATATATATATATATATATATATATATACGCACATATGTGCATAAGGATATATAAAATTTATAAAAAGTAGGTACTTATTAGCCTTGCTACGCTACTGCCTTCTGCTACGGAAGGCCAGAAAGCATTTTCAGGCGGCATCTCGCGTATACCGGCACGGTAGAGGAACAAGGAGAACACGTGATTATCGGTCCTTGTCTCTCTACGGTGCGTCCGCGTGAGCAATGCAATGGTGTATGTACGTGTACAGACATGCACCACTACATAAAACCCGAGAATTGGTTTCTCGGCGTTGGCAACACTGAAATCGGAGTTTCGCGTTGTCACCGCGCGAGGTCTCCAACATCAATTCGGAGTTTGGCCGACCGACCTGTCGACCCTTAAGGGTCGGCAGTACACCCAGGCAAACTCCGAATTGATATTGGAGACCTCGTGCGGTGACAACGCGAAACTCCGGTTTCAGTGTTGCCAACGCCGAGAAACCAATTCTCGGGTTTTATGTAGTGGTGTATGTCTGTACACGTACATACACCACTGCATCGCTCACGCGGACGCACGTAAGAGAGACAAGGACCGATAATCACGTGTTCTCCTTGTTCCTCTACCGTGCCGGTATACGCGGATGCCGCCTGAAAATGCTTTCTGGCCTTCCGTAACAGAAAGCAGTAACGTAGCAAGACTAATAAGCACCCATTTTTGTAAATTTTATATATGCTTATGCACATATGTGGATATATTATTTATATATAAATATATATATATATATAAAATATACTAATTTACTCTCAATTATATATGCTACTGTTATTATTTATCATTAGACAATTATAAAACAGAGGTTATAGATTTGGTCTGACTACACTGGCCTCAAATTAAAGTTGTATATATATTTATTTTAACGTTTCGACCATACGGGATGTGGTCCTTTTCAAAAATACAGATTGGAATATCAGAGAGTTACAGCATTTCGTCTTTAAGATGTAAGCGCAAATTATGATTCGGAGAGATTTAACTTGTCAAATAATAAAATATAAAATAAATTATAAAACATATACATATATAATTTGTAATGCTATATATATATATACGTTTTATAATTGTCTAATGATAAATAATAACAGTAGCATAATTGAAAGTAAATTAGTCTACAATGTTAGACACGGGTACTTGTTAGATTTGATAATTTATTGCTTATACTTTTTCGAGAGACAAGAATAAGAGAACGAATATAAATTATTATTAGCTTGTATAGCAATCATAGATTGACGAATATGCGTTGGTTATTCTTGATTTCTTTTCTATTATTGATGTTATTGTATAATTTGCTCCTTAAATACTTATAACATAAAAGAACTTATGTCGAGTAATATTGATTAATGCAAAGGATGTTCAGTATGTATCACCCAGTAAATTATTAGAGTTCAAATATATCAATATCAATTTTTTAATAATATATTGGAATACAGAGAAATGATAAAAAAATATATTTCGGCAATAAAAATTTTATAAATATATTGAAAATATTTTTACATCACGCGCGCGCGCGCGCACACACACACACACACACACACCCACCCACATACACACTATATAAATGCAAAATAATACAGAAAATAAATTTTTAATAAAAATCAACATACCAGCTATTTGTGTGTGCATATGTAGCTGCAAGCATGCAACGGATTTATTACTTGATAAATTTATTTACGGACTTATTTTGCATTTATATATATATATATATATATATATATAGTGTATGTAATTGTAAAAATGATTAAAATATTTTCAATATTTAAAAATTTTCAAGTTTATCGCCTTATATTTCTATAATTTTTCTATATTCTAATATATTGTAAAAAAATTGATATTGATATATTTGAACTCAAGTTTTTTACGTGATTGAATATTATATATTGCATTGAGCCATCATACGTTACTCGTAAGTTCTTTTACGTTATAATAGTATTTATGTAGCAGAGAGAAAGAGATAAGAGAGAGATTATATAACTTCAATATAACTTCAATAATCGAAAAAAATCACGATAACGCTATTGTCATATCTATGTGTGCGCATATATATAAACTTATATATTATATATTTTATAAATAAGTAAAATATATAAAAAAATCAATATAAGATAAAGAATCTATATAAGTTTACAAAAGAATGAATATATATTTTACAAAAAATTATAAAAAATAAGGATAAAAAAATTAATATATATATATATTTATTGTATTTTACAATAAAATAAAAATGTGTAATTTTATATAGACTATGTTATTGCTCCGACCTTGCGATGCTGAAAAAAATTATTACTTAAATTTTTTTATGAATATAATAAATTATTTATTATATATATTTTTAATTAATTATTTATATAATAATTATATTTTAATATATATTACGTACACGGATAAGAAATATTTTACATTTGCTCACCATATATAAAAATATAAAAGTAATGGAAATCAAATTTTACATTAATTTATAATAGTATTATGAGGCAGTTAATACATGAAAATCATATAAGATGAATGCTGTACATTGATTAGCATAATATGATTACAAGTCAATAAATGATTTTGCTAATATTATTTTGAATAAAAATTAAACAAATATAAAAACAACAAAAATGAAATTAATAAATTTTCTTCATTCTTTGTTTTCTTCTTCTATTAATTATTTTTTCTATTATTTGAATAAAAGATGTATCGTGTGTAATAGATTAAATAGATAGATAATTTATATAAATATGTAATTACGTTTTGAAATTTATATATATATATATATATATATATATATATATTAATTTCAATATATATATAAATAATTGTAATACATATATATATAAATTATTATTTATCTATTACATATACGATACACCTTTTATTCAAATAATAGAAAAAATAATAGAAAAAAACAAAGAATGAATAAAATTTATTCATTTCATTTTTATTTGTTTTTATAAAATTTTTATTCAAAATAATATATTAGCAAAATCATTTATTGCGACTTGAAATCATAATATTACGCTAATCGATGTACAGCATTCATCTTATAAGATTTCCATGTGTTACTACCTCACAATACTATTATAAATAAATGTGAAATTTAATTTGCATTACTTTTATATTTTTATATATAATGAGCAGATGTAAAATATTTCTCATTCGTGTGCGTAATATATTGGTTTTTGTATTTATACTGATTTTACACATATCAAATGCAAGAGAGACAAAGATAGAATGATACTCTCTCCTTGTCAAGCTGTCAGTATGTTACCATGAAAATTTCCCCATGAGTATAGATCTAGTGAGATTTGTTCATCCCAAATATTACATAAAAAGAAATTACGTAGCTTCGTGAAATATTTTTTAATATATTCTTTATATAATAAAGCAGGGAGAGTCAAATTTTGCATTATTGCTCTTAAAAATTTATAATAAATTAAATACGATCTCGTGGCTAACCCAACCTTACCCGCTGCTAGCTGCGCATCTCCCCAAGTTATATTATGAATTTTATATTTATCTTTTTTCCAAAAAATCGATCTTTGTCTTCCTGCAGACAATCCTACTGATTAAGAATATCGTAAATTTAATAAGATTCATTAAGTATTTTGGCTAATATATGGGATGAACGAATCCGTAATTCCCGGCCGGCCGATAGGCGTCTCCACCATGTCGCCTGCCGACCCTTAAGGGTGCCGTGTAAACGTATTCATTGTAGACCCCGCTTTACACAGCACCCTTAATCGGGTTTAATAACATCTGTAGTTGTAAGACTAATCAATCACAGCCGTTCCATTTTTTAAGGGAATGGCTGTGATTGGCCAGTTCTACCACTATAGATGTTATTAAATCCGATTTAAGGCCGTTCTACAATGGAGTATCGTAGGTGGTAGTTGTAATATATATACCTGAAAGGGAAATTGCTATTGTTCTCCATGGTAAAAATCTGTGTTTAAGTTGGGTACGAGAGAGAAAGATAGCTTTTAACCTATGCTCACAATGCGCAAGCGCGGATGACGCCACACGTCACGCTCCACGCTCACCGCGCCATTTAAAACTGTAAATGTAATTTTTAATTGAGATACAATTGACAATGATTGAATAACTGATAAGTATTAATGTCGGACAGTGTACATACAGTGATAAATAATTATAAACTTTATTTTTTACAAACAGAATAACAAAATAACATTCGATAAATATATATATATTCAATATTCAATACTTTATTTGCCCCCTCAGGGATTAAAGGCGCTTTTGAGGAGCGTACCCAAACCTTACAAATTTCTTACAATCTTAACTTATAGACTACTCTTACATTCTACTCTTACATCTATCTTACAATTATCTTATCTCTAACTTAATCTACCTATTTACTAATTAAGAGAGAGAAAGAGCTGTCCCTAACCTATTCCTCGCTTCGCCTCGGCTTCCAGTTCCCCATACATTCCCCAACACCTCATTCATACTTTCACACATTCTCCTCATACCTCCTTCCTCCTCTTCCCCTTCCACCCTCCCCTCCATCCTCTTTTTCTCTAATTCCCTCATCCACCCTTCTCCCTCTCCTCCTTCTTGCAGTATTTCCCTCATTTTTTCCCACCAGTTTCCCTTATTCCCCTCTCCCCCACATTCTCCTATTACATGTTCCCAAGTTTCATCTTCCATCCCACATAGTCTGCATCTTCTTTTCCCCTCCTCTTCCCAGTATCTCGCCCCCCTCATTTCATTGTTCATTCTATACCTCACTATCCTTCTCCATCTGCTTTCCCCCCATCCCTTTCTCAAGTATTCCGGTAAACCCTCCTCCTTCCATTCTCCATACCATCTATTGTATCTCGACTCTCTTATCTTCTCCCATCTTTCCTCCTTTTGCCTTTCTCTGTCCTTCTGCTCCCATCCCTCATATACTTCCTCCCCCCTTTCTCTTTTTTCCTCCATCTCCCTCTCTTCTATCCCCCTTCCTTCAAAAAATTTTGCCCTCTCTTCCTCCCACACCGTTTTCTCCTTTCCTTCCTTTACCCTCTCCTTCATCTCCTCATAGCATTTCCTCGCTAAACTTCCTCCCATTCCCTCCTCTAATTTTCTCTCATACCCTATCGCTCTTCTTCCTGCTCTTATCCTGAATTTATCCTTTCCTATCTCTTCTCTTACCATATACCCCGGCGTACACCAATCTACTCCTAACGTCCACCTAATCCATCTTTCCTGCATTGCCTCTACTTCTCTCCTCTCCTTCCACCCCCATATTTCCGCCCCATACTCCATCACCGTTCCCACCAACCTTTCCATTAACCATACTCTTTTCATCCAGTCTCCTGCAAATCTTCTCTTTCCCATACCCCATACTTGTCTCATCACCGCTCCTGCTTTCCTCACTCTGTCCCTCACCTGCGCCTCCTGCCCTCCATTCCTTTGTAACTTATATCCTAGATACTTGAACTCTTTCACTTCCTCTAATTTTTTCCCTTTCCATCTCCACTCCATTTTCCTCATTCTTCCTCCCCCCTTTCTAAATCTCATTATTTTTGTCTTATCCACATTTACCTCTAGCCTTTTTTTATCCATGTAATTTTCCATTTTCCCCAACATATGTATCATCCCCTCCTCCTCTTCCGCCAACAACACCATGTCATCCGCATATGCCAAGCAGTGCACTTTTTCCCCTCCCAACTTTACTCCTTCCCCAGCCTCCTTTTTTCAGCACTTCCTCTATATCCGCTATCAACAAATTGAACAAGTGTGGGCTCATTGGACAACCTTGCCTCACACCCCTTGCCGTCCAGAAGTTTTCTCCTTCCTCCTTCCCCGCTCTTACTTTACTCCTCGTTTCCTTGTATACCTCTTCTATCCTACTACTTAACCCTTCGCTTACCCCCCTCTTCCTCATCGCCTCCATTAACACCTCCCTATCCACTGAGTCAAACGCCGCCTTCAGATCTATGAAGGCCGCTACTACCTTACCTCCCTTCTTCTTCACTTTTTTATTGATCAGGTAGTTTAGCACATATATACTGTCAATCACCCCCATTCCCTTCCTAAAGCCTGTTTGACTCTCCGGCAACATATTCCCCCTCTCTATTTCCTCCTTTAACCTTTCTGTTAGAATCCCCACATACACCTTATATAACGTTGGCATCAAAGTCACCCCTCTGTAGTTTTCCACCCTATTCCCCGTTCCCTTTTTTAACAGTGGTACTATTATCCCCTCTTTCCACCTCTCCGGCCATCCTTCCCCTCTCCAGACTCTGTTGCACATTTCCCATACCCACTCTTCTACCCTCTCTCCTCCATATTTCCATACCTCACTCGGTATCCCATCATCCCCCGCTGCTTTTCCTTTCTTCAATTTTCCCAATATCCTCTTTACTTCCCCCCTGCTTATCTCCTGCTCCTCATCCCTCTCCCTTTTCTCTTTTCCTCCTCTTACAACTTTAACCTCTACCCCTCCCAATAAGTCCATGAAATATTCCTTCCACTCCTCCGCTTTTATCTCCTCATTCACTCCTTCTCTCTTCTTCCTTTCCCTGTTTATAATTTTCCATACCTCTCCTTCCGTTCTTGCCTCTATCGCTTCCTTGTACCATCTTATCCTCTCCTCCTCCCTTTTTCCTTTACACATTAGCTTATATTCTGCCCTTTCTTTTCTGTATCCTTCTCCTCCTCCTCCTTTCTTCCTCCATTCCCTTAGCTTTCTCCTCACTTCTTTCCTCTTCTCCTCACATTCCTCATCCCATCACCCTTTCTTTTTTCCTTCTCCACTCTCTTTTTCTCCTTCTCTCAATTCCTCTTCTATCCTTCCTATTTTTTCCTCTAGCTCCTCTTCTATTCCCTCTTTCCACCCCTCTCCCCATTCTATTTCCTCTCTTATTCTTTCTCCTCCCCTCTTCGTCCATCTCCCCTTTTTTCTTATTCCTTTTCCTTCCTTCCTTTTCCCCTTTTCAGCACCTCCTCTTCTTTCTAACGTTACAATCAAAGGGTGATGGTCCGACTCTATGTTATCTCCCACCTCCATTCTCTTTATCTTTTCCTTTACTCTATCCTCTCCCACCACATAGTCTATCACCGATTCCCCTCTTCCTCCTGTATATGTGTACTCCCCCTCCCTATCCCCTCTAATCCCTCCGTTAAAAATTCCCCATCCTACTTCTTCTAGCTCTTTTATCAACTTCCTCCCATCCTCATTTACCTTCTTGTCCTTCGATCTTCTTTCCTCTTCCTCCTCTCCTCCTATCACTCCCCCCCTTCTACCTGTCCTTGCGTTGAAATTTCCTCCTAAAATCGTCCATTTGTCTTCTTCTTTCTCTTCCATCCATTCCTTCATTTCCTCCATTTTCCTTTCCATGTCCCCGTTAATGTATATACCTATTACCCTCCACTTCTCTCTTCCTACCTCTAAATCCGCCATCATTATTCCCTCCGCCTTTTCTCCCATTCCTGATACTTGATAAATATATATATATATATATATGTATATATTATAGATATATATATGTATATATTATTGGTGTTTAAAGTGTATTAATTTTGAATATTTTTGTCTAATAAAATCTTTTTGCTTAATATCAGTCGCACTTTTTCCTTCGTGAAACAAACGCAAATTTATATAAATTTTAATAATACTTTGTATTAATTCAGTTTTATGATTATTTAAAATATCTTGTTCCATAATATGTTCCGTCATTTTATTATCATTAAAAACTAAATGACAAACAGTTTGAAATAATTTCATGACCAACACATTTTTAATATTTTTAATTTTAAAAATAATATGGTTGTTTTCTCGAATAATAGTTTCGCATACTTTTATCATATCTTGTGATAGAAAAATCAATTTTCCTCTACTTTTTAAAGTTATTAATATTGAATCAGTAGATTCAGCAGTTAAAAAAATAGAGCATGTATCACAAATATTACTTCGCAAAAGCTTTCTAATTACGAATCCACTGATGTATTTGACCACATCTTTGATATAAGAACTTAATGACCATAAGGTAGACAAATAATCATGATCAAATACATTAGTACATATCATTGGCTTCCGTGAATATACCATCGCTTATTATATTTGATTTATTTGCTGATGATGCATATAAAATTTGCACATCATCTATTAGACAATTCCCTCTTTCAGAAGCTTCAATTTCATGCCTAACAAGCAGGCGTTTATAACTGCTTTCGAATTGTTTGGCATTAGGGTTGTTGTTGAAACCTCCTCTGCTACGTAGAGCACTAAAAAATGTTTCCAAGTAATCTTGGTTTATTTTGTACGTAAGTAAATATTTTAGACCTTTTTCTTTTAATATATCAAATAAATCAAATATATTTGTTAAGCAAATGATAAATCCCAAAAAGCCAGTCTTTCGATTACTCTTTAAAATCGAATCGTTTGTAGAATATTGCAATTGTTTTATATATTCTATAATAATCCCTGCGTAATTCTTAAGTTCATTATAATTTTCATTGGTAAGAGGCATATTGCACTTTTTTTTTTACAGAATTTTGATCTTACATTTAATATGTCGAAGGCATCATTAAATATAGAACAAAATGAAGCAGTTTCTTCTGCATTTGTAAACTGATTAGGAAAGTTTTGATTGCAAAATTTCAAAGCTGTACTAACACTATCACTGAGTGTTTGGGCAGCCAATTTTACGTTTATTTTTGAATTCTTATACAAGATGTGCCTTTTTGTTAGCTTTGTACCAGCTTTTAAACCTTCAGTTTTCTGTAATTTTTGTAAGGACACAATATTTTGCCAATAAATAGTTTTGCCTTTGTAATATAAAACTAATTTATCACCTAGAGTGTTTCGCACTAATTTGAGCATGTGGCATGGATCGTAGAAGCAAAAAATTTTTTCTTTTGTTATATTGTAAACAATATACGGCTTAAAATTGTTTCCCAATTCAAAATTTGCACCTAAAGCAGTGCACATGCTCAAATTAACGATTGCACCATCAAATGTTACCGAATGCAATATTACTCCAGTTTTATAAATAAATTCGAAACATTTTTCTAACAAGCTGGCTCTTTCTTTACCATTTAGAGCATCGATCAAAAGATATCCAACGGGAACTTTCCAGTGGTCATTCAATGCGACTACCATAAATACTAATGCATTTGTTGCTTGTCGAGGAACATCTGTATCGTTACTCATATGTATACCTAAATCTACAAGTCCGTAATACCGTTTACCATCATATACTATGCCCTGTCGAATCGCAACTTCATCTACTACTAAATTACAAAAAATAGGTGTTTTTGACTTAGAAACTTTACATTTTAATGCTTCAAATACTTTGTGAGTGAATCCAGGTCGACCATCTAATACCGAATACCACTTACGAATTGTTGAAAGATCTGGAAGAAAATTTTTGAAGGTTTTACGTATATATTTGTACGCTTTGGGCGAGTAGAAATTCAGCGTAAGGGCAAAAGCTTTTAGTTCTGCAGGGTATTTCTTTTTCGAACCTTTTTTTTGTTTCAAAATCTCATTTAATACTGTTGGAGCTTCAACCTAAATGTACAAATAAAAAAAGAAAACAGATCGTGATGTATAAAAATAAAAGCTTTTCTTCACATTGATCATTCTAAATATACAATTAAAAGTAAAAATTGTATTATAAAAATCGGAGCTTATATGTACATTAATTACTTAATTTAAATATACTGTGGCGATTACATCGTCACATACGTCCCTGAAATAAACGAGCGATAAACACGTATACGAATACGGTCACCGAGACATAAATAAATAGAAATAAATATAACAGACGAGACGAAAGACGAGTAGTACAGAAACAAAGCAAGTAAAACATATAGAAAATTCGCGAAGCCTCTCGAAGCCTAGCGAAGGGCGTTTTGAGGCAAGAGATAGGTAAAACATTGTTACATGCGAGAGATTCCGTTTTTGACAGTCGCCGCGTACGGACGCACATTATAAATCCGAACGATCGTATATGCATGTATCGACATTTAAAGTTGTGTTCAAGAATATACTCAGTTAATTACAATTACTGCCTCACGTTATTAATTCCCGACTCGTATCATACTTCCTTGGTAATCGCGCCCCGCGAGACGAACGTAACGCGCGATATAACCAAAATACAAATAAAAAATAAAAAAGTCATGATATATAAAAATCGTAGCTTTTTACAAATTGATTAATTTTTGTACAATTCAAACATTTATTACAAATTTTCTACAAGCTAATCAATAGAGCGATACTTTTTACAATTTATTAATTTTAAACAAATTCAATTAATTAAAATTAAGTTAAAGTTAAGTTAATTATTATTAATTATTATCATAGCCAAGAGTTACCATTAAATTTTCAGCTGTTGTTTCGGATAATAAATCTTTCTGCTTTAAATGTTTGATTAATCCTTTTATTATTGTTATGCGACTAACTAATCTGATTTTGGCTTGCTGCAACGTTTTGATTTTTCTTCGCTGTTTTTCGATTGTTCGTTTCGCTACTTCCAAAGCTCTTCGAGCTTTCCTTGGCGTGGCAAGATGTGGCGTTCTAATGGCACCAACAAAACGAGGGTCATGTAAATTTTTGACAGGTGTTTGGAAACAATAACTTCTTTCAGAGTTTGGAGATGTAGATGGACGATTCACAGTTAGGCAAGTATTAGAATTTAGTGTCTCGGTTTCATCAATAATGATTCCATCATCACGATGGATTCCCATATGAACAGTTTCATCAGTGATGATGTTATTATCACAATAGATTGTCTTGTCGACAATTTCATCACTGATTCCACCATTGCTGACGATTCCATTGTCCACAGTCATATCAATAATTTTATTGTCTATAGTCTCATCAATAATTCTATCATCCACAGTTATATGGGCAGTTCCATTGGTAATAACTCCATCATTAATGACAATTCCATCGTTGACAGTCATGTTAAAGGCAGTTCCATTATTATGATAAATTTTATCATTTACAGTTCCATTGCTAGCTATTTCTTCACTGATGTTATCATTGACAGTTCCATTGTTGACTATTTCTTCACTGATATTTTTCGAATTTTTTGATTTTTTCAGACTGCTATCTAAACATTGGTGTTTCTTCCTCTTTTTACTTGTAATAGTTGGCAGAGTATTGGACTTGAGAAACGTATTCTTCGATTTGTGAATTAATTTGTCTTCTTCAAAATGATTTGAACACAGTTTAGTAGCTGTGCTTAAAACATTTTTATCAATGCCACAAAAATCCAGCCACTTCTTACGAGATTCGTCGTTTTTCGGAAATCTATTGAGAAAGAATAAAATTAATATTAAATTTTTATTATTAACAAGAATCGTACTGAGAGAGAGAGTTATATTTAATTCCATAATTTACTGTTTATATAAAATATTACAGTATTACTTACCCATGATAAGATACCGATTTATCACGTTTACCGCATAAGACACAATATGGGCCTGGCATTTTTTCTTAAATATAACGTTGAAATAAAACTTTGAAATTAACTTTAAATATAACTTTGAAATATAACTTTTTAGGTGACACCGTCATTTCCTAATCTTAACCTCTCTTACAAACAATAAAATGCGCTAACGCTGTGCGCCGTTTTGCTAATTCGCGCTTGCGCATTGCGGACGGAGGTAACAATCTACCCTTCTCTTTCTTTAAAACGTGGTTCTGTCTCGCACCCAACTTGGTCACAGGCTCGATCCTTTATTCCCCTTCCAGGTAAAGCACCTACGACACTCCATTGTAGAAGGCCCTTTACTCCCCGCGTTACTCCCGACAAAATGAGCGAATCCTATTTCGTACTGCTTACTGCTTAAGCAGGGTCTACAATGGCAGTAGGAGTACAGAGTACAAGAGTAAAGCGGGGAGCACACACTTTTGCATAGGCGCATAAGCGTAAACATAAGAATCTTGATTGGCCTATGAACGTATGCATAAGAAATTCAACCAATCGAATTTCTTATGCTTATGCTTATGCGCTTATGCAAGAGTGTGTGCTCCCCGCTTAACTGCTGCCATTGTAGCCTCCGCTTAATAATTAATAAAGCGGCGGTTTCACGACGCGCAGTTTTGTCGCTACCTCTCCCTCCATTAGACAAGCGACAAATATAGTCACGTGATCTCCGTTTGACGCTGGTTTCTAGCGTCAATGAAAACTGCATGCATCCAATTGGACTATTTCTCCCTTTTCGTAGAATATACTGTGGAATGAGCTCTATCTATATATTTTATATGAACGACGAACATTGCAAACAAAAAAAGTGTGGTGTATGGGCGATGTAAATTTGCCTTTAAGGCCGGGTCTAATAGCAGAGAGAAGTTAAGAAATTGATCAATCACAGTCGATTATTCCCCTTATTCTTGACTGTGATTGGTAAATTTCTTAAAGTTTACTACACCTTAGAGTTTACTACACCTGTTGTAGATCCGACCTAACCATTAAGAAACCAACCAAAAAAAGTGTACAGGAGGCAACTCTAGATATACGAGTTCTATGAGATAATCACCTTTTTCTCTTGTGTGTTGTGTGTGTGTTTATCATTTGTATCTGTCGTCGTATGCAAATGTTGAAAACAATCGAGTGCAAACTAAATCTTAGTATAAAATAAAATAATCAAATTGTAACATATGTGAAATGCATTTTATAAATTATGACTTTGGCAGAGATCAAAGATATTCTTGCATTTTGCGCTTCAATTTGTACGGTTTTACAGTTTTTGGCTGGCGTGTAAGTAAAACACAATTTACATATAGTTTTAATATAATTATGTTTATGAGGTATTTTTATAATTGTTTTTTATTTAAGAATTTATGGGAGTAATTTCTAATTTTTTTTGTTTGAAATTGTGTCTGATTATACTATGTTTGTTATATATTTTTATCAATTTGTAAACAAATGTGTTTTATGATGTTAAACAGCAAACTATCTATTTTATTTCTTGTATTTCTTCTCACATAATTATATATTTTTTTTATTTGAATTTTATGTAATTTACATTATGATTGTGCATTAAATATTGATTAATAATTTATTATCAGTAATTATAAATATTTACCTGTATTATTGATCATCTGATTTTATTTAAGATATTGCAATAATATTGTATAGCAATAATTAATGATTTTGAAGACACAAGATAAAACTAAAAATTTTTTTATAGCTTAGTGTGCAAGAAATATATTAGAAATGGTACAACTGGAGATAGCTCAAGTTTGGCCTTTATGACATGTTTTATGTCGTATGTATATATTATAATAAAAAAATACATATATATAATATTTAAGACACTATACAAACAGTGATTTAAATTTCTCTAGTTACATATTTATTATTACAGTTGTAGCTTATGGTTGCGATATGGAGTACTTATTGGAGATTGGTTTATTGTATGTGTAAATATCTTTGGGACAGTATTGCAAATATGCTATATGCTAATTTACATCTCATACAGTGTAAAAGGATCGACTACTGTTAAGCAGTTTATAGTAGCAATATGCTTTGTTTTATCTATATATTTCTACAGTATTTATCAAGAGGATAAAGTTTTGGCTGCAAAATATGTAGGATTTCTTAGTTGCAGTCTGACAGTATTATTTTTTGCATCACCATTGATTTCACTTGTAAGTATGGAGAGGAATAAATTCTTTTATTCGCACATTTAAAAATTTTAAATTAAATATATTGGATAATAAAACAGTTTATTTAGAGGAAAATCAATTTGTTTTTAATGTTATATAATATTTATTTGTAACAAATTTTAAAATGTTAATAACAAATCTATAAATCTATTATAGGTACATGTAATAAAAGTAAAAAGCACAGATAGTTTGCCATTTCCAGTCATAGTATCTTCTATGATAGTGTCTTGTCAATGGTTTACATATGGATGTCTACTTGGTGACCAATTTATACAAATACCAAATTTTATGGGCTGTGTATTGTCAGCTTTTCAACTTTCTTTGTTTTTGATTTATCCAAGTAAACGAACAGATCAAGCCTATTTTATATAAAATATTGATTATAGTTTCTACTTGGAAAAGTAATTATATTAATATATATGTGTTAATGGTGTAAGATATACTATTAATTATAAATTAATAACTTTTCATAAAATTGTGTATCTTTATTTTATTTTATTTTCATTTATAACTTTATATCTCAAAAATAAACACTATAAACAATGGCTAATACGAGCTGCGAAAGTTAGGATGGTAAAAATTAATAGTCTTTCTGTCACTTATATACAATTTAATACAGGATGTTTCTGCACATACTTGTGCTTCTTCAGCCACTCAATAATCACTCCTTACATCAAATTATCATTATACAGTATTTGTGATCTATAAAGTAAAATAAAACACTATTCATTCGATCATTAAAACACACAAATAGTTAATACGTCCAACTTCCATGACAAAATAAAAAATTCATCCAACGCAAAAACTCACCGTTACACGATCTAGGATCCTAGATGTGTTTTATTTTACTTTATAGACCACAAATACTGTATAATGATAATTTGATGTAAGAAGGAATGATTATTGAGTGGCTGAAGAAGCACAAGTATGTGCAGAAACATCCCGTATTAAATTGTATATAAGTGACAGAAAGAATATTAATTTTTACCATCCTAACTTTTGCAGCTCGTATTAGCCGTTGTTTATAGTGTTTATTTTTAAATTTAACGAGCCTTTTGATTATATTGTTTGATTTATATCTCAAATTATACATAATTAAATTGTTTTATATATATGATAAAATACTAGTAATACTGTATATTTATATATATACAGGGTGTCCCGTAATGTGATGTCCACAATGAAACTTTGTATTCTTAGGATCATTCTAAGTCAAAAAGTCTTAATACATATATGCCCTAAAGTCGAGTGTTTTAAAGTTATAGCGAAAAGTCGAAATTGCATATAATAAGTATTATTTATTGATGATAATAATAATTTATTTATTGAACAATAACATATAATAATTAACTACTTTATAAACTGTGCGGTAATGTAAGTCATAAAGGTGTTTTTCTCGCACTTGTGGCAAATTGCATCACACTTATATTCGCTTTTATAGAGTTTTTATTTTTAACAGATATTTCTGATGCAATAGGATGAAAAAAAATATGTAGCTAGTTAAATTACATATATTTTTTTGTGTGTACGAAAATGTAGGATGAGTTATTCTCGTTTACTAGGCTTCCAAATTGATATCTAAACATTCACTTATATTCTTTTATCTAATGCCAAAACTGGCCTGGTCTTATTTTGTATGTACAAGCTGCCAATAAAAATAATAATCTATTTATACTTTATCTAACCTCACATTTTGTCGATAAAACAGAAAAAAAGTTATAAGGCCAACTTAACGAGCTGATTAATTAAATGTTAACAATTTATTCTAAGTCATGAAAATAATACAAATGATAATTAGTAAACGTTTTGACTGCACGACAGTCTTTATCAATACAAATATCGCTTTGCTAACATATCCATAAATCAAATAATTTGGAAAGACCGAACTTATATCATACATGTAAAATATATAGACTTATAATATGAAAAACGCAGTATAACACATAATTGTTGGCTTGAATTACGGCTGATCGTTTGAATTAGTCGTTAAAAAACTCTCCGGCATCCCCTTAAGACCTCGTTCAACTAATCAAATGGCCGCATAGCATCTCTTGATTGGTTGAACGAGGTCTTAAGATAATCTTAAATATAAGAACGGACTATGAATACCGCCCTATGATTTACATTACTGCACAGTTTATAAAGTAGTTAAATTATTATATAATATTATCGTTCAATAAATAAAATTGTTATCTTCAATAAATAATACTTATTTTATTATATGCAATTTCGTCTTTTCGCTGTAACTTTAAAACAATCGACTTCAGGGCATATGTGTATTAAGACTTTTTGATTTAAAATGATCCCAAGAATACAAAGTTTTACTGTGGACATCACGTTGCGGGACATCCTGTATAATATAATATATTTGTATAGTAAATTTCCTTAAAAGTTTATTAGTTTTTGTACCTCTTTTTATATATTTTTATAAATACTATAATAGCATTTTTGCAGTAGATTTGATCGCTTTAAGATCGATTAAATCCACTTTATTATGAATTAATTAACTGGAAATATGTTTTGAATATGAGTACATGTTTTATTTATAACAGAATATAAAAATAAATGAAATGGCGAATTGCATCACACTTAATAAAATTTGCTTTTATACAGTTTTCATTTTCAACAGATATTTCTGATGCAATGGGATGCAAAAAATATATAGCTAGTTAAATTACATATTTTTTCTTAAAAACAACCATGTATTTTCTTTGCATTAATTGATTTCTCTCATATTTTGTATATAAAAGTATTAAGATCGATGACGGATGAATATTTTATGAGATATTTTATGATTTATATAAAATTATGTTAAAGTATAAAATGTATCTTGTGTGTAAACATAAACTATATATATTCACTTTTTGACCATACTCATAACTTTATTTTGAATATTGCGAGGAATCAATTTATACAAGAAAATTATAAAGGTAATTTGATTTAAAAACAAATAACTTAAATAACCTAAAAAATCGCCCTTTAAAAAAGTGCCAGCTTTTTTCCTCTTAAAATCTTACAGCTTTTGTTTAAAACATTTTTTTCTAAAATATACATATTGTTAAAAAAGATTTGAAATTATCATTGAAAATGGGATACCTTTCCCACACAGCACAAAACATTTCAGAGACCTTTGCAAAATTTATTCAAAAATGTTTCATATACGTCTTAAATACGTGAAAATGTCCGTTATTTTGTCACAAATATGTTTATGAAAGATTGCATAAATGTTTCAAATGTTACTTTTTCTATGTTATGTTTCTTAGATGTTGTAATAACGTTTTAGTGTTACTTGAAACTTTTTTGAAACTTTGAAACGTTTCTGCAACATTTTTGTTGAGTTTTGTGCTGTGTAGGTTGTAAGTAAATATACCAAAAAGGGGGCTTTCCACTAATGACCTTAACCCCCCCTCTTGACGCATATAATAAAGATCTCTCTCTCTCTCCTGAAGGTTTCAGTTATTGCTCATTATTTATTAAAAAGTTATTAATAAAAAAATTTCCATGAATTTAATTACTTTCACAAATTCTTAAAAACAGTTTTTAAGAATTATGTGTAATTTTTATAACACCATGTACGCATTCAATAGAGCATAAGGCCGGGTCTACAATAGGTGTAAGTTCTAAGCCTTAAGAAATTGATTAATCACAGTCAATTATTCCCCTCATTCTTGACTGTGATTGGTGAATTTCTTAAAGCTTAGAGCTTACTACACCTGTTGTAGATCCGGCCTAATTTTTAGCAGATTTATTTATTTAGGTCGGGTTGCAATAGGTGTAGTAAGCTTTAAGACTTAAGAAATTGATCAATCACAGTCGATTATTCCCCTCATTCTGCACTGTGATTCGTGAATTTCTTAAAGCTTAGAGTTTTTACTACACTTATTGTAGATCCAGCCTTATGCGTAAAGGCCGTTCTACAATGGAGTATCGTAGGTGGTAGTCGTAAGAAATTGACCTATCACAATCGATTATTTTTGAAATAAAAAATCAAATGCGTAAAAGGAGAAAGGACTCAGCTTTTTCGGGAACAAAATGATAATTTATAGATATATTACCCTGAAAGTAAACTGATGTCATTAAACGTCAAAATGACGTCATTTTGACGTTTAATGATGTTATTTTGACGTCCAATAACGTCAAAATTACGTATGCTTGCTACCTAGAGTTCTTCGAGTAAGAATTAAGGGGATGCTGGAGTAACGGTCGAACTCCGATAGGTTTAGCACCACATATCTGAACATACACATGTATACACATATACACACAATAGGTTAGCACCACACATATCTAAACATATGCACGTATACACACATGCGTAAAAATTTTCTGCACCGTTTTCTTATTTATTAGGCTTCTAAACTTATATCTAAAAGTTTACTAATAATTTTTCATTCAATTTCTAGTTGGAACCTATTTTATTTTGTATATACTTACAAACAGCAGAACTTTTATATTAAACAATTATTTTTTTGATCTGACGACAGAAGTCGATAAGAAATTTTAGTTTTTTAATTTTTTTCTTGTTTTTAATATAAATTCTATAGATTCCCACTTTATTTCAATACGTATTTTAATTGTGGAAAAGCATTTATTATTTTATTAAACTAATAACAAGTTTTCGGTACAGAAAGATCTATAACATCCGATCGATAAAATAGACATCCAGCATCCCTTTAGACCGGGTCTACAATAGGTGTAGTAAGCTCTAAGCCTTAAGAAATCCACCAATAAGACCAGGTCTACAATAGATATAGCAAGCTCTAAGCTTTAAGAAATTCACCAATCACAGTTAAGAATGAGAGGAATAATCGACTGTTATTGGTGGATTTTTTAAGGCTTAGGCCGGCGTCCCATGGAGCGGATTACGCGGAAGCGGAACCAGCGGATCGCCAATCACGGAATCGTTCCGATGGAGCTCATCGATAAGTTCTATCGGAACGATTCCGTGTTTGGCGATCCGCTGGTTCCGCTTCCGCATAATCCGCTCCATGGGACGCCGGCCTTAAAGCTTACTACACCTATTGTAGACCCGGCCTAACAGTCGATTATTCCCCTCATTCTTAACTGTGATTAGTGAATTTCTTAAGGCTTAGAGCTTGCTACACCTATTGTAGACCTGGCCTTAAGCAACAAGGGGTCGATTCCTGATTGGTTCCACTAGTTACAGCCAAGAAGTGAGTAATAAAGAGACAAAAATAAACAAAGGATAAGACAAAGTTATTCGAGATATGTGGTAGTGACACAGATAATCTGTGATA
Source organism: Nylanderia fulva (assembly GCF_048542155.1). Taxonomy (NCBI): domain Eukaryota; kingdom Metazoa; phylum Arthropoda; class Insecta; order Hymenoptera; family Formicidae; genus Nylanderia; species Nylanderia fulva. The sequence continues at coordinate 526,558 of NW_028190676.1, forward strand.
GTGATGTAATGGTATTAGTATATAATGTATGTATGTATACGCATAGACATAATGTTTATGGTATACGATACCAGTTACAGATTAATAGACAGATCGCCAAAGGCCTGTCTAAAGAGGAGACCGTCATTTTTGCCCCTTACCGACACACTTTGCCCCTGGTTCGAGTCCAGGCTAATAAAATCCTTTAATTTTACCAAAAAACTTTGCCTCTAGTGCGAGTTCAGGCTAAAATCCTTTGATTATACGTGTAAAATAAAAAGATTTTAGCCTGAACTCGCACCAAAGGCAAAGTTTTTTGGTAAAATCAAAGGATTTTATTAGCCTGGACTCGAACCAGGGGCAAAGTGTGTCGGTAAAAGGCAAACATGACGGTTTCCTCTTTAAACAGGCCTTTGGCGATCTGTCTATTAATCTGTGTACCAGTTAGTTATTAATGGCGGATTGTCTTAATTCTTACTAGAGGAACTCTATTGCTACCTGAGTAATAACGCAAACTGGTAGCAAAATAAAGAACTGTTCTATCATATACTCATTTTAGCCCATTCTATCTGTTCATGGAAGATGGAACGCGAACGATTTCGACAATATAATCTAAGATTTATTATCTAATCTATGAAGTTAATGTTACTTTTTATGTGTAATTTATGTTACTTATCACGTGTACCTATTTTTATTCAAATTTCACTCTTCGTTACACAGCGCATGTTCATATCGCACAGTAACTTTTCTAACCTGCAACTTCAAAATTAACGCATCACGTTCTCAAGTATTTGATCTAAAAGCGTGTAAAAAAATCGAGAAATTCGGTTGACGACACATGAAATATCCTAATAAATAAAAAAAGTGAAAATTTTTAATGTTTAATAAATTTTTTAGCATTGAGTGAGGCTTTTTATTTTTCAAACCTTTGTTTTTATGCAAAGAAACAATTGCTCAAGTGCCTTTTTATCAAAAATTAAATAGATTGAGTTGAACTTAGCATTTCTCAAGAAATAATGATAAGTTTCCAATGTCTTCTTTACATTCATACATGAAACATTGTTTAATGTATGCACAAGTGTCGTTAAAGTATTATGCAACAATTCCAAGACATCCTACAGCAAGTATAATTGGTGAATACATAATAACATTGTTGCGTTAAAATTTCTTAACATTTTTACAACTATTCCAATGAAATTTATAAATTTCTAGTCATCGGAGATGAAATATTAAAAGCACAAGTAAAGGATACAAATTCCTATTACATGTGTAATCTATTGTATAAATGTGGTGTTAAAGTGAAAAAGGTAAGTGGTGATTTTTTACAATTAAATTAGCAAATATATTTTGTGAATATATGAAGAAAAAACTTTTTTATAATTTATCTTTTAATATAAACAATTTGCTTTTTGTAGATCTCTATTATAAGTGACAATGTTGATGAAATCTTAAAAGAGATTAGAGATGCTTCCAACAACTATACCTATGTTATAACATCTGGTGGAATTGGACCAACGCATGATGATGTTACGTATGAAGGTAATTATATATAAATAATAAATGTAATAATTATATACAATTATTTTAATGTATTATAATCTGTAGGTCTTGCTAAAGCTTTCAATGATACATTACACTATCATCCTACATTAGTGGATATAATAAAATATAAATTTGGGATTAACAATGCTTCATCACTTGCTTATAAAATGGCTCAAATTCCTCAGAAAGCATCTCTAAAGTTTGGTTCAGATCCAAGCATGGAAAAATCAATTACTTATTTATATATTAAATTAGAAAATGTATATGTCTTTCCTGGTTCTCCTGTATTTTTTGAGAAATCTTTCCAAAACTTGTATAAGGTAAATATTTTTAATGAAATTACTGACAATATTTTTTCTTAATTTGTATATATACTTTATTTCAGGAATTGTTATCAACAAATACAAAATTCATAAAAGAAGAAGTATTTATTAATGCTAGGGAAGACATATTTGTAAATGCTTTATCAACTGTAGTAAAAGAATTTCCCAATGTTACATTTGGTTCTTATCCTGTCAACAATTGCAGGTAATGCAGAGTTAGAAAATTATATTATAAATAAAACATATTTTAAGGTTTTATTTTTATTTTTTACATTAATTGTACATTGACTAATTTTTAAAAGTAGAAAAGTTTTTAAAAACCTTAGAACTATATTATAGATGTATCATAAGCAGATATGATTTTTTTTTATATAGATTTAAATTTATATTTTTTATTGTATAAGTACAAGGACTTTAAGTTGAAGCAGGGTATTAGTGCTCGAAAATTAATTTATTGTGATTTTAATATACTGAAGAAGATCTAATATAGATCGTAACGTTTGTCAATTGTATTTAAATAAATCAATTTTCGAACACTAATATACCCTGCTTTGGCTAAAAGTCCTTGTACTTGTATAGTGATTTATTTTTCGGAGCCTTATATCTATATTATATTTTTTATTTGTAACAAAACTTAGTAAACTTTATTTTAAGATATTAAAGAAAAGAATATAAACATGAAATACGTATATATCGATCTATATTATCTATCTATCTATCTATCTATCTATCTATCTATCTATCTATATATATATATATATATATATATACGGGTGCGTGCATATTTATAGATGTAATATACTATATATAAAATATATTTGTAGATACTTTAAAGCGTACGTAACTATTGAAAGTGATAACGAAAGTGATATCAAAAAAGCAAAACAAAGATTTTACGAGCTAAGTCCTACAAATATTTTCGTAAATTTTGATCGAACGCCACATAAAGACTGTATTGCCAAATATAATAAGTTTCTTCAAGGTTGTTTACGGCGATCAATTTACGAGCAGTCACTCGAAAAGCTTAGGTAAAAACATCATGCATTTTAGACTTAAATGCACTATGATATTATGTTGAATATAATTTCCATTTGTTTAGACAATTGTGTCAAAATCTCGACCATGTTTCAATACATATTGATGGCAGTATAGAATCAAGTATCGTCCTTCATTTTGCTCACTTATTTAAAACTCAATTGCATGTCAACAACAAATTACAAGTGGTTTATTTTAAAGAGAAACAATCGACTAATCTAGAAGAATTCAACAAGGAAATTATTAATAAGTAATAAAAAAATTTAACCAATATCTAAATCAATATTATGCAATAACTGTGCAATTTATGAAAGCTAAACAATGAATTATGTATTTCTTAGATATAATTTAACAGTATATGTTGTGGAAGCTGCGCCCGATGAAAGGATAAATAAATTAAAATTTATGCAACCGCATTTACGAACACTGCTAATCGGCAAAGTCGAAGAAGTTGACGAAGATAAAGTTAACTATAATAGCATGAATAATGTGAACCAATTGCAAATCCATAATCTTTTGCATAAATGGACGAATACAGATGTATCGATTTTTGCTGCGTCGTTGTATCTACCATATAAACCGGAGATTTAACAGAAAAAGTGGCAAGGAGAATTACATCTTAAATATTGTAAAACAATTAAAACTTATAATAAGCGATATAATCAGAAGTACAAACAATTAAATTGTATGATAAAAATTACAATAATGTTATAACAATAAATATGTGTATTAGAGCAAAATTATAGTAATCGAAATTCAGTAGTATGCATGATATAAAAGATATTGATAATTGCACGTAACTATATTTTTGAAAAAAAGTACAATACGAAAAAATTACTGGTATAACAGTAATATATTAATCGACCAAACCAAAATTTTTGTTTATTACACTGTTTCGACCATACAGTTGCGGTCCTCAGAGAGAGAGGGAGGGGGAGAGGAAGAGGCAAGGAGGGAGAGAGAGGGGAGAAAAAGGGGAAGGGAGAGAGGGAGAAAAAAGGGCGAGGGAAAGGAGGAAGGGGGGAGGAAAGGAGGGAAAGAGGAAGGGAGGGAGGAATAAAGAGAGAGGGAGGGGGAGAGGGGAGAGAGAAAGAGAAAGAAAGAAAAGGAAAGAGAAGAATAAAGAAGAAAAATAAAGAAGGAAAGATAAAAGAGTGATACAAAAAGTGTGAGAAAGAGGGAAACTATTATTATATTATGAATAATATGGCAATATTAAATCATTTTGCGACCTGTGATTCCAGAATTTTCGAAATTTGAAAATATTTCCGACCGGATATAATATTCACAAGAACAATGTACGCGAATAAAAGCAACTTAGTATTGTCTACGCGCATTTTCGATATGTCTGCTTAGCCACCCGAGCGAAACTGGAATGTATATGGAAGAGAGAAGCACTAGAGTATGTGGGAGAGAAACTATGCTGAGTGAGAGACTGAGGTACTTCTCGAGGGTATGAGCGAACTACGGAGCTCGTATTACACATTTTTCAGTCGAAGAAAAGCTGGGCTGATTGGAAAGAGAAACATTCTCATAGCCTCCTCTCCTTTACCATCTTTCATTCTTTTGAAATTTCATTTCATTGCAAGTTAAACTATTTCCACTTTTATTTGTCGGAGCTTCAAAATTAGAACAAGTGCTCTCGTGGCGCTGACGTGTTTACTGATGACTGTGTACACTATTGGCATCGTTTGATTTTCATACAAATCACGAAAGTAAAAAATTAATAATTTTTTGGGGAGAATAGTTTTCGAACAATAAAAACGATAAAATATACATCTATATGAAAAAGAGGCTGATATAGTATTGGAGATAGCAGAAAGGGAACGAATGTATATTTCCAGAACAAATATTTACGCAAAATAGGCGTATAAAAAGAATATGTTTTTTGTTTGATTTGCGACTGTATTTTTCTTTCCGATTCAACAGTTCTCTGTTCTTCCTCTCTCACTCTTGCCGCCATCACTCAAGCAAGCACCCAACCACTCTCGACTAGCTCTTCCCTTCTTTCGCGCGTTTCCTCTCACGGATCCTCTGTACTCACGTTTACTTTGAAGCGGACAGAAAGTGAAGAGAAGGGAAAATTCTATGGGCATAAATTATATTTTGATGTATAAAAAAATATATATATATATATATACACATATACATATATATAAACAGTGAATGATATTTTATACATTGAGTCGATGTTTTGCGAATTTTTGAACACTTTTTCTTACATGTTAAAAAATGTAATGGAATTAAATTGTTTTGTGTTATTTTTTGACTTGATTTTTTACTTCAAACTTATCCTTGTTCTGATGTCTTCATTCATATCAGGTTAAAACACACTATCTTAGACAGAAGATTTCTATTTACTGACCTTTTTTTTTATCAATATTTGACCTTGAGTGACGTCGTTCAGGACAAGGGGGATTACCTTACATTTTTAAAATAAAATCACTTTTTACATCAAAAATTGACAAAAGTAGATAGTTTACTAAACGTTTTATACTTTAAATTTATATTTTATATAATCTTATTTACATAAACTATATGAAGTTCATTTTTTGATATTTTACTTTAATATTTTTATACATAAAATAATAAGAGAAATTAATTGATGCAAAGGAAACAGTTATTTTTAAGAAAAAATATGTAGCTGTTAAGTGCAAAATACATACTGTGTTTTCTTTACATCAATTGATTCTTCTCATGTTTTGTACATGAAAAATAAATCTCAGATACAAATATATGAAACTGATAAGGCCAATAGATATAGACTTTCTTAAATTCTTACAACTTCCCACTAAACAAAATTGCACTTAAGAAACGTTACAGCAATATCACATTGTGGCAATGTGATATTTGCCGGTATATCGTAGAAATATCTATAAACCATGTCGGTAATTCTGAATGTTCTACTTTTTTTACGTTACATATGGGATGTTTTATTTGCGCGACGTTCCTGAAACGTTTAAAGAATCTAAATGCCTTCGAGAAACATTTCAGTGTACATCGCAGAATTATTTATGTAATATCATTGGGACTAAACATTTTTTATCTCAATTATGTTCTATATGAATCATTTCAATTGTAACATTTTCTAGATGTATATGAAACATTTTTATTGATATTGCGTGAATCATATAGCACAACTCAACAAATATCTTTCAGAGATTAAACGCTCCCAAACCATATGCAATATTTCTGCAATGATACTGATGTTTTCTGCAACATAAATATAATATTTATAAAATATTGCAAAATATTTCTTTATTTCTTAATTTTTTATCTTTTTATTCATTCGAACATTTGATCGATTTTTAAATAATTACATTAGTTTAACTATCCCTATTGTGAGATTGTATAAAAAAATTAAACTAATAAAAATAACTGTAATAGTCGCCTTTTGCATGCTTTATATAATTCTCTGAATGAAATTTAAATGCGAGATAGTTAAAACATCGTACGCCGCATAGCGATAAATGACGGAACTACTTACTAAACAAACTTTATTAAGGAATGTTACAGCAACATTACATTCCCACTAAACAAATTTTATTTAAAGAATGTTACAGCAACATTACATTCCCACTAAACAAAATTACGTTTAAGGATGTATCTGAGGTACAATTGTTGATAAAAGTGCTCTAAATCCGGAATACTTGCATATTTACACTTTACGTGTACTAAATCCAGTGATAACTAAAATAAATGAATAGCTAACATAATATATTTACTGTTAAAACATTATTTTTCACTTTGTCAACAGTTTTTTAACTTTATTTGCAATTTTTCAATCTTCCGTAATAAATCTTTTGGCAGTGAAAATGTCCTGAATTCAACTTTATAAAATAAATTTCTTGTTAATTTAACAACATTATTCATTAATGTAAAATAAAAAAACTAATTAGAATATAGTTAAAAAAGATAAATATATACTATTTAAACAATAACTATAATTATTATTTATTATTAATATTATGTTTGACACTTTACGTGTTTAACGCGGCAACGTCGTAACACGTGGCTTGTAAGTTGGTAGTAATTAGCAATGCACTTTGTAGAGTACAGAGAAAATGTCAAAAAAAAAGTATAGATTGATTTGAGGTTACACGCTGTCGAGATGTCAAAAGTCATGAAGACTTATCGATGGAAAGGTAAAATTGTGAGTGAAAGTACGTATCGGAAGAGAGTTGCACAACAAAAATGTGGACAATTAAAACAAAAAGCTAAGAAAGGAGAAGAAGAAAAAATTAAGACTTCAAAATTATTTATGCCGCAAATAGACAATACAAAAAAATGAGACTTTATGACATGACTTTTTTACTCTCCCGTATAGAATTTAAAGACTAGGTTTACTTGACACGTTCAATTGATTGCAACGTTGTCGCACTTTCACGTTCAATAATTTAATCATTATAAAAATAATAAAATTTTACAGATAATAATTAATTTTTCTGAAACCGTGTTGTAAAAACTAGTTTTGCAAAAAGTTTTGATAATTCAAGATTTATGGTATATGTATAAAAAAAATGAAATTATTGGTACTATTTTTTCAATATTTTTTTACCAATTATATTCGAGGAAATCGCATTTTTTCGTAAAAATACGTACAAAATCGACAATAATTAACATAATAATTATTTCTTTTTTTACCTATTTACTATTTTATTTATTACATTCGAGAAAATCGCACTTTTTCGAAAGAACAGCTGTAAAATCAGTCTAAATTAAAATAATAATTACTCTTTAATGGTTTAGTAAATCCAATTGAATTTTTTTATAAATACATTATCAATAATAAAAAAAGAGTTTCTCAAAGTTTCATCTACTTTGTACTATTTTTAGATAGCTCATTGTCAGATATATCCTTAAGTTATGTTACAGCAACATCACATCATAACAGTGTGATGTTTGCCGGTATATTTTAGAAACATACGAGGGCAGTCCGATAAGTACTTAGCCTCATTGCCCGATGGTTCCAGTATCGCAAGAGAGTTTTACTATCGTGTAGTACATTCTCATAGACGGCTACTGTCAAAATTTCAGCCGAATCGGACTTGTAGTTTTGTTTTGACTGCGTGTGGAAGCGGGCGTGTCCGCGGATTTTAGAAAAATGGAAAAAGAGCAATATCGGTCGGTGATTCGATTCTTGTTTTTGGAAGGGAAATCGCGCAGCGAAATCAAAGATTCTTCATTTCGACATCTTTGATTTTGCTGCGCGATTTCCCTTCCAAAAACAAGAATCGAATCACCGACCGATATTGCTCTTTTTCCATTTTTCTAAAATCCGCGGACACGCCCGCTTTCCACACGCGGTCAAAACAAAACTACAAGTCCCATTCGGCTGAAATTTTGACAGTAGCCGTCTATGAGAATGTACTACACAATAGTAAAATTCTCTTGCGATACTGGCACCATCGGGCGATGAGGCTAAGTACTTATCGGACTGCCCTCGTATATAAAACATGTCGGTGACCATGCATGAATGTTCTACCTCTTTTATTAGCGGTAAATGACGGAACTATGTGCATTATAATAAAACAGTAATATTTTACAATGGCTCCAATAAAATATTAACTTATAATATTTGCACAATATATATGGCTGCAATATTTATAATATGGCGCAATGTTAAAATATTTATATTATGCAATATTTTAACATTTATTTTGTGTTGTAAAGGGGCATGTAGAACCTTTCATATAAACATCGTGTAAACGTTTCAAATGTTACGTTTCTATCTTATATTTTTAGATGTTTTGACGATGTTTTAATGTTATTTAAAAACTGTTTTGAAACTTTGAAACATTTCTGCAACATTTCTGTTAAGTTTTGTGCTGTGAGGATATATATATCACATATATATCCTCGTTATATATATAATGACGTTTCAGTGTTACTTGAAACTTTTTTGAAACGTTTCTGCAACATTTCTGTTGACTTTTGTGCTGTGTGGGATGATTATTTTTAAAAATTTGAATTTAATTGTAACATAGCAGTAATGTTTTTAAACTTTACAAAGCAAACATCCCAAATAAAACATTTACAGAACTTTAAAATACAAAAGTTTCATGAACATTACAAATTTAACATAGCTGTAATGTCTCTGAATAACGTTATATAAAGCAAACATCCCAAATGACGTTTACAGAATTTTAAAATACAAAAGTTTCATGAACATCACAGATTTAACATAGCTGTAATGTCTCTGAATGTTACAAAGCAAACATCCCAAATGAAATGTTTATAAAATGTTAAAATATAAAAGTTTCATAAACATCGCAAATTTAACATAGCCGTAATGTCTCTGAACGTTATAAAGCAAACATCCCAAATGAAACATTTACAGAACTTTAAAATACAAAAGTTTCATGAACATCGCAAAAACATAGCTATAATGTCTCTGAAAATTACAAAGCAAACATCCCAAATAAAATGTTTATAAAATGTTAAAATATAAAAGTTCCATAAACATTACAATTTCGCAAATTTAACATAGCCGTAATGTCTCTAAACGTTAGAAAGCAAACATCCCAAATAAAATGTTTATAAAATGTTAAAATATAAAAGTTCCATAAACATTACAATTTCGCAAATTTAACATAGCTGTAATGTCTCTAAACGTTAGAAAGCAAACATCCCAAATTAAATGTTTCTCGGATGTTGCCAAACATTTCTTTCTTGACATCACAAATTATCGAAATAACAGCCAAAATGTAGTATTTTTGAAACGATGTATAAATATTGCAATTGAAATCCCACACAGCACAAAACTCAACAGAAATGTTGCAGAAACGTTTCAAAGTTTCAAAAAAGTTTCAAGTAACACTAAAACATAACATAGAAACGTATTTAAGATGTATATGAAACATTTTTGAATAAATTTTGCGAAGGTCTTTGAAATGTTTTGTGCTGTGTGGGATGTTATTTTAAAATGTTTACAAAACATTTCATAAACGTTTTTATGAAACGTTTCAAATTTGTAATATCCCAGCAAACACCGATATATAATTGTTACATTGCTATAATAAAACGGAATATAATAGGTAATATAACGTGTATGTTACATGTAATATCCATGTTAGTTGTAATTTCCTACTCATAGATGTAACATTTTAATATAACATATATTACATTGTAGTTATATTGTAATTATATACCAAATAGCACATTGATGTATTGATAAGTCAGTGCTATCTTGGGATATAATGACAATATAACAATGTAATATATGTAATATTAAAAATGTTACACCTATGAGTGGGAAATTACAATTAACATATACGTTACATGTAACATGCTTGAGTATGTAACATTTATATAGTGTGTTTGCTGGGATTATTGTCGGATTGTAACATCCCCTACATTTGTTTAATGTTTAGTGGGTTTTGTCTGTAACTTTTTTGGTAAAATTTATTTCCAACACAACACAAAACATTTCAGAGACCTTCGAAAAATTTATTCAAAAATGTTTCATATACGTCTTAAATACGTGAAAATGTCCGCTATTTTGTCACAAATATATTTATGAAAGATTGCATAAATGTTTCAAATGTTACTTTTTTATGTTATGTTTCTTAGATGTTATAATGACGTTTCAGTGTTACTTGAAACTTTTTTGGAACTTTGAAACGTTTCTGCAACATTTCTGTTGAGTTTTGTGCTGTGTGGGTTACATTTATCGAGATATTTCGTATTGTATGTTTCATAATTTTTCGAACATTTTGTATATCAGTTAAGCTTTTTATCCAAGCCGACAAAAATCTATGTCTAATCAAGAGACACGGTAGTGTCTTGTGCTAATTTAAGTCAGAAAAAGCAACAAGACATACGCCGTGCCTCTTTACGCGAGTCGAATAGTTGAGAGTACTCAATATTTTCAGTTCACATATAACCGCTGAATGGATTGAGTTATTTCTAGGCTCAATCGATAGCTTGAGTATGAATTATATAATAAAAGTGTCTTTATTTTTGCGCTACGTGCTCTCTAAACGGAGCTATTACGATACAAAGTTGAAATGTCAAAATTTTTCATTAAGAAACGTTGCGGCAAACATATGATTGTAAGGAGCGATGTACGGTTCATATAACTAACGAAAGAAGGCGCTAATGTTTTATGATGTATTGATTTATTGATTACTTGGTTTTGACAATTAATTATCTAGTTTTGATAGGTATGGGTTAATATAATAAATTTGTTTGAGAGAAATAAAATTACAGACGTAATGTACTATTATTTTGCTTCGGCTTGATGCAAGCAAATTAATCTGTGTGGAATCAATTTCTGCAGAGAAAAAATAAGACATCAACAAGTCATGTCAAGTTTTTTGGTTGTTCGATTATGTTTGAGAATCTGCTAAATGTAGATGTGATTGATATCATTATTATAAAATATAAAGAGATTGCTCCAGAGTAAGTAATTTTTGATTTTATGTAATTAATATTTTTTAAATGCATGCTTTATTTTCCTTTTTCTGAGATTTTGTTGCATGATATAATTATAAACAACTAAGATTCAATAACAGGCTCTGTAATATAAATATAAATCTAAATCGTAAGAAGGCGTGAAGAGCTAAACGCGGATGTTGCTGTGGAAACAAATCGTGCACAAAGCACAAATTACTCTTGGTGTACTAACCAAGACTTTGAAAATTGAAATAATCTCTTACTTGAGATTTTCTTTCCAAAAACCCCTTGACCCCCCTATTGAAATAAATAATTAAATGCGAGAGAAAAATATAGATCCGAAAGTCGCTGAATCGGGAATCAAACCCGAGATCTTTCGCTTGCCGGTCGACTGCTCTTCCAACTGAGCTATTCAGACCCTTCGATTCTATACCTTTCTCTGCTTACATATACTCTATATAACGCCTATTCGTCGGCGTGTGTATAAACAATTAAAATTCAATAACAGGCTCTGTAATATAAATATAAATCTAAATCGTAAGAAGGCGTGAAGAGCTAAACGCGGATGTTGCTGTGGAAATAAATCGTGCACCAGGCACATATTACTCTTGGTGTATTAACCAAGACTTTGAAAATTGAAATAATCTCTTACTTGAGATTTTCTTTCCAAAAACCTCTTGACCCCCCTATTGAAATAAATAATTAAATGATATAATTATACTCATGCCAAATATTTACGTATATGAATAACTTTTTTTATATCAATTTATGTAGATAGATATTAAACATTAGAAATTAAAAAAAATAAATATATAGTACAAGAAAAAGTGATATCCCTAAAAAAATTACCTTTTTAAAAAAAAGGTAAAAAAAGGTGCTAAGTCCGCGTAACGTCCCTAAAAACCTATCCTACAAAAATTAATAATATAAAAAAATTATAAAATGTTTGGAATTTGTCTTAATTGATTTGAGATATGATGTATTAATCCGCCAGTATAAATGTAAAACCACAATTAAGTATGTAATCATAAAAAACGACCAATACTGGATAAATAATTTCTTTATTGAAATCAAAATAACATGACGTTTTGACCTGTGATTTAGGTCATTTTCAAATGCACTGGAAAAATAATTACATACAAACGTTAATACTAATGCAATAAAATAAGATTAAATCACAAACATATCAAAAAATATATATGCAAAAAATTGTTACGTAATAATTGAGATGACATAACAAGTACAGCGATGAGAAAAAACTTATAACATATCACAAATATAAAAATATATAAAATTAAACGCGCGCGCGTTGTGTCTCGTCAGTACAGAGCGTGTTCAAATAATAATACTAATAATTTAAACTAATCTAATAACCTTGTCATAAATAATATTTAAGTTGTCCGTATACTTCTGCGCGTTTAAAGTGTTATTAACTTTTTATATGTAAAACATTTTAGCTAATTCTCTTTTCCTAGTATATTTTTCATTATGTAAAAAATTGTCGGATTATTCCAATCAAATTCATGATTAAACTCAGCCCTGTGCTTACTTATAACCGAATAATTGCTCTGATGCATTTTTATATTCCTTAATACGTGTAATCAAGTGTCTTTTCGTTTATCCAATGTAAGAGAAATCGCAATTTTTACACTTGATCTGATACACTATTTCAATTTTATTCAATTTTTGAATTCTATCTTTTCCCCGTATAATTTTTTTTGTTTTGTTTGTCCAATGTAAGAGAAATCGCAATTTTTACACTTGATCTGATAAAAAAATTATGCTAAGTAAAAATAAAAACTTTTTAAAATATTTTAATTTTATTTAAGAGGATGCCGGAAGTATGTTTTTACCGACCGAATGCGAATATTTAGTTTTTTTTTAATAACTTTTTTAAATAACTTTTTGTTGATTATACTGATCAATAAATCCTTTTCCACGATTAAAGTATTGTACTTATAAAAACGGACCGCGTTAGCTATGATTGCATATATAAATTATATAAAAATAAAAAATTACAGTTTGGTTATCGACTTCTTTGTGTCAGTTTGTAACAATACTTATTTAATAAAAAAGTTCTGCAGTTTATCTGTGCATGAAATATAGTATACGTGGTAAAGATAATATGAAGAATTATTAGTAAACGATTAAAAGTGAGATTGCAAGTCTAATAAAAAAGTTATATATTAAAAACATTTTCACGCATATGTGTTGTATACGTGCATGTTTAGATATGTGTGGTGCTAACCTATCATGTGTATGTGTATACCTGTACGTGTATATGTTTAGATATGTGTGATGCTATCGGAGTTCGGCCGTCGCTCCGGCATCCCCTTAATTAACCAAAAAAGTTATATAAAATAATTTTTTAATTTTCTACATTCTATAAAAAATAATATTAAAAATTTGCAATAATTAAAAAAATTAAAAATAAAAAAAATAAAAATTAAAAAATTAAAAAAAAATTATATAGAAATTAAAAATTTTAAAAAAATTAAAAAATAAAAAATTTTTTTTAAATTAAAAAATTAAAAAGCTTAGCACTGCGTAATTAAACAAACAATATGTTAAAATTAATGTATTTCTTCGCTTGAATGTCCTTCAATTAAAGTTTAGCAGTGCTAAGTTTTTTTAATTTTTTATTTAAAAAATTTTTTTATTTTTATTTTTAATTTCTATATAATTTTAAAAAAATTTTTTTATTTTAATTTTTTTTATTTTTAATTTTTTTAATTATTGCAAATTTTTTATATTATTTTTTAGGATGTAAGAAATAAAAAAATTATTTTATAACTTTTTTGGTTAATTAAATAAAATTAAAATATTTTAAAAAGTTTTTATTTTTACTTAGCATAATTTTTTTAATAAATTTGGTAAAAGGCTGTTAAGAGCAGTAAATATAAAAATTCAAATTATGTTTGAAAGTCAGGTCATATATAAAAATAATATTCTTTAATCTAATGTCTAATAATGAATTACAATAAAAGGTGACAAAAAAGAATTAAACATAAGTACTCTTTAAATACAAATACAAAGCGAACGTTAAAAGCAGTTAACTGAACAGTTAATGAAACCTGTTAAAAGCAGATACCTGAGATCATTTGGAGACGATTTTTCTTCAGCGAAAATGTCGAAGTACCAATAAATGTCGAGTTATAAGAGATTGATAATTAATGATTTTCCGCAAATTAAGTGGAAATAAAATATTAACAAAATTACATTCGTCAATTAACTTTAAGTAGAGTTTACTGTTAATAGAACTTTGATTTAAGGTTTAATTACAAAGATATATATGATGGCAAAGGGAACATGCAAATAATGTTAGTCTATCTCGACATTTTCGCGGAGAAAAAATTAACTTAAAATGATCTCAAAAATCTACTATTAACAGGTTTACTACAATTCCTGGGATTCCTGTATATAGTGGGTTTTTCAGATATTTCAGATTATACGCATCAAAATAGATGTGTTAACGATTGTTTCAAATTTATATTATATATCTACTAATAATCTCTTCATTATTTTGATAATTCATAAATCTTGTTAATTATTCCTCACATTTTTTTGTTCTCATATCAGAAATTTCTTAGCTGTTGAATTGTTTATTTATCATAAAAATAATATCAAAGATATAAATATTAAATAATATTTCAGATATACAAGACATCCCTAAATAAATACGAAAAACTTTACGAGATGATATATGTTCTTTATCGAAAATAAGAGGGGGTTTTCATATAATACATATATACATACATATTTCTACATCCTTCCTTGAGGAGTTATGAGGACTAATACTTTTTTTAAAAAAGAAGGTGAAAATTAAGTTTTTAATATTTTTCTCGAATTTTGAACAAATTAAAAAAATAAAATTTGATAGTTTTTTTATCATAAAAAAATTAATAAAAATTAATAAAAAGAATACATCCCAACAACACAAAAGTTAACAGAAATGTTGCAGAAACGTTTCAAAGTTTCAAAATAGTTTCTAACTAACACTAAACGTCATTAGACATTTAAAAACATAACATAGAAAACGTAACATTTGAAACGTTTAAGCGGGGAGCACACACTTTTGCATAAGCGCATAAGCATATGCATAAAAAATTCGATTGGTTGAATTTCTTATGCATATATTTATAGACCAATCAAGACTCTTATGCTTACGCTTATGCGCCTATGCAAAAGTGTGTGCTCCCCGCTTTATGCAATCTTTTATAAACTTATTTGTGACAAAATAGTGTACATTTTCACGTATTTAAGACATATATGAAACATTTTTGAATAAATTTTGCGAAGGTCTCTGAAATATTTTGTGCTATTTGGGATAGTTATTAATATTTTTTAAATCTTTCTATATCATTATAAAGGGATGAAACTAACAATCTCTATTCAATATTTTATGAGAACTTTTAACGAATTGAAATGTAATCATCTGAAATACGTATTAGAAAACTTGATTTATTTAGAAACTTTTATTTCTTTCATTTTTTCGTAAAAGCAATAGTTGTTAAGAAAAAAATAATCTAATTTTTACCTCTCCCTTTGGAGGAGTTAAATCCTCAGGGAGAGATATAGGAGTATATATATATTTAAATCACAAGAACGTATAAGGCAGTATCTGAAAAATGCACAGTTCAGAATAAGACTTTTGTTTCCATTTTAAACTAGAGCATAATAACTATTGCGCAATTATATAATAAAAAGTTCAGTCGCCTGCGTTGTCGATTATTGCTTGGCATCTTCTGTCCATGCTTTTCACAACATTTTCCGCATATTCGCGTGGCAGAAAGCGCCATAGCTTCCGAATCCTGGTTATCAACTGCTTTAAAGTGAAGATAGGTTTTCCTCGAAGCTTAAACTTTATGTATAAAACTACACATTTTCAATGGGATTGGTATCTGGAGATGATACTGGCCAATCTATTGTAATAATATATTATTTTTGTCTGTCCACTGCCTACGAAGACGCGCGCGACTTCGGTGTTTCGGGTAATTAATTATCCTCTTGAAGCAACCACTCGTTCGTGTCATTACCAAAAAAAAACTTCTTAGCAGACGTCAGCAAGCATTTTTGATAAGTACTAAGCATTCTTTGATGTTTTTTGTGCTGAAGAGGAAAACCAAAACCACGTTTGCAAAAGCACTCCCAAACATAGACTTTTATCGGATATGTTTAATGGTACATTGAACAACTCTACTATCTGCAGTTGACCAGGTCTTTTTTTAGGAGAGACCAGACGGAAGTTTCGTCAGTAAAAATCACATTGTCCCAATTTCGGTTCAAATCCTCGCGTGCCCAGCCATTTTACAGTGTATTTTTCAGACAAAAGAGATTTTTAGATAGTAGAGTGATACTTTATTTATTTATTTTTTTTTTCGTATAATCGACGTCTAATAGTATTGATTCCAATGTCTACATCCTTCTTACGGAGCAAAACTTGGGCCTGGCGTAATGTTAGAGAAGGATGTTGTTTATAAAGGCGAATGATCATTCTATCCTGCATTTCCGTCGTCACACGTGTTGTTCCCCTCTCCGGCAAGTCATCCACGTTTATTAACTGTTTAAAACGTTTCACTCACTTCTGCACAAATACCTGAAACTTTTTCATCGATAACGCAGCTACTGCATACGATAGTTTTGGTTCTTTTGAATGAAGGCCTTTTCACGTGCCGCTGAAACCGATTATTTGAGCAACAAAATGATCACGTAACAACTTTTGTCGCTGAACTAAACAGCGATAATTTTTGTACATGAAAAAGATAGCAGCACGACAGAATTGAAAGTTGAGCGATTAACAGTGAATGCTTTGTAGTTGAACTGATTCAATAAACTACAAAATTGTTGATCCTGGATTAAGCGGGGAGCACACACTTTTACATGCTTACGCTTATGCGCCTATGCAAAAGTGCGAGGATGCTTTATGCTTGCGGACAGTATTAAAGAAATGGCGTTACAGTCATTTTTTATGAAGTTATATCCTATACTTTCTTGTGGAACAGATTGGAAAAGCTTAATTCCCTTCGAAAAATTATCTAAAATTTTTCGCACTTATTTAGAAACTGCAGTCTATTAATATATATATTATAAGATAATATAACTGATCGAAAGAACAAAAGAATTGTGTAGCTTCTAACAATAAATCGAATACTAAATATTTTGTTATTTATGATATATATTTCGATATTTTTCCAATGCGGAGATTTTTCTCGAAAAATATATTACCAGCGCTGATCTTGGTGAGTAAGCTTTCTAAATCGCTTTACGATTTGGAGAACATATGGATACACACTTATACACGTGCTTGAAAAATTTAGATTTCATAAATTTTATGATACGTATACGTATTGCCTACCTATCAAAAGTTTATCTGATAATACGTTTTGCAGCATATATATAGGTATATGAAAAATGTAATATATTCAGTTATATACGATGATTACTAGGTTGGAAAGGGAGGAGAGGCAGAGAGGAAATAAAAGATAATTATAAGTTCTTTTCACTGAATTTCGTATTGTATAATACAATATTTTCAAAAATTGCTTTAGATCAATTACACAACATATATTCTCAAACGTAGTATGAATGTCTGACTGTGATTGGTCGATTTCCTTTATTATTACAATTAATACTTTTTCACAGTGCAATGGTCTTAAAAAATCCATGTTATCTAAACATCTAGATTATGCATGATTGAAAATTAAAGATTGGAATTTGACTAAAGTAATTTAATCAGAGTAAAAAATTCTAAAATTTCTTTATTCTGATTGATCCAATTTTATCTTTCAACTCTCAATCTTTATATATAGTCACTGATACGGACTTTAAAAACTCACGCTAAAACATACACTCTGATATTATTTTGAGCATGTTCCGATATACACCGTCAATATCGAAAATCTATAATATAAATTACTATATCGATAAGTACAATCTAAACGCGATCTTCGTCGCGCATTGTTTAACAATAGTCGAGAATATTACAATGTACAAATCAAAATTTGTGCAAACGAAAATATTTTCATTGAAGCGATTGATAATAAGAGAAGTGAATGAACAAGGATTTAAGTATAATCGCTACAATCCGAACACGATTTAGTCAAGTTGAACGTTTGATCGCGTGCTACGCTGTTATCGATTCCTTTCTACTACTCTTATCCCCTCTTCACTACTACCTATTTTCCCACTCGTCTTCCCTGCTTCACTTAGGGCCGCAGCACAATAGAGAAAATATTAAGTATTAAACCTATACAAAAAGTACAAGCAATAGAAATAGGGAATAGAAAATATTCATCAATAAAAGCAGGAAATAATATCTATTGTTATTTATACTAATATATATCTGTGTCTATTAGTAGATATTTTCTATTCCTTGTTCTTATTGCCTGTGTTTTTGCATTGTGCAATAGGCCTGATGCTTAATATTTGTTCCTATTCTTAATATTTTCTGTATTGTGCTTTAGCTCTTAGGTTACATTCCACTTGGCGATCATAATATAGAGTCATATCATTTTTATCATTGAAAATGTTAAATAAAACAAAAACAAATCGGTTAATCGTTCATCTATTTTGGCTTTACGTATCAACCTTTTTTTATTCCTTAGATTTGGTCAATTATAGATACATATATAGTCGGGTTTTATAAGTAATAACAAGATGAAGAATAATGTTAAGCTGTTAAAGTAAAAATAAGAGTTGTATCGAAAGTTTGTACAGAACGAAGCAATTTAGATATAAATAAATTAGGATATAGTTTCACTTTTTATGACTATACGTGAGAAACATTTTATATCGATTGCTCGTGGGTATACCGATATTGATCGTTCAAACTTTATGTTTCAACTTGTCTAATCTGTTTATTTATCGAAAAGTATGACGACAAGTAGCTTCACTGTCTAAGAACGCAGGTAGTATAAGGATTCTAAGATGTCCATCTGAGAACAGAAGAAAAACATGACATGTCATTAGAGAACAAGCGAGAGGCAGAGACATCAGAGGGAAGCAAAGGATCCGGGTCAGGGGTGGTGGCCACGAATGGCGGTGGTGAGGCGACGAGACGGGGCAAAGCGAGAAGTGAGGTACGACGATGGTGACGATGGTCGCGTGCTGGTCGCGTGCCGGAGGCGGAGTCAAGCTCCACTGCTCCGCGTGCCACCCTCAACCCCACAATCCTGCGATTCTCTGCTCTGCCACTATACCCCTCGTGCGCTCCCACGTCGGTTATTGATTCCCCCGGGTAGGTACCCCCACGGGATGCTAAGGTGGGATGGGAGCGGGACGCGATGGGTAGAGATGAAGCGGCGCGTTCTGGGAAGAATATGGAAACAACGGAACGCCTTCAAATTGCAATAACCTTCTCTGGCAATTACTTTTTCGAGCTCTCTCTTTCTCTCTTCTTTTCTTCTCCATTTTTCCTTCCTCTTTTTTCCTTTTTTTGGCTTCTTGATCTTTCCCTTTTCCCCTCCTTTCCTCATTTCTTCTCTTTCTCACACTTCTTATATGTCCCCTTTATCATTCCTTCTCTATTCTTCTTCTCTTTCCTTTTCTTCCTTTCTCCTTCTCCTTCTCTCTCTCTCTCCCTCCCTTTCCCTCTCCTCCCCCCTCTCCCCCTTCTTCTCTCTTTTCCACTTACTTCACTTACTCTCATTTTTGTCTTCTTAATTCATCTTTCTTTCTCTTTTCTTTTTCTCCTTCTTACTTTTTCTTTCTGTCTTCCTCTTTTCGTTCTATCCTTCCTCTTATTTTTCCGCTTCTTTCTTTTTTTTCTTTTTCCTTCTTCTCCTCTTTTCTTTTTCCCTCTTTTTTATTTTTTATTTTCCACTCTTCTTTTTCTTTTTTTCTGATTTTTCCCTTTTTTCTTCCTTTTATGTTTCTCGTTTTTCTCTTTCTTGTTTTTTTACTCCTTTTTTCTTTTATCTTTATTTTCATCTTGTTTTGTTTTGGTATTATTTTTTCTCCCATTCTCTCTCTCTCTCTCTCTCTCTCTCTCTCTCTCTCTCTCTCTCTCTCTCTCTCTCTGTCTCTCTCCTGTTTTCATCTTTTTTTTTCTATATTTTTTCGTCTTCTTTTTTTTTTAAAGTAAATCGTTGATTATAATGACAATTAGAGAAAAGTATCACAGTAAGTTAGAAGAAAACAATAAAAACGAGAAAGGAAACAATAGAAAATCAAAGAAAAACGAAGGGTGCTGAATATTGGAAAAAGTGACCGAGAGGAGACGCGTCAGATATGCACAAGAGTGGAGATAGATATATATATATATATATATATATATATATATATATATATATATATACATATATATGTATATATATGTGTGTATACAGAGATATATACCTTATACAAAGAGAAGCAAGACAGAGTAGATACGAAGGTTGATAGGTTGCGATGAGAGGAAGAGAGGTTGAAAAAAGGGTGAGTTTCTAAGAGAGTTGTAGGCAAAAGTAAAGCAGAGAGTGGAAAAAGCGTGATGGATATAGAAACAATAGACGAATATTGCCAGAAAAGACAAACTAATTATATCTTTTTATAATTTAAAAACTAAACTTCTCTTTTGGTAAAGAAAAAATTTTGGTAAAATATATTGTCTTAAAAATAATTAAATCGGAAAAATACGAAATTTTGAGGACAAACGATTGTTTTGAATCATCTTGTATATATTAATTATATAATATTATACAAAAATTATTCTTTTAATTTTTTTTTATTATTACGATTATTAATTCCGCATTTTTCAATTTTTCATAGATGTGTTCAATGCTAATATTTTGTTCAAAGTACTGTTCAACAGAGATTATTCATGATAATTCGAATGAGACAAGTTTCGATGACGAGACTTGTTTCAATGACAAAATGAGTTGTCTGATGATTCGATCAATATATATATAAATAACATTTTTTTAAATTCCGTCTCTCGTAGCAAAATTTATTAGTATTATACAGAATGTTCCGATCAGCAGTTGCTATATGCGATGGGGATGTGTGTATGTGTGTGTGTATGCGTGTAACATGTGTACACAGACGCGTATACACACACATATATACCTCAGTAAGCAAGAAACATTTAATCAACATTTTAAAATGTTGATTTCATATAAACATATTCTGAACGTTACGATATAATGTTTTATAAATATTTTTAAAATATATATTTTAATCAATTTTAAATAATATAAAATATTTTAAAATATTTTATATTAATAACATTTAAAAAATATTTTAATTTATGTTTTATAAATATTTAAAAAATATTATTTAATAAAACATTGCTCTCAAAATCTTTTTAAAATATTTTACAAACATAAGTTAAATTGTTTGTTATATGTTAAATTATTAACACGTTTATTCGTTCTTCGATTTCGAAATACTCGTGCTAGTGTGCCATATGCGTGAACCCATATGATCTTTCAGTGAGTTTTTGCGAGTGAAGTGTTCTGCGCGAAAGAGAGTATAAGAAGAAAGTATTTCTTCCAATATGTATTTTTAGCATTAATATTAATAATGCTGATATCTCCTAAGTAAAAAGATATTTGTCGATATTTTTAATTAAATTAAAGGATTAATTTTTTTTTTTAGATTATAGAGGTTATCTTATAGTATTTTGTATGAATTTTTCAATAAAGATCCACAAATTGTTTGACAAAAGCAAACTGTAATAAATAAGTTAAAACACTTTTTACTTTTGGATTTATAAGATTATTAAAATATAATGAATTATTTGCTTTTGTAACAAAAATTAATATTAAAATTAATATTGTGATATTATAAATTAAGTTATGTAGATGTTGAACTAACGTTGTTTTAATTATTAATTTAATTTTATGAGAAACATCAAAATGTTAAACAACATTTAATGCAATTTATTTGTAATGACATAGAAAATATTATTTCAACATTATACTGAAACCTCTAAATCGATGTCAAAGTTTGTCCATAATGATGTTGCATACAATATTAAAAACTACATACTTTGCTATGTTAACGAAAATCATTATAATAACGTTATAACAATGATTTTTTGTTTACTTTTGAGACGTTTTCACACGCACGCACACATACACGTACACATACACCCCTTGCGTGTGGCAAACAGTTGATCGTAGCGAGCGTAATCACCCGCATCGGATAATAAGTAAAAAGTTGCGTCGTTCACCTATACTTACTTCTCGCACTCGTCCCGTAATTCGCTAATTATATCTTTTTATAATTTAAAAACTAAACTTCTCTTTTGGTAAAGAAAAAATTTTGTCTTAAAATACTGTCTTAAAAATAATTAAATCGGAAAAACACGAAATTTTGAGGACAAATGATTGTTTTGAATCATCTTGTATATATATTAATTATATAATATTATACAAAAATTATTCTTTTAATTTTTTTTTATTATTCTTATTATATAAAAATATATATACGAGGGTCATTCATAAAGTTCATACCTTTATAAAGGAAAAGCTTACAAGGAAAAGAATGAAATGATTGAAACAGTGTACATTGGTGTTTTTCTATATATGAATTTTACAAAACTATATTTTCTCACCCATGCAAGATTTATCAAAAAATTATTGTAAAAATCGATTTTGATATTGAATTAAAAAATAATATTAAAATTATATTAAAAAATTGTGCAAATTTAAATTTGCGCATTGCTTCTTTGTCATATTAATTCAATTATGGCTTCCTCTATGAGGAAGTCATAATTGAATTGATACGGCAAAGAAGCAATGTGCAAATGTCAATTTGCACAATTTTTTAAAATGTTTGGTAGTTTTTTAAAATTTAATTTATTAAGAAAAAATTTTTTGAATAAAATTGATAATTTTATAATAAGGTTCAAATTTGCACTTTTTTACATAAAGTAACAATTTTTAAAAAGTTAGATGTATGTGTATGTGTGTATGTATGTACTCACTCTCCTATATTTATTTAGTAAAATCTGAAAATTTTTGATTTTTTAAAAATTCAAAATTTTATTATTCACCGATCCATGTTAAATTCAACACCGAATGTCCTTTAATTATACTTTGTTTATATAAAAAAAAATTTGCTCAATATTTCAAAATTTACAAAAATAAAAATGCATATTTTTTAAAAATTTAAAATTGATAAAAAATAAATTTTTTCACGGATCATCGTCAAACTTAATACCAACCCTTCTTAAATGATATATCTATTCATGTAAAAAAATTTATCCCCATATTTTAAAATTTATAAAAGTTAGAGCAAGAAAAGTCATTTTTTAAAAAATTAAAAATGTTATAAAAAATGAACCCTTTCACCGAACCTCGTCAAATTCAATACCAACCATCTTTTGATGATAATTTATATGAAAAAATTTATCAAGATATTTTAAAATTTACGAAAGTTAGAACAACCACGGACATTTCTAAAAAAATTCAAACTTTTATAAAAAAATGAAATACTTTATGAATTTTTCTAGAAATCACAGTAAATAAAACTATTATTTTACTTTACTTGTATGCCAAATTAGAGCGCTCCAAGTCAAATAATTTTTGAGATATAAAAAAATACAAATGTGGGTGTACACATGCATCCGTACATGCATACTCATTTTTAAAAATGTGTTTTTTCGATGTTTAGGAACATTCTAAACACATTGGTATAGAAATCTGAAAAAAAATTTTTTTACCAGAACAAAGCTTCCTCTATGAGAAAGCAAAAATTAATAAAATTTATAAAAATTAATTTTATAAATTAATAAATTATATAAATTTAAGACTACCAAAAGAATTTTCTATATATAAAGTTATTGTGACTGTATACTAATGAGCAATACACAGCTCTATTTTAATATATGTAGTCTCGTTTACAGAAAAAACTATTATATTTAACACTCTTAAAAAGCAAATATTAATAAAGGAAATGAGTCTCTAAGTTAATCTTCAGGATAATAATTTTTTTGTTGAAAGTTTTGGTTCTGTTGAAAAAATTTTGTTCAGTCATTTCTATGATGTTTTCCTTGTTCCCTGTATATAATGGACTGTTTTATATATTTCTTTTTATTTTGTTTGATTGCTTTATTCCACAAATTTCATTACGTGTGTTTTTAATTTTCTACTATTTTTTAATCCTTACACTGTTGAACAAATAATGCACAAAATATTAACTATGAAAAATATGTACATCTGCATAAAGTGCGCCGGTATGCCATCGCAATCTTGAATATGCTAAATCGACATTTTAGGCTATACAAGAGTATAAATGGAATATTATTTTGAATCAAGTTTAAAAAAGATTATCCCAATAACATATATGAAGAAAAATTCAAAATGTTTAATATTTTGATTTGAAAAAACCGTTTTTCCAAAAATATCAAATCAAACAATATATATTTCTTAAACTCACATGTTAGCATGTATATATATCTATATATAAATAAAATGATTTATGTAAAGTTATGTTAAAGTGATTTTATTGCTTATGACTGCTGTAAGCAACATTACTTGATGGAATGTCTCTGATGACCTTGACTAACCAAGCAATAGACTTTACTGACTTTATATTACGCGATATACAATTACTTGTGCCATCGAATGTTACTTCCTGTGTCACAAACTCATAAATTCATCAACAAGAAAAAAATTGTTTACTTGGTGTAAAGAACCTCGTATACAGGGTGTTCCTCTTAAGCAGATTCTTTAGAACATTTTAATACAAAAATCCTAAAACAAACATGTTGAGGCTATAATAGTTTTTAAACGGAAAATGATTATTGTATTTTACGTATAACAAGACTGACATTTTATGCGCTCAGACAAGGCGAAATAAAATTACAATAAATGAAAATGTTTCTATATATAAAAGGGTATCTTTTTTTTAATATTATAATTATCGCGTACATTTACAATAAAAAAAGCTAGCGTGATCATCTTTAAATTATTATAAAAATTACTATTTGGGAAAAGTCAGAAATACTTTTATTAATTTTTTGAGAATTTATCTGTTATAATATGTTGCCTTGTGAATTTTGGAAATATAAATTTGATATTTGATTCTATAAAATGCATTAATTTATATTAAGTTGATATGAATAAGTTATATCAAAAATTCTGACAATTAGCGCCGAAAATTAACATCAATCATTGAATGATTAATGAAGAATGCGAATAATTTGTCTGATTGTGAGTTTAATAATGATGATGTATTATTACATTGTAATTAGGGTTCATATAACTATTATATAATATCGCAATTTATAATAACAGGTAATTTTAAGATTGAATTTGCGTGCACGTCGTTAATGACAAATGATATTTTTATAAATCTAGCATTTTTTATAAATCCATTATTTTGAATTTGACAATTTTGACATTGGATTTGTATTTAATGACCTATAAAAATCTCTAAGATTAAATAATTGAAAGCTTGATAATTCGTCAATGATTTAAATCACAGCTAACTTCTGCAATACATTCCATTTAATCATTTTATTGACTATAACTGACATCAAAAATTCCCTTTGAGGGTTGAAAATCCTAATAATCTACTTTATTTTGATTACAATAAAACTTATCTAGCACGTCACATATTGTAGCTCTATATAATATGACAAAGTTTGTGAAAATAGCTCTTTTTGCAACTTTAATTGAAAATTTCTAAAAATTGTGACGTAATGGAATAATTTGGAAACTGGATTTATATTCAGCGTTCAAAACAAATAAGAAACGACTAGTCTCGGTTAACTTTTTTTTGTTGAACAGTATTATTGAACATAAATAGTAATATTTAAAATTTATTTATTTCAATGTATTTTGCAAGAAAAAACTATAACTTTTCGCTTTGATGTCATAAATCAATAATGACACAAGAGCATTAAAAAAGCATTATTTAACAAAAGGTACAGACTACTAATAAGAGCGATATATCAATTCCATTATTCTTCCATTTAACTTTATTTAATGTATTTACAAAAATATGAATAGAAATAAAATATTAATTAAACATTAAAACTGTTTGTAATGTATATAAATACAACATAGGATGTGAATATTACAGATAAATATTGCATATAAATTTTGCACCGAGGAAGTTATTGCATGCGTAAGAGAAAAATGAGATAACCTAACCTGGAATGAGATAAGCTATACAACCAAACCTAATATTTCAAAGCAAGGCGCTCCTTTCCTCCGTAACTTGTATTAGTTTTCCCACTCATAAATGTAATATGTAATATAACACGTAATATCACTGTTACATCAAAGTTAGGATTAACAATTGTGCAAAATATAATTAAACAAATAATAAAATTAAATGTATTCAATATAAAGTCGAGATTTTATTTTTATAAAAATTAAATTCCGACTTTTTACCTTAAACGGGTGAAATGGGCGTTATGTCCCATATTTATTTTCCCAATTACAAATGATTTATTGAAATTGATTAAAGTCTTAATTGGGACTATGTTAAAAATTAAATAGAAAAAGTTAGTATATAAATTTTATACCCGTCTTTTATAGACTTTTATGCATGTGGCAGATTTAAATATAAAAGATTTAAATATAATTTTGCCGGTTTTGTCATAGCAAGCAAAGGATGTAAAGTAGTAACAATATTATATTGTAATAATGTTTTATTACAGCATTGTTGTATCATTACAAAATAATATGTATGGTATATATTATAGTTTTATATCATGTAGATATACTAACTACTAGGATCCTGATGTCGATGAGAGGGTTTCTGCAAAATTATTTAATTAATATTTTTTGTTTTATGCTTAGCTTTTATTCCAAGATCAACGATAAATTTCTTTTAATTTGCAAGGAAAGGGGTTTAATGTTATATTACAACAGTTTATTGGGGTGGAGGATATTATATTTAAATTCGTTCTGATATGAACTGTTACATGAAAAATGACTTGGAAATAATTATTTTTCAATAATCACGGAAGAAATAATCCTTTAGTGTTATGATAATACACAATAACGTTATACATATTTAGGTTTGTTGAGTGATCTTGTTTATGTTAAAGTTGTTTTATTGTTTCTTCAACCTTGTATATTGGCAAAATCCATCTCCATTAGCAATGAATGCATTACTCTGCTCATTAGCTTGCAAAGCGCGCCATTGAAAAAATTAAAAGTTTAAATGTGAACGTATTTGAAATGAGTATTCTGAAATGATATAGCACTTACCTTGGCTTGATTTTTGTTCTTGAAATTGCGCATTTAAAACGTGGAAAATTTTTTATAAACTTAAATTTTTAATTTCGTTAATATCATTTATTTAGAAATTTTTTTCAGTGTTTTGTTTAATAATTGATTATTATGCATATAATATATATATATATATATATATATATATATAAAGTTGGTTCATACGTGCTTTCGCATCTCATAATTTTATTATTTCATCATACAACATCTATAACTGTTTTCTTCAGTATATATTCTTCAATATTCTTTATATAGTATCTATTTTTTATCGTTGTATCGCGTATCCTGTATCACACACGATGACGCGTGACGTATGGCATATATCATGTATTATCGAAGAAAACGCGGTCTGTTGCGAGATCAGAACGACTTCACTAGCGGCGCGGTCGATGTTGCTAAATGCAATTTATAGGAAACTTTTATGAAATAGCGCCATAAAGGAAAGTAGGTCAGAGCTGCTTCTGACTGTAGATATATACTGGCTAGTACAATAACGTTTCATGATATAAGAAGCCAGAGAGCGCTACGGTACACCTATAACTGTACGAAGGCGATAAGAAAACAATTATTGTGTCATTCTACATATATTGCGAATAACAATCATTATAGAACTTCCCTATTCTTGAAAATAGAAATTAAGAGAATTACTCAGCAAATAACGAACTTCGATAAAATAGTAGCGCCTTTAATAATTACCGATTGATTTTCGAAGAATAATTTTGAATTTCACATTATAAATTATCTAGATTAAACATGTATTAGAAATCCATGTATACATGGCACACATGGAATCACAGTTTACTACGTGTAATACTATTATAGGTTTATTGAACGTAAATATGTATTGCTTTTTTTCGCTCTATTATACAATGCACGCAAATATACGTACGAATCGTAATACAAACTATATTTTTATATTAGACTTCTAATTTAGTTTTAGAAGATAATAGTGCTTTCTTTTGTGTATCTTAATCACAGGGATTTTGTGTTTATATTTACAAAAAAAAAGGAAAATTTTTTTATATAAAACACATAATATGATGAGTTGACAGTTCGTCTGTCATTCGAGACGTCATATTTGTAAAGACAAAATAAGTAGATAAGGAAAACTGATTTCGTAATTATTTTTCATTTTTCATGAAATTAAACTTTCCTGGGATCATTGATGTATGTATTGCAATCATAGAGAAGCATTTTTTAATTTTGTCAAATTAAGGCGACAAAAAACTAGAAGTACGAAAATAATAATTAGTCGATAAAAGAGACAATCATGAAGGATTTCCTTATAATATCATGTAATAAAATATAGAAACATGAAATTTAGTATAATATTAATAAATAAATAAATATATACATATATATATATATATATATATATATATATATATATAAAGGGTAAAAGAATATACATATAGTGTGTAAATATATATATGTATATTACATATTTTAAATAGATGAGAGATTTTAATATTGAGAGGAGTTTGCATGGGGGATGTTATTGACTTATGAAATTTTCTTCACTTATTCCATAATATTATACATTTCCCGAAGCTTTTATTTGCACGAACTTTCGTGTATTGAAAAGCATACTTTCGAATCCGGAAAGTTCGCAAACTATACGTATCACCGTTTTCCATTCTACTGTTTCACCATGGCTTATCCCGCTCTCCTTCAGTTTCTTTTTCATCTTTCGTCTAAAGTTTTCTTTTATCCAATGATACAATTTATCCTACTTCTTCCAGTCTGACTTTGTCTCCAATGTGATACAATTTATTTTACTTCCTCTGTCTTTATTCACGAATCGATAAAATAATGAAAAGAACTAAATAAATGCTGATCAGGTCGTGAATACTGAGTATTCATATGAAATATACAGAGAATATCCTAAATGCATTTGATTTTACCAAGATATATAAAGAATTAAAAATTTTTTTAAAACATTTTTTTCATTCTCAATAATGTTTTAGCTTTATTAAAATGGAATACTTTATTTCAATGTTTTATTCTGAAAAAATTATCAAATGTAAAACAATTCTATACAAAAATGATTTTTCAAGCCAGTTAAAAAGATATTTGTCTTAATTTACATGATAATTTAAATATAGGCAACTATATCTTTAAAAAGCTGATCGAATCACGAGAAATCGTCAGTTGGATATAAGCTCTCTTCAATCTTTCTCTTTTTCTTATCTGTCTGCTTTTTTTTGCCTGACATCGTATATTTTTAATTTTTTTCCACATCTGAATTCATACATTACATTGTCTCAACTATGCTTGCAAAGTTTTTGTTTTTTTCTCAACCTACGTTACATTTTATTTTTACAGAAGGATTGAAAATCAACTTATGATTATTTTATAAATTTGATTTTACTGTTTCGCTTGTCCTTAGCAATATCTTGTGTTTAGTGATTTTTCTTATCTTTTACGATATATTGATTCTTCAATAAAATTTATATTGTATGAAGGATATACATATATATATATATATATATATATATATATATATATACAGGTATATCTCTTTCTCGACATATCTTGGTATACTTTTACTGACATAATATATATATTGTTATTTTATTTTTATTTAATTTTCCACATAGAAATTTTATGCTTGATATATTTTATCATGATATTTTTTCTTATTGTTTATAATGTATTTTTCTTACGTTCTTGTGACTCATTCATTATTTATCATAATAAAGGCAAATAAATATGTCAAAATAATTCTTCCAGAACAGAGTTTTAAATTATCTATCAATGCTTTAATTTAAGTCGATATATTTATTATATATTTATATATTATTGGAAATATATATTATTTAACGTATACAAACAAAATCAAATACTATACTCTGATGAGGATGAATTCGAATCACAAAAGCAGACTCGTAAATTAGATTACGACCGTCTCTCGTGATATCTGATTGTTATATTCGATATTTACAAGTGCAATTTCAGCTTATAAATCATGAAACAAGAAACGATCGTAAATTTTACAGACAACTAATGACAAGGACGACAAACATGCATATTAATTTATCAAAGAACTGATCGTGATTCGTTGAGATAAAAAAACGAATCCGCGAAAAACATCAGACAAAAATAAGGCATTGGATAATATATATATCTATTATTTTTCTGACAAAGAAAGATAAAATAAGAAAGAAGAGAGAGAGAGAGAGAGAGAGAGAGAGAGAGAGAAAGTTAGTCATAAAATGAGAAATTTTTGAGGTTAATTTTTTCAAATATAATATATAAAACCCACACAGTATAAAACTCAATAGAAATGTTGCAGAAACGTTTCAAAGTTGTAAAACAGTTTCCAAATAACATTAAAACATCGTTAGAACATCTAAAAAACATAATATAGAAAACGTAGCATTTGAAACGTTTCTGCAACCTTCCATAAACGTATTATTGTAACAAAATAGCGGACATTTTCACGTATTTAAGATGTATATGAGACATTTTTGAGTAAATTTTGCAAAGATCTATGAAAGATTTTTGTTGTGTGGGAAAAATGTATTTTACTCATTTAAACCGAATTTGATTTATAGTGTTCTTATATAGGATTTTTAAAAAAAAATTCATAAAAGAACTTCCATTTTTCCGGCTTCTACAGTGGTTTCCTTCTTTAAGGTAATCCTAACGCCGTCCTGTTTTATCGATAAAACAATTTTTGCGTACTCTTTTCTTTTTATTGATTAAATAAAATAATAAATGCTTTATTTTTAAGATTAAAGTACATATAGAAACAAAGCGCGAATCTATCGATTTTATGTTAAGAATAACAAAATTTTTAATTTTTTAATTTAAAAAAATTTTTTTTTGTTTTTTAATATAAAATCGATAAATTCGCGTTTTATTTCTATATGTACTTCAATTGTAGAAAAGCATTTATTATTCTATTCAACCAACAAAAAGAAAAGAGTGCCCAAAAATGATGTTTTATCAATAAAACACAACGGCGTTTAGGATTCCCTTAAGTAGCTAAAGAAACAGTTATTTAAAAATTTAAATGTTATAAACGTTTTTGTGTTAGCGTGTATATATAAAATATGTTTGAAAATGCAACTAGATGATTTTAATCGTGATTACATATTTCTCTTTTTATTCTCCAGTCATATATGTATACGTAAATGAATACATTGACAAAAGTATAACTTCGATATGACGTTTAGGGTAAATATTATTTTTCTCACATTATTATTGACGGCGTAATAGTTATTTTTTGAACAAATATGTCTGAGAGATTTTTCAATAGCGGGAAATATAAGTTAAATATATTTTGCATATTTTATATAAATGTTCCGTTGATCGAGTATTTATCTGAAAGTTACTTTATTGAGTGCTAGCGCATGTGATAAGTATCTGCAACGATGAAATTTCTTTTATGATATTAAAAACGGTTAATTGAATGAGAAATGCCTCTTTTGATGATAGTAATAGCGTTCATTGAACATCGTCCATGAGGTTTATCGTGCATTTAGGTCTATCCTTTTTGTGTTATATTGCTATATACGTAACGCTTGCTAGTAAATATTCTGTAATGTGTTTGTTGTTTATTAGATTATTAATATTATTTGACATTTTTCCAAAAGGTATATAATTAATAAAACATGTAATATATTAGTTGCAACATGCTCTTTTTATCGATTATCAACAATAATATTACCTTGATTTTTCACTTGATCAATCAGACTACGTAAAATTGAAAGAAACAAAGAGTCAATTTTCTGTAAGAAATTCAATCGTATTTGAAAGAAGGAAAGAGGAGGGAAATAGAGAAAAGGAAGGGGTGAAGGAGAAGGAAAGAGAGGGAGGGGAAATAAGAACATTATTAAGAGCAAGAGTGAAAGATATAAGGTTGAGGGTGACCATGGTCGATTGTTTATGAGGTTGATTCAGCATTATAGTGAAGAAAACTGGCGAAAAACTCGTTGAGAGAGTCAAACTACTTCAAATTTAAATTTTTAAAACATCATGTTATTAGTCAATATTTTTTTGTTACTATATATATATATATATAATCAATATATTATGAAAATTCATGAAATTCATTCAGAAGATCTTACATGCATATTTTATATATCCATAACTTATTTGTTCTTCAGAAGTTTGTTCTTTAATGTTACTTTAGCTTAAGCAAAAAAATTAATCTAATAAATTTAATATTTTGTACGAAAAAATAACAATGAAAGAAGTACTTCTTGTCTTTGAATATGTATGTATGTTTCCTATATTTCGATCTTTTTAGATTTGTTCAATTTCTTGGGTAAATCAAAAAGCAAAAGTGCAGAAGAGAGTTATCATTAGTCAAATGCATAATTTATTTCTTGCGATTCATAAGAGTGCAGATTTTTCTACGAATCTGTTTTTATTTTAATTCGACTCAGAATTATTTTGTCGAGGAAACTTTACTGCGTTTCATTATATATGTATAAAATTATGCAATACTTCAATGTTCAACTATTTTTTACATCTTTGTATAATACAATCACCTTCTATTCCTTTTTTTTCTTCATAATATGATAGTTTCCATAATTTTATTTTATAACTTAAATTATGGATGACAGAGGTATTCTGATGTTACAATAAAATGTAAGGAGTAATTTTTTGTAACAACTCGAATTTTTCTCTTTTTTTGCTTCAAAAAAGAATACCTATCAACAATTTAATATCTTAAAACGTTTTGACAAAAAAGCTTATTAAATTCCTATTCTTTTATCGAACAGTTTATACTTCAGAACAAGGAAAGAGAAATGATAAAATTAGATAATACCAAGCGATCAATAATTTATGAAATAAAAATATAGAGAAGCGAAAGCGCAAAAAGCAAGAATTTGATAAGAACACTAAAACATTAAAAAAACAAATAGAAATAAAATTTGTATCGTGTATGTTCTAAATTTTTATTACTCATCAGAATACTCGCGAACAAGAATAAATTCAAAAGCATTTTGATTAGAGAATATACAAAAAGTAATATGCAATATGCAAAGTATACAGAAACGAATTCTTCCTCATTATCTGCATTTTATCTACATTCCATCTCATATATCTCGAATACTACGTGTAGAGAGATTGGGCGCGAGAGTTTCTGACAGCGACTGTACTCGCGCTGGAAAATCCATTTCGTTTTAACTTTACGTTCAAATTGAATGTTTTGTAGTTGTGTGTCGACTTGGGTGAGATGTAGCTGCCAGGGTAGAGAAACGAAGAAGGGGTAGGTAGGTAGGTAGGTAGGTAGGTAGGTAGGTTGACGTGGTGGAAGTTGATAGAAGATAGGAGATGGTAATGGAAGGGGTTGGTAGAGAGGGATCGCACGAGTCTGGCACGGGGGAAGGTGGATAGGGTGGTAGAAAGAGAGTTGTGGAGGTACCCAAAGGAGAAAGGCAGGTGGCCGTATTTTGCTCTCCCTCTTTAAATCACATTCATCAGAGGCAGATGGCCGCACCGCTCCATTCCGTTTCTCTCTGCTTCACTCCGCGTAGGGGTGGTACACAGTACACGGTACTAAAGAAGGTGCAGCACCCGCGAGAGGTTATAGGCAAGGGGGTAGATCCGTGTACCGGAGGAAAGAGAGCGGATGAGCGAGATGGTCGATGAGGGGCCAGAGGGGAGGGGGAGGGGAAGGGGAACAGGGGTATAGAGGAGAGAGACTGGGAGACGTGCGGATATTGATTCCCACGGGATATGCGCGCGTTCAACGAGACTCGGAAGTCTGAAATGTACATATGCTGTTTTTAAGAACGTATGCATAATGCGTACTTTGTAGGATTGCTATTATATGTACCATTGACCAAGCATCAAGATACTAGCAGAATTATTCCGTTGTATAATAATCATAAAGTATATTAAAGACGCAATTTAATTGTAAAAAGATGTAATATCAATAGCGAGAAATTCTTTCGCGGTAAAAAATTGCGACATTTGTGATTCGATCACAAATGCTTAACGCAAACATGATACTGATGTAATGATAGGAGCTAAAAGCTAATTGTATTACTATATTATATTGCTACATTATTGATGTATGTTAAAAATTTAGTGATTACAATTGTTATGACGAAACTAATAAACTAATGATTACATAAAAATATGCATAAATTAATAAAAATTAGTAGTTAAATTTTTTACAAATATATACACAATAATAATGTGCATATATTGCTACTCCAACCAATCGATTTTGTAGCTTGCAAGAATCAACTTTAGGAATCATAGTAGAAATCCCAATTTTATTTTGTTTGTATATTAATCCCATTTGCATTCATCATTATTAATGTTACAAGTTAGTATTTGGATATTTGGTTATATTTAAAACATTTAATAAATGATAAAGTCAAACTCGATTAAGCATATTGTTCTAATAAAACTGATCACTGGAAAATGTTTGCGTTTGTTGAGTTAGTTGAGTTAATTGGACTCATACAGACATGAGTGAACGAGTATTACAAGAAAAAAATAGATGAAAGCAAAAGAATAGAGTGGCTGCACAGATTGTGAAGAAATGAAGCAAAATATAAGAATAATTTTAAAGTTGTAATCTTTAGACAATGGCTTAGATAATGGATATGTCATAAGAGAGACTTTAAGAAATCTCGAGGAAGAAAACATCGAAAAGAGGAAGTAAAAAATACTATGTTTCTGATACTATAGTTTCATGATTTCCCTCATCTTCATATTCTCTCCACTTCGCTTGGTTGATTGGTTGGCTGGTTGGCTGGCTAGATAGTTCGCTTGGGGCGTAAACCAACACACGTATGCTACTACAAACTCCACTCTACGACATCCACCATTGACTTGCTTCGACTTGCCAACCAGTTCAGGTTAACCACCTTGCTAGACTGTCTGCCTGTCTACTTGCTATCTAGTAACACCACCACGATCATATCTTCGATGTTGTTACTCATCACTACTACCAACATTATTACTACTACAGCGACAACAGCCAGTCATTGTTACTGCTGTTGGCGTTACTCCGGCTACGATCTATAAGCATGTTTCATGAATGAGATCCACGTGCAAACCACGTGACTACTACTGTTTGACTGATTTTATTTGTACGATGTTAACAATAAGGAATATAATTTATGATATGTTTTATATTTCTTCTTCACAGTTAGCTTCTAACCAGTTATGACACGCACTTTAATAACGAGAAATTCTTAAACAACACATTCTAAATATCCAATGACACAATTGCATCTTATTTGCATAACACTCTATATTGATTCTGCCTACTGTATGAGACTGTGTTGTAACTTCTTTTACTTTTGTGTTTAATTCTAATCTCATTCGCTCCTGCTACTATACGATAAATAGTCGATCAGTATGGTACAAGTCGAAAAGGATAGATGTGAAAAAAATTAATAAAATAAAATCAAATTTAAATCATCCTTAAATCGCATATTAAATTCATATATGTATCACGCACGTAATTTGAATAAAAAACCCAGACAGCATGTCCAAAATTGGAGCATAAGACATCTTTAAGATGTTTTTAAGATATCTTTGGAATATCATATCATAAGATTTCTTAAAGATGTCTTAAAGAATCCTTAATAATATCTTATGCATCAATTTTGGATATGGTGCTATCTAGGAAAAAATCGAGACATTATTATCGGGTTATTTTTATATTATGTCAAATAAATTTGTGCTTGATAGATTGAACCAGTTGATAAATTTGAAACAGATAATTATAGAATATACTAATTCGTAAAAGATAAGACTTCAAATTTTATATCGCTGCCCAAAAGGCAAATGCACATTATATAGCAATTGAACATATAAATGACGTAATTTGACATCAAAATGACATCATATGACAAGAAAATGATATGCTCTTGCTACCTGAATAGATAAATCGATGTCTATCGCAAATCGCGTCGAGTTTATTCAATAAGCTCAAAAAGACAGTAAAGTTATAAAAAGTACAAGGGTAGTATCCATGATTCTAAGGATTTCTGTTGAGCGACGCGGGCCATACGCGTTCCTGTCGGAGTCGCGCATTGAGAAGGAGGGAAGAAGTAGGCTCGTGCTCTGCGAATCCCGCGTGAGTAGGAGAAACGGGTAGTCACGAGAGAGTAAGATGATTGCGCGTATATATTGAGTGGTTAAGGGAGACAGAGAAAGAGAAAGGGAAGAGGAAGAAAGGGAGGGAGGGAAGGAGAAGGAAAGGGAAAGAGGAAGAGGAAGAGAAAGAGAAGCGTTGAATAGAACAAGTAGCAACGCTAAGTTTTATGGTGAGGTGACCCACCTCGCTTTGAATCCGCGGCACTATCACGGTAGCACGCAAAGCGCGCGATGCACGCAACCTAACCTAACCCCTAATCGCAACCTAACCTAACCTAACCTAACCTAACCCTAACCTAATCTTAACGTAACGCCTTGATTCACAACGTTCGTAATCCGTGCGCTCAGGCTCAGGGTGCATAGCCTAACCTTACGATCCGCGCTCGCGCGCGTGCCCGCGCTCGCGCGGTGAAACAACAAAGGATCTTCCTTGTCACGAAAGTGTAACCATCAAACATACAGTTTGCCATTGCCGCTACTACTGCCGTTCGTTCGTTCGCTCGCTCATTCGTTCATGACCGTTAGTGTGGTCGCTCCTTTTCGTACAAATCACGAGAGTCGCATTCGATGCTTACATTATTGTAGCACCTGTCGACCAGTGACGGTGTCGTTCGCGACATATTACAACAATTCGGTTTTTGGTCGTGCGTAACATCAAGATCGTCAACACGATCGACATAGTGGTCAATCGCTTCCGCTTTCGGTGCTTCTGATTGACACAATTTGTTCGACTTTGTCATATTTTTTTCGAAAAAATAAATTCCTAATACTTAATGTGAAAAAGCCACTTTCGCGGTAAGACATTCAAATGTCTCGATAATCGAAAACACCTAGATCTCTCGAATATGATCTTTCGCGCAAGTTTCGATCCAAATCGCGGTCAGCAGGATATATATTATTCGCGCGAGTCATGAATTATCACATTCGCGTTACGAGC
This sequence comes from Nylanderia fulva, assembly GCF_048542155.1. Lineage (NCBI taxonomy): Eukaryota > Metazoa > Arthropoda > Insecta > Hymenoptera > Formicidae > Nylanderia > Nylanderia fulva. Next base: position 564,024 of record NW_028190676.1, read on the forward strand.
TACTACGCGAGTCGCGATTGGTGAATACACTGAAGCGAGTTAAACCGATTCTCTCTCGGAGTGTGATACGACGAGGTTGACATCGTGTTGCAGCAAAATCATACGATGAGCGACGGTATAGTCGGTGCAATTGCGATCAGTTTGTTCGGTACTAGTTGTCAAACTGTGTCTGTGCGTGATAGATTGCTTTTCATTCACAAAGACTCGTTCCAGGCGGCGAGAAGAAACATCGGGTCAGTATGGATGCTGGTTATTCCATTCTCAATAACGATCTTGAATCTTGCAGAATGTATAACCAGTATTCCTACAAGGTAAGTCGAAATCTTTGATAATAATTAGTATCAAGATCAATTTTTTATTTAAATTTGTTCTCTAAATTTAAAAAAAATTAAAGAAACAAATTATTATTAATTTAGAGAATATCGATAATCAAAGGAAAAGCGAGATCAGTAGGTTCTTCAAGGATTATTAACAAAAAAGTGTAAATTTTAATAATATTGCGAATCTATATTTTATATATATATATATTCTATTTTATAATTTATAAGACTCTATGTTATTAAGGCTTGCTCTAACAATAAGTTGCGAGTATCACATTATAGATATTACACCGTTTAAAAAACTATCGATGTCCTCCAAATTTTTGGACAATTTAAAAACATTTTTTCTCAAGGAAAGTATAAAGAAATTATCATTTTTTGCAAGTTTCCAATTTTTATCATTATTGGTATATTTTTGTATTTAAGTTTTAAATTGAAATTTTATTAAAATAAACTCTACCTAAAATTAAATAAAAAATTCAATTGTGTTAATCTTTTAACTTCATAAAGTTTAATTTGTAAAAAAACCCTCCTTTCTCAAATAGCTCGGAAATTATTACTATCTCGACATTTTCGCTAAAAAAATTCTCTTCAATTTGATTAGAGAGAATCTGTTATTAAAAAGACAACTTGTCTTTTTAGGAGACTTTGTACGCGCGCGCGCACACGTGTGTGTATGTGTATAATTATTAATTAAAATATTTTATATCAGATGGATAGCAAATGTAAAAGCATACTTCGTTGAGAGTATGTTTTTAATTAATTAATAAAGATAAAATCTTTTATTTCGCCAGTTACTTTGAATGGTTAATGATTATCTCCTAGACAGTACACAATATTTATGATAAAGATTTATAAATATTTATGAATATATATTTTTTTCAAATATTATATAAATATTTTTAAAATGTTTTATAAAAACCTTTACCGTATTATTAAAACATAGATTAAATATTTTATATGATATTTATGGTATGTAAAGATAAATATTTATAGTAATTATTTTGTAAATATTTTTTAACTAAATTAGTTCTTTCATTTACCGCTATGTGACGTATCTTTCTCGTATTTGATTTTCGTTGTGAGAATTATATAAGGTTGGCAAAAACAGAAATTAATAAAATTAAAAATGTCATAAAATTATTGCTCTTTTTGAGCTAAATTCTGCAACAGAATGCCTTTTAACAAATAAATTTACGTTTATATCGATGTGTACGTAAATTTATTTGTTAAACTACTCTGTTGCCTAAGTATTATTCAGTATATCCAATAAACAAGTTTTTTATTTGCCAGTAATGATAAAAATTATTTTTATTCATATACGACCAAACTCTGGCTATGGTTACATAAAAGTAGATCATGACGTTTCGACCATTGATTTCGGTCCTTTTCAAGTGAGCTACAAGTATACACAAAAGATTTTTTGTTAAAAAGTACAATTATAAGAGTACATCTACTAACAAAATTATAATACTTTATAGTAAATTAAATAAATCAAGATTGCCTAATTATTCCACAACAAAATTTCTTTCCCACATATTAAAGATTATCAAATATTAAAATAGATGTTTCACATTTAAATTGACTTTATAGAGTGACAAGTCATGTATGATAAACTAGCCGAGAAACATAATGAGGCGACCTGTTTATTTAAAAGAGTTTTTTCAAGTTGTTATTATTTTGTCATATATAGGACTTAAATTTTCCGTGTCCTTATGTAAATTAACATGACAATACAATTAATTTACATAAGGACACGAAAAATTTAAATCCTATATATGACAAAATAATAACAACTTGAAAAAACTCTTTTAAATAAACATAGGTTGTTTATTCATTTTGTTTCTCGGCTGATTTACCATACATGACTTATCACTTTACAAAGTTATTTTAAATGTGAAACATTTATTTTAATATTTGACAATCTTTAATATGTGGGAAAGGAATTTTGTTGTAGAATTCTCAGGCAATCTTGATTTATTTAATTTACTATAAAGTATTATAATTTTGTTAGTAGATATACTCTTATAATTGTACTTTTTGACAAAAAATTTTTTAAAATGAGAAATATTTTTATCGGCTCTCAATCTTAAGAATAATATATATGATATTTTAAATCGGCCAATAGAGCCCAAACACAAAAATTAATTTTTTGGAACTGTCTCTCTTGGTTTGAGATTACTAAGTTCCATATATAAATTAATCTCGAACTTACATATGGAGAAAATAAGCGAGAAAAATATAGGTCCGATGAAAGACATCTGAGCAAGTTCTCAGGATAAACTAGACATGAAAATGGGTTGAAATAAGATTAAAATAAAATGAAAATAAAAGTCAATCAATCATGCACGATGTATCCGTTCGAACATCTTTTGTAAACGTGAATTTCATTTAATAATAAAAATATATTTCTATCGATTTTTCTTTACTTTAAATCTTGTTCAATGATCTTGTGTCGTGAGTTCTGAACTTGTTTCGAGTTCCTCTATCATATTATAGAAAAAAAACATATCGGATCCATTTAAAAAAATGAAGATGACCTTGGTATCTTCGAAGCGCCTTCACCTGGACAAAAATTATTATCGCCATATGATAGCCCCCTTCGTATCGTGCAATTTTTGTTACACAAATCTTTCTCTGGGCCTCATACATTCGAAGATATTTAAGGTCCTAATAGTTATTGCCCCACCCTGTATATATTGTTTAATGAAGATCGTGCACTCGAATTAATGTATTTTATTTTTGTAAATGAGGATTCGAAAATATATAGGAAAAAAAAGATTTAAATAAGGTGATGTGGAAATCTATTGACATTAAATTTAAATATATACCATCTATTGGTTTCATTGCAATATATAATAATTATATTAAACAAAAATATTAATATTATATTTGGAAATATGTTTTATTACATATATAATAAGTTTATATACAGACCCCGATATACACGCACACATATGTGCAATTAACATACGTATTTCATTTTAATGTTATCTTTAATGTAATATGTAATTGTAATAACATAATAATAAAAAATAGCGCACGGGGTGATACGCGCCAACGCACTGTGTATGATTCAAACATTATCCCTGAGGTTGAATGTCTTATGTCTCCGCGCGCAATCTAGATGCAATGAAATAAAAAAAGTGGGGATGGCAGTAAGCGAAATCGGAAAGAAAATTTCTTTTTCGATAACAAAATTTCCTTATTGGACCATCACTTATGTTCTGACATCCGACTGCGACATACGACTTATTGTAGACCAGGCCTAAGGCAATCATGACCTTAGTGTTACAGTTTTAAAAGTTAAAACTTGAATGAATCGACTAATTACAGTCAAATATTAAGGTCATTAGTTGCCTTACTATTGGACCGTGGTCGATTCGCTTAAATTTTAAGGGCCGAAGCACAGACTTTTGCATAACGCTTAATGCATAAGATATAAGAGATTCAACCAATCAGATGAGTCCTTCATTTCCATTCTCAGAATGAAAATGAAGGACTTTGATTAGTTGATTCTTTTATGCGTTATGCAAAAGCCTATGCTTCGACCTTAAGTCTTACTGCTAACGTTTTTCTATGTGCCATGGCCTTTAGTCACTATATATATTATGTTCCCCGTAAAACTACAATTTTTGCCCAATTCCTTTTTTTTCTAAAACCCTGTGATGTCCAAATATTTGACTGTCAAATATATAATTAATAAAACAAACATGCATTATATAATTTTATATAATACATTATATAATTTTATATAATGCATGTTGTGTGTGTATGCGGTGTCCCGCAAGAGCACTTGTACCAACGCTCGGGAGTAGGTAAGGCACAGTAAACTAAACAGAAAAGTTTTATACCATTTTGTGATATTTGTAATAATGATTGAGTTATTAATCAAAATATCTAAGCAAATGAGCGGGTGAAAAGCGGTAGGCCAGAATTGATAGGCATGTAAGATGACTTACTTGTTTACGTCACTTATAATTAATTGAAGCATTATTTGTGCAAAAGACAGAGTCATGCAGCGAGCGGTGAGCAATGTCACCACGCCAAAAAATAAGATGATATTTTTGTTATTAAGCGATGTAAACAAATAGATCATCTTATATGCTTACCGATTCCTAGGCCTATCGCTTTCTACCTGCTCATTCACTCAGATTATATTTGGTATAAAACTTTCTCTTCAGTTTACTGTGTCCTATCTGCTCACGAACGTTGTAAAAGGTATTTTGGGATACCTTGTATATACGTGCACATACTATAGATATACGAGTACCAAAGAGTTTCCGAAATATGTTAAGGAAATAAATTACATTTACCTGCATGTTATTCATTACTATCACCTTCAATATAGTCTCCTTGAGAGCTACACATCGTTCCCAACATTTCTGCCATAGTTTAAATGCATTTTAAAAATCCTTCTTTATCAAACTTCATCACCGTCCGCGATTCTGTTTGCGTCTTTTGTATTGTCAAATATTTTGATATTTCTTGATTTTAATTTTTTAGAAGAGAAAGAAATCTTAGGAGGCTAAATCTAGCATATAAAAAGAATGGAGGACAACTGCCATGTGTTACCAAAAATTATGTCACAATTGGTATTAAGTAGTAGCGTATTAAAAGTCGTGATGAAGGACCTAATTTTTTGTGTGCTTCTCTGAACGTTTTTTTTTCTGACTTCTTCCGATTTCTTCCTCTTCTCAAAATGAAACTCAAGATGAAGGATCGAATGTTTGATTACATAAAGAATATCTGAATCATGGGTAGTGATCAACATTCTGACAAAGGATTTTCAGAATGCATTCAAATCATAGCAGGAAGGTTGAGATCGATGTATTACATTCTCAAGGGGATTACATGGAAGATGATGTTGGTGAATAAGGTTCAGAGTGAGTGCAATTTGTTTTTAATGACATATTTCGAGAACTTTTAAATATCACTTTATACTTAATAATAAAAAAAATTATAATAACTTCCTAATTCCTTATTATATTCAATGGATTGGCCGTATTCGTGATTTGTGTTTTTGTTCTTCTTTATCCCTGCATCACGAAAAGTTCTCTTACTTTCTTTACTTTTTTACTTTGTCTTTCTCTTTATTGCTACCCACTACTATCGCAATCAGCACTACTACCACTACCATACACCGTTTATATTCCCTGTTCAATCTGAGAGAGATTTGAAACGTTCGTCTAAATTAAATCTCTTCCATAGAATACCATTGTGTCTGGCATCGCACGATCAATGTTTCCAATCGTATGTATTCATCCATCCATCGGATCTTTTACTATACATAAAGCAATAGAATATTAATATGATTTATTTACGAAGGACGTTTATTTACGTAAAATTATTTATTCACGCATAGAAAACTTTAAACTAATAATCTATCTTTATAATTTTTACATCACACAATAATTCTCAATGTTTCATTAATTATTGTACATCTTTTGATACCTCTTATCATTTAAATGCTTTTATTATGATAGAATCCGTTTATATTTGGTTTGATTTAAAATATTCAACTATACATAGCCTTTATGTTACTTTGATCTGAAGAAGGAATAGATTTTGAAAATCGAAACATGAACACCTTACGACGTTGGAGGGCGATTAAATCGATAGATCCATCGTGTCCATCGAATTAGTGCAATTTTCCCTGTTCCAATGCAAGTTCCTTTTAAGAAAGATATCGGACAAGCTCGTTCCAAAAATCTACTTTAAAAAGCACTCGGGACGATCCTTTGAGAAGCAGAATTTTTCCCTGGGTAATATCGCCCGTAGATAGATACCTAATGCATTTCTAGAGGTTTATATACTCGCTTCTTCCACCTCCACAAGCGAACCTTTCCCTCTCCCTCTTTTATCCTTACCCCTACCACACTGAAGTAGTAACAACCTGCCATCCGCTTTCGTCCCTTTCTCCTTATCTCCTTTTTCATTCGTCTCTCGAACCTCGCTTTCCCTTTCCTCTTCTCTGTATATATCTTCCTCTGCGCTCCTCTTACCTTCTCTTTCTCTTCCTCCCTCCTCCCTCTCATTCTCTCTCTTTCTCTCTCTTTCTGTCGCTCGTTTATTTCTACTCTTTTCCTCTGGCCGTTTCAACTTTTCATTCGGTTCTCTCCTCCTCCGTTAAAACAAAATGAAAGGCGAACCCGGTTGGTATCCATAAAAGAATGAATAAACGTAGATTGAAAGGGCATAAAAGAGTATGTACACGTATATACATACAACACGAAACCAAGATGAGTATGTATTGTGAATGCGCGCACGCATGCGAGCGAGAGCCGTGAGAGGGCGGACGTATTTATACATTTGTATCTACGTATTGAAGAGAACAAATTAAAATCCGCAATCGCGGTAGTACAATGTAAATTTGTTTTAACGAACGTAGGTAATTGAATTTCTCCGCGTGCGTTACGTATTTAGACACACACACACACACACACACACACACACACACACACACACACACACACACACACAACACATATACTGTAATATATAACGTAGTAATATTATATACTGAATACAAAATTTCTCCTTTCTTTCTTTCTCTTTGTCGATAAATTGCCGCGTAATTATAACATTTTGAAATAATTTTAAAATTATTACAATATAATAAAAATTGTAAGATATATATAATGCTGAATCATTATTATTATTTTTATTATTGTATCAAGATTTTAAAATAATAATTATCGAGAGTATAGATAAAATAATGAAAATATATCACAAATATTTACTGTGATAATTAAAACGATTTTGTTTTAATTACCAGCTATCTTTTCCGTAGATTCTAGAGATCTTTATTATCGCTGAGCGCAAGTCAAAATATTCGCTTACAATATTATACAAAAGTTTATTGCCATAAGAAACTGTGTGCTGTGTCTTTATTAAATTACATTTCGTAAAGCTGGTATTTTAGATGAAACTGGGTTATGCAATGTATGCGTCATCTTCTTCGCATAATAGTATCTTTTTATTCTGCCGGCGGTTTATAATGTTTGGAAATAATATCGCCTGCGGTTAGAAATCCATCGTTATAAATAATCTACATTTTATGTAAAGTAGACATAAATACTAAAATACGTATATCAGAAGTTCTAGACAACGTGTTATTAACTTTTGTAATTGATATTATTATTTAAAATTATGCAGAGAATTATTCTCTCGACTGGTCATAAAGGTTCTTATGTGAAGTTAAAACATTTTTCTAGACTATTTTTCTTGTGCAATTTTAAATAATGTATAACAATAAAAATTAATAACACATTGCCTATAGAAAATTCATGGCTCATTGTAATGTATTTCCATTATATGATATTGCATATACTCACACATATAATAATTAATGTAATTTATAAATTATATAAAATTACCAGCCATTTCGATATTTGAATTTATATTAATGTCAAATGTATATCTAGTGAAAGTTGAGGTTCTTATTTCAATAAATATGAAAAAACGACGTTTATGTTGAAACAAAATTAATTTATAAAAATATTAGGTGATTAGTTTCTATTGCCATGTTAATTAGATTATGAAAATGATTTTCGTTATTAATTTTTCTTAAATAAGTCATTATATTGATACGATAAGTTTTGATAGTAAATGATTTCAATTCTAGATGCAATTATGTCTCAAGTAATTTTATTTATGTGAATCAAAAATTAAAATTATGCATCGAATAATTATCACAAATAATTTATTCTATAATTCTAGCTATGGAGCGGCAAGCAATGTCATTAAAGTTTTATCGACTGATTTGAATAAATAAAGAAGAACGAGTAAGATAATTTGAATTTGAAATTAAATCAAAACCAGGAAAACAAGAAATGTATTTGTGCGGAATACAAATATAAATATAATAAATACATATATAAATTATAAATGCAAATAAATAATTTTAAACAACTAAGATTAAAACACAAAAAATAATTTTAATATTATAAATATAAATACAAAATAAATATAAAATAAATATAAAAATTATAAATATAAATAAATAATTTTAAATAACTATAAATAGTTATAGACATGTAAAAAAATTATAACTATACACGTAGATTATTATTTCAAATATCTTTTTCAAATATATATGTATGTTAAATGTGCATAGTGTTTTTGTACAATAAAATATATGATTACATAAAAGTTTTCAAATATCACCGTTTAAAGGTATGTAAAGATCTATATTATGTGTTAAAATGTGTTAGAATACTATATATATATATATATATAGTATTCTAACACATTTTAATATATATATGTATATATATATATATATATATATATATATATAGGAACTATATCTATGCATGTATTGGAAAAATATATGAAAACTATTGAGAATTGTCACAAACACGGGCTCGATGGAAATAGTTAAATTACATAATTCTCGAAAATAAAATGAAATATCAACAGCGAGATTAAAAAAATATTTGCTTCAAAAATATTTTAGATATGAAACTATTATTAAAACATGGAACTATTGGAACTATGTGAAAACTTGTCGAGAATCACCAAAAAAACGATAGACATAACTAGCACAATGTAGTATTTCTCGAAAATAAAGTTTCAACGACATGTAAAAATGAGAAAATAAAGTTTCATGAGATTAAAAAATTGTTTAAAAATATACAAAAGCTCATATTTTTGTTAAAACACATATACATAACAGAAATAGAATTCTTGATAAATTATAGATTTCTTCTTTGGTCGAAATTGTTTTTCAGAAAGTAAGAAGCTATATCATTTTTTAAAGATATTTTTGAATTAATTTTTTAATAATTTTTTAATAAATCTTTTTTTGAAATCAGTCAGGAATTATAATTGTAGATGCAAGTAGAATTGATATAACTTTTGATTTTTAAAAGTGGAGTGTTAACTTTAACATAAGCTTTGAAATGAAATAATCTCTGACTGATATATATACATATCCCAGACAGCATAGAATATTTATAAAATATTTATAATAATTATTTTAATATTTTATAAATATTTATCATAAATATTTTATTAATGTTTTTGGAGTCTTATATTTAATAGATCATAAATATTTATCATAAATATCAGAAAATATTTATGATAAATATTATGGTAAATATTATAAACATATTTATTAAATCATTATGATATAAATTTTTTAAAATTTATATTTTCTTTAATAAATATTCGGCAAGAAATCACGAGTAAAAAGACACAATCAATGATTTTTTAATCAAAATGATCGGTTGATATAGTCTAATCTAAAACGAAAATCAAATATGAGAAAGATACGTCATATAGCGGTAAATAAAAGAACTAACAATTTAGTTAAAAAATATTTTCAAAATAATTACTATAAATACCATAAATATTATATAAAATATTTAATCTATGTTTTAATAATATGTTAAATAAAGGTTTTTATAAAACATTTTCAAAATATTTATATAATATTTGAAGAAAATATACATTCATAAATATTTATAAATTTTTATCATACATATTCTGTGTTGTCTGGGATATATATATGTATATACATATACACACATATATATATATATATATATATATATGTGTGTGTGTGTGTGTGTGTGTGTGTGTGTGTGTTTTAAGATTATAAAAATAATTTCTTGAATATTTTAAAAGATAAATTACAAAAATTGTATTTTTATTCTACATAGTTTTCTCATACTTTTATGTTTAATATTTTTAATTGTTTCATTCAGATAATTTAGAAATATTAAAGATATAAAAATTTTTGACCTGCAATTTAATTTACTTGGTAAAATTTAATAGTTGGGCAGAAATAACTTTTCTACTATATTTTCTATATTATTATTTCTTCTTAAAAGACTTCGTCTAATTTTATACTTAAATTTTTGAAAGAATGTTATCAAACTGAGCATTGACTCTGCATAAAATTTCTGCCGGTTTAACAGTACTGTTTTTATTATATAGAAAGCGAATATTATATATATCGTGTCACAGAAACATTAATATATACTTTGCTCAGTTATTTGGATAAACTTTCATTAAATGTAATTGAATGACTAATAGCAAAAGCATAGAGGGAGTTTCCTCTAAAATTTAAAAAAAAATTTAATTAAAAAAACTATATCGTCGCACTACCCAAAAAATTGGCAATATTTTGGTATCAATTTTAAGAAAATTATGTCGGAATCTTGTATTGTTTTCCCTGATAGAATGTTGCATATATCAAAACTGTTATTCACAAAACTGTCCGCTCTAGAAAGGCTATCTTTTAAATCTATCAGGGAAAACAATACAAGATTCCGACATAATAGTTTCATTGGACGTTGTTTCATTATTTACTAATGTTTCCGTAGATCTTGCATTAAACGGTATCAATAATAGATGGCATTTTATAGAGTCACACACAAAGATTCCCAAAAATGAATTCATAGGTATGATAAAATTTATATTAACTTCTACATTTTTCACTTTCAATAACATAACTTACAAACAAATTTATGGGACTCCTATGGGTTCCCCACTTTCTCCGATCATTGCCGATATAGTCATGCAGGACTTGGAAACATTGGTAATTAGTAATTTAAATTGCGAAATGACTTTTTATTTCCGTTATGTAGACGACATTATTTTATGCACTTCCGCTGACAATATTACATATGTTTTGAACGAATTCAACAATTATAACGATAGACTACAATTTACATTGGAAAAAGAGGATAATCGGTGTATAAGCTTTTTAGACATAATGATCAAAGTAATAGATAATAAAATTTATTTAGATTGGTATCACAAAAAGACATTCTCAGGTAGATTACTTTCATTTTTTTCAAATCATCCGACTTGTCATAAAATAGGAACAATTTATAACTTGGTAGATAGAGCTTTATTACTATCACATCCACAATTTCACAAAAAAAAATATAGAGAAAGCTATTAACATTTTGCTATCCAACGGTTATCCTCTTGATCTAATTTTCACAGAAATAAAACGCAGATTAAAAAATCTCTCAACTAAGAAATTTAACAAGCCTAATAATAACAATATAACAGATACTATTAATATTAATACTAACATTAAATATTTTGTCATACCATATATAGAATCAATATCTGAGAAAGTTGCTTCAGCAATAAGAAGACCTGACGTAGTGGTAGGATATCGTTGCATTAAAAAATTGAATGACTTCATAAAAGTTCAAAAGGACAGAAATAATTGCCCCACGAATTCTAACGTTATTTATAAATTGAATTGCAACGATTGTGACGCCACATATGTCGGACAGACAAAAAGACAGTTAGAAACGAGACTTAAAGAACATAAAAATAATATTAAATTAGACTCTGCTAGACATTCGGTTGTCACGGAACACATTCTAAACGAACAACATACATTTGACTGGGACAATATTAAAATTATGGATCATGAAAAGAATTACCATAAAAGACTAATATCTGAAATGATCCACATTAAAGAACAGAAAAATGGAATTAATTTAAATAAAGACACCGAATTGTTAGACAGTAGTTATTTTGACATACTTAAAAAATTTGCTGAATCATAATTTAGAAAAAACATTGGTAATAAATAAATACATCACGCTCTCTATTTTGACATTTGTTATTCAGACTTCGCAACACACACTTGAAATATCGGGAAAAAGGACTTGTTAAAACGATAATGTAAGTTGAAAGATTTTTTAATTTTCTCTGACATTGATTTAATTCGCGTATTATATCCGCAGCATGTTTAAATGTCGCATAACTTGGCATCTCAGACCAATCGCCTTGCATATCTATTGGTCAACAGCGAAGAATCGTTTTAATTTTATATTTTAATATTTAACTAACTTTGTATTTTTAACATTTAACTTTGTATTTTAATATTTAACTTTTATGTATTGATAAAGACTGTAGTGCAGTCGAAACGTTTACAATTTATATCGTTTCTGTAACGGAATGTTAATTTAATTATTTAACTATTAATAAATTTTTACACCTTATTTATTTGCTCGTTCAGTTGGCCTACTATATTTGAATTGTTTAACATAACTAAATATATAAAACATATTTAAATTGTAGATGTATCTATAATTATTTTACATTAGTGTTTGCGTATTATTTTTTCTTTTTGTACAATGGGAATATTTCTCTTGAAATTGATTTACTTTCGGAATAATTATTAAAAAATTGAAGGTGATTAGTAGAATAAAAATTTGAATTGCTTTCAAAATTCAAAAATTCGTACCATTCATTTGCTTCATCAATTATTTTTGATAATGCGTTATTTCAGAACACAAATTTCGTTTCGAAAAGAAACGAACATGTCAACCCCTAAATGTAAATGAAAACGTTGAAACGCGCTGGTCGAGTGCGCTTGATTTCATCAGCTACATTATTTCCAGTCGCACGAGTGCGCGCGAGGTAACAAGTAATTATCTACGTATTTTAGTTTCGCTATTCATCGATAATTAAATTCCTTTGGCGAATTCCAGCCGTATATGCGTCAATTGTAAGCTCTTAATCTCAATCAAAATTTCATTTCCGAAGTAAATGCCATGCGTTAACGAAGTAAAATGGTATGTATATTTTCTCAGTTTATATTAGCACATTATTGTGTGTGTGTGTATGTGTGTGTGTGTGTATGTGTGTCTGTATGTGATGATGTCATTTGAACATTAAAATTGTATCATCGAATGATTTAATCGCTGTCACACTATTTGTTTTAGAAAAGTCTAATCAATTTTATTGATTCTTTGTTTTTTAAAGTTATTTAAAGCAGAAGGAGATGATATTCAATGTATATAATTGATTAATTATGCACATATGTATGTAATAGTCAAAATATCAAAATTGCAACATAATAAAATTTTATTCAAATTTTATATAACAAACTTAACATAGTATTATTAATAAATTTTTTTTAGAGAAAATAAATGTAATATTTTAAAAATTACGCGTCTAAATAATCTGTGCTATTAAATTGAATTATTTAATTAAGACTTAATAAAACGATGTAAGTTCTGATTTGTCCACGATGGCTTTTGCATTAATTTAAGATTCATCAAATTATCTTTTGAAAGTGCATATAATGAAAAACATCAAACATTCAACGTGATTTATTACTTTATGAAAAATATTGAAAAGAAGGCGGTCGAGATACCGATCTTATCGATCTTTGTATGATGATAAATCAGTAACAAATTGTCCCATATATATCGATAAACGAGCATGTATCGATACTATTAAAATACAAGTTTAAAAAGTTCTTGCTAGATATATGAACCAGTGTTATCAATATTCAAGCGAAGAACTTAGATTTTGAACTCCTTTGCTTGTATCTGAATTTTATTTTCACACATCCCAGACAGCACAGAATATTTATAATAATTATTTTAATATTTTATAAATATTCATCATAAATATTTTATAAATGTTTTTGGAGTCTTAGATTTAATAGATCATAAATATTTATCATAAATATCAGAAAATATTTACGATGAATATTATGGTAAATATTATAAATATATTTATTAAATCATTATGATACAGATTTTTTAAATTTATATTTTCTTTAATAAATTATCCAGTAAAAAATTACGAGTTAAAAAGACATAATCAACGATTTTTCAATTAAAGCAATCGGTTGATATAGTCTAATTTAAAATTTGGTTGATTAGATGTGTTTTTGTATTTTACAAACTCTATTATAGCCATTTATAAAAAATTAAAAATGTGTAAAAAAATTTTTATAAGTAACTTATTAGACATCTATTTAAAAATAGAATATACAATTATAATATACACTGAATATATTTAAGCAACACAGAAGTTTAACAAATAAATTTACGTACACATCGATATATAGGTACGTAATAGTATATTATAGTATACTATTTTGTATTACAAGTGCAAGCAAAGTGGGGCTTTGTGCGCGTTTTCTGTGCGCGAGGTGGCCCATCGCACGCCGCCATCTTGCGGCGGCACAGTGCGGGAATAGCCGTAGGCAATGGCTTTCAACGCGGCTTATTCACTCACCGCGTCGCCGCTAGATGGCGGCGTGGGAAATCGGCCGCTTTCCGCACAGAAAACACGCACACAAAGTGCCACTTTGCCTGCACATGTAATACAAAGTAATTTCCTATGTCATTTTGTGTGCTGAATCCGAATCTGACCTTGGAATTTACTCATCATGTCAGGTTTTGGAGATAAATAAAGTTAAAGGCTTCAAAAATGATGTTTTTTTACTATTTTTATGTATTTGTTTTAGAGACACTAAATTTTTTAAAAATATTTTTTAATTATCTTTGTACAATATTTTGTTTCCGAGATGCATTACTTTAAAGATATTGAAACTACAAATGGAACGTATCCAAGATACGAAAGGATTTTGAAGAGAAAAACTAGTACTATACGATGACTTATTCAAAATATTTTTAAAAAATTTAGTGTCTCTAAATTGGATACACGAAAATAATCAAAAACATAATTTTTGACACATTTAACTTCATTTATCTCCAAAACCTGACGTGATGAGCAAATTCCGAAGCCGGATTCGGATTCAGCGCACAAAATTACGTAAGAAACTTCTTCATTTATTCAAACATCAAAACCATGCAGGCTTGTGTAATAGATTAATCCTTTTAAGATTAATTCAGTATTATTTTATTTCCGATACCATATATAAATATAATAATATATTTTTATTGCTCGACTAAACTATCAATCGACAAAAGGTTGATAGTATGCGCCTAGCTTAACACGATACAATACAATAATTCTTTTTTTATGGATCTCTCATATTGAGGAATAAAAGTTAGGGACTCGGGAGGGGGAGGGCATTACAAGATATTGTTTTAGTTTCAGTAGGCATTACTTGAAAAGAGTGGGTATTATTAGATATTGTTTAAGTATTAGAGGATATTATATAGGATATTGCTTGTGTATTATGGAACATTACATAAAAAATTCTGTTACAATATCATTTTCCTCTGCTCTTTCAGTTCTTCATTTAAAAAACATAATTTTTTAGAAAACGATTTATATGGATATTTGCCGATTTAAATTTAATGTAGAAGTGAGTAAGATATAAATGCATGTATTTTCGTTTCATTCTCTTTGAATAATTAGTAAGTATTATAAGTCGTTAAGTAAAATATATTCTACATGTGGATATCATATAATACGCCCTAATTAGCATTATTATGCATACTTATACCATTTCGTGATCAATGATTTATCCTTCATTTCACGTTTTTTTCTCACTGTTCAATTATTAAAGAAATCCTTTGTTTGCTAATCCGGTTTCCATAATTCCTTGCATGTCTTAAATCTGAAAAAAATCGCATATTTGATCGTAATCAACTATTCTAAATTAACGATTAACTCGGCATTAAAAACAATTCGATCTATTTTTAAATCTGACTTTTTTTTTAATTTTAAAGTTATAATACAAAGTAAAATGGACTTGATTGACCAACACTGGCTATAGATGATAATTCTTTTATTCAAAAAGAAGCAACGTTTCGACCCTTAATTGGGTCCTCTTCAGGCTGTTATTTAAATTAGAGTGGTGAAATGAAATGATCATAATATCAATTTTTGGTGTAAGATCGGAATGTAACCAACTTAACCATGATATTTAATAACAAAGGAAAGAAGTGTTCACTTTGATAATCTTTCTTTTCAAAGTGAACACTTCTTTCCTTTGTTATTAAATATCATGGTTAAATTGGTTACATTCCGATCTCACACCAAAAATTGACATTATGATCATTTAATTTCATCACTCTAATTCAAATAACAGCCTGAAGAAGACCCAATTAAGGGTCCAATTAATTCGAAACGTTGTCTCTTTTTGAATAAAAGAATTATCACCTATAGCCAGTGTTGGTCAATCAAGTCCATTTTACTTTGTATTTTAATTCTAACTAGCACTCGCATCTCACATAAGGTTATGAAAGTTATGTTTATTATTGTATGATACATCTCTTTTTCTTCCTCCCAACCTCCCTTCCTCCTTTCTCTCCCTCCTTTCCCTCCCTCTCTCTCACATCTCTTAATAGTTTACTAGTTTATTACTTGTAACGAATCAGTCAATATCAAACTTTATCGCAGTCTCATGAATAAATCGTCACTGCTTGATGATGATGATCTATATTTCAAAGTTTTATTGCTATAAGATTGTCGATTTTATCTCGATATATTTATGGCATTTATGATTATTATAGGGGCATAGATTTGATGAAAAATGTATCTAATATAAATCTGAAAAATAGTTAATAGATATATGTGTAGATTACTTAATTTTCTAATTTCAATGTTTTCAATATGATTTATGTGATAATCAAACATTCCAAATACAAATTCTCGTTAATCTTAGCATTAAAATTTTCATTTTTTATAATGCAATTAATTTTGCAATATTGATTGACTGATTTATTTTTCTAAATTAAATATTTTATTATTTCCTTCTCTCTTCCTCCCCTTCCCCCTTCCCCTCTTTTCACTTCTTTTTCCTATACCTTTCTCTCTTTTTCCAACTCTTTAATATCGGCTTGATTCATATCGTTCGTTCGTACATTTATTCGCAGAACGACAAACATCTGGTGCACGCACCTGAGTCCTTAAGGCCGTTCAACTTTACACAGGTTAGGCGCGTGCTTCATTTGTTTCCTTTCGTTCAGGTCAACTCGTGTATACATAACTATATAGTCACGTAAACCTACGTTCGAAATTTCGGTAAGTCGTAACACATTTCTATAAAAAACCGGATGATAAGTAGAATACGAACGATAGCGAAAGAGATGGAATTAACCGGTCTGCTATAACGTATGCAAATGGTAGGATGTGAAATATATATACATATATATATATCAACAATTAATTGTGAAGATATATATATATATATTACGTGAAATAAATTATCTATTCACTAATATTTAGAACATAAGTCATGTGGTAGTTTTGTCGACATTTGGTAGTAAAATATAAAATATAACCCATATACGGCACAGAAATATTGCAGCAACATTGCAGAAATATTTCTTTGCAAGATTGAAATGTTGCAAAAATGTTGCAAAATGTCCGCTTACAATAATATTGCAATATAATATTACAGCAATATTGTAATACAATATTGAAATGCAATATTGCAATGTCATATATATTATAATGTTTTGTAATGACATAATAATTAATATTTTTACGTTCTAATAATAATAATATATATATATATATATATATATATATATGTATATATATGTATATATATATTTTTTACATGCAATATAAAAGAGGATATTTAAAAAAATAATACATAATAATTATATATTTATATTTATAAATATATAAGTTACATAAAATAAAATATACGTAACATATAAATTATTTTTATACACATAAATTATAACATATAAATTTATTCTTATTAATA
The DNA here is from genome assembly GCF_048542155.1 of Nylanderia fulva. Classification (NCBI taxonomy): domain Eukaryota; kingdom Metazoa; phylum Arthropoda; class Insecta; order Hymenoptera; family Formicidae; genus Nylanderia; species Nylanderia fulva. The sequence continues at coordinate 581,757 of NW_028190676.1, forward strand.
TTGTAATAAAAAAAAATACATAAACATTTTATATATAAAATTTATATATGTTGTAATAAAAAAAATAAAAATTACATAAACATTTTGTATATGAAATTTATATACGTTAATATAAATTATACCTCGATCGATCTGAGTATTAGTGAATATGTAATTTTCTTATAATCTCTCATATCTACAGAATCATATACATATATGTATTCTGTCAAAGGCTTTTGATAAAATATTTTTATCCGCATAATTAAAAAAAAACTAAAAAGTAGAGCTTAGTTCAAAATAAGTTAGGAACGTATTATTTATCCGTACATGTCCGTACATATCAATTGTGAGATAGTCCTATCGCGGACGAATAAATGGATAGAAGACGTATAGACGGATGAACGAAGGAATTCTTACGCCAGTGGTTTGTGTCGATCCATGTTGTCAGACCGGATTCCTGACTGCCAAGGTCACTTTACCATCGCAGCATCTACCACCTGCAGCATGAACAGTCACGTTGCACCGTCTTCTTTCTTCTGTCTCGTACTTTCTCTTTGTATCTTTGCTTAGGCTTCCGCTAATTAATCAGGTTTGATGCCACTTATTCTTATTTTAGAATTTTAATTTTAACCTGAACGGTTTTTACTCTTACTCTTAGTATTCTAACTCAATACCAATGATATATTGAATAACATATCTAAAACTAATGTAAAAAAACGGATGCTACTATGGTCATAAATAATAATGTTTAAACGATACAAAATTATTATTAATATATATCTTCAAGTATTGAATTAAAATGTTAAAATATATAAATTAAAGTACAAATTAAAATACGTGAAAATAATTCTACAGAACAGCACCAAGTTTTTGTATTAAATTTAATACCTTCAATTACTTTAATTGCATCCCAGACAGCACAAAATATTTATAAAATATTTATAGAATATTTATTATAATTATTTTAATATTTTATAAATATTTATCATAAATATTTTATAAATGTTTTTGGAGTCTTAGATTCAATAGATCATAAATATTTATCAGTTGGAAGAGCATTCGCCTGGCAAGCGGAAGGTCTCGGGTTTGATTCTCGATTTTAGCCAACTTTCGGACCAATATTTTTCTCGCCTATTTCTTTACAGGGGAAGTTAAAAGAGAAACAAGGAGAATTTTTGAGATCCCAACCATAGAATACAAATTCCCAGATTCCTTAATTTTCTTACTTAATTTCGCAATAAAATCGCGTTTGGCTCTATTATGGCCGAGAAGGAGGAAGTGTGTATCGTGATAAATATTTATCATAAATATCAGAAAATATTTATGATAAATATTATGGTAAATATTATAAATATATTTATTAAATCATTATGATACAGATCTTTTTTAAATTTATATTTTCTTTAAAATAATACTCAGTAAGAAATTATGAGTTAAAAAGACAATCAATGATTTTTTAATCAAAACAATCAGTTGATATAGTCTAATCTAAAATTTGGTCGATTAGATGTTTTCGTATTTTTCAAACTCTATTAGCCATTTATAAAAAGTTAAAAATGTGTAAAAATGTTTATAAATAATTTATTAGATATTCATTTTAAAATAGAATATAAAATTATAATATACACTAAATATATAGTTAAGGCAGTAGAGTAGTTTAACAAATAAAAGAACTAACAATTTAATTTTAAAAAATTTACAAAATAATTACTATAAACATTTATCTTTACACGCCATCAACATTATATAAAATATTTAATCTATGTTTTAATAATATATTAAATAAATGTTTTTATAAAACATTTTCAAAATATTTATATAATATTTGAAAAAAATATATATTTATAAATATTTATGAATCTTTATCATAAATATTGTGTGCTGTCTGAGATCATATTTATCGATATTAAATAAAATACATAATTATATTTTGCATTTTATTTAATTAAACAATTTTAATATTAAAACATAATAAAAAATTAATTTTATAATATGCATAACTTTCATTCTTAAATGGCGAAAATTATAATTTTGTAAAAGAAAAGGTTTTAAAGATACCAAGGAATTAATTGACCAACACTGGCTAAGGTGAAAAATCTTTTATTGAAAAAGACGCAACGTTTCGACTCTGAATTGGGTCCTCTTCAGGCTACAAATTAAATTATAAATCTCAGTTAAAAAAAATGAAAATGACAGTAAAAATTGAATACGGAAAATCATACATATAATAGTGTCAAAAAATACCTGTTACAAGTAAGTTGTAAAAACTAAATGATCATAATGTCCGTTTTTTGTAAACAATCAGAACATGACAAGATATCAGTGATAAACGAACCGAAGTGCTCACTCTGACATATAACATTAAAACGAACAAAGACAATATCTCGAATAAATAACACAATTAAAAAGAGAAATACAAGTCGACCGAATAAAAAAAAAATTTTAAATAAGCAAAAAATATATAAACAAAAGGACAGTTCTAAAACACTTCATAGGTGATAAAAACAAATTATATATAAACTCTACTTAGATAAAAACGGAAATAAAATAAAAAGGAGAAATTAAAAATTAATAAAACAAATACCGATATCTAAAATAAATTCAAAATAGTATCATACATATCATTTAAGTTTTCTGTGTCCCTTTGCAAATTAATAGAATTCTTTTGTTTTTTGATGAAAATCATTTCGCTTATTTTTCTCTTTTTTACATGCACGAAAAGGTTTTCACCAATGAGAAGTAATATTTTTTTGAATAGATGCATTTTAATTTTTTTTATTTTTTCTGAAAAGGTAATTTTTACTGTATTATTTTTTGAGTTATTATATTAAATTATTTTTTGAAAGTAAATTAAGTGAGAAAATAGAATATATGTTTGAAATAAGATAATGTAACTTCTTTCTCTTTCTCTCTCTCTCTCTCTCTCTCTTCTTTTTGAAAAATTATTAAAATAAATTTGCAAAACTACATATTTGTACCTATATTTTACCATACGATTTTTCACTTTTATCTACAATATAATTGCAATAATTTTATTTATTAAAAATTTAGGATCTTTCATAAAGATTATATTAAATGAATTTATAGCATAAAAGTTCAAAAAATCATAAATTGTTGTATGTATTGTGTATGTATACATACGTATATGGTATGTGCATGTGTATTGTGTGAATATATGTATAATTGAGTTAATATATATGTTAATATATACATTAAATTATCTCATGCTGCGTTTTTGCTGTTATGTAATCTATAGCATTCAATTTAGGATAAATATGAGAATCAATTATTAAGTTAACAATAACAATTTATTTTACAATTGTGAATTTATCTAAAGTTAACAAAAGAAAAACAAGAGAAAAATATCAAGTCCATTATCAATTTATTTAATGAAATGTTTTCGTACAACACGGAACAGTTTAATCACATTGTAGTAATTTTGCAATCTTGTAAATTGTGACTAATATTGTAGAGACACAATTTTACGAATTAAATTACTTAAATTACTTAAATTTCTGAACTCATATGTATTATCCCTTAAAATAAAGAGAGGTGAATTTTATAAAAAAAAAACTCAAAAATTTGTGATTAAATAAAAGGTACGCTATCGAATGGCAAAATATTTTCATTTTACAGTACTGACCGGAAGTGGGTTATCCGGATTGAAAGTTGAATTTTTTAAATGGAACGTACTACTTTTTAATTCAGATGCGCGCATACAATGCGAAAAAATAAGAAACTTTTGTTTCTGAAAAACAGTTTTTCTGAAAATATCTTCATTAATCTAATAAGTGTTTGGATTTATAGAAAAACTAATATTTTTTCTTGCTGTCTTGTTTGCGCTTTTACTTTTAATAAAACATTTAGCATTTTATTTTAAGTGAAAATAATTCAGTATTTAAAAATCTACTAAACAAAGAATCACATAAATGAGATTAAAATTATATGTACAACATTGAAGCAATAAGCATGGTTAAGACTTAAAATGTTGTATTATTTTCAAAAATCTGTAATAATAATATAGTAAAATGGAACACTTTAATAGCATATAAAATATAAATCATAATAGACAATACTATATTTCATTTTGTTGCACTATATAATGTAAATGAATTTAATTGAGTTCGTTTATCACAAAAAGCACGTTTCAATGATACCTAATTATATAGCCAGGTTTAATAATACATCTATGTCAATACAGCAATTTTTCAATTACATGATTCAGCAATATGTCTATAACTTTTTTCATGTTATACAGGCTATATGTATACATTATAAAAAATGTTCGGATTATTATGATTTACATTGATTATAATCTTTGAACTATTGAGTCACATACTTATTTTCTTATTTCTGGTTTTATTGTGACATATATGTTACATTATAATTCTGTTGTTTTATATTTTCTGGTGCGTTTGGTCTTTCTTGAAATATCTATCATTATTTTTTAATGTTTTTTTTGGAGAAGAAAAAATGAAATGTTATTAGATTGAAGGAATGGCCATAAAATTAATTCGATCTCAGTAAACACATTTATATTAATATTATATGTGCAATAAAATTGTAGTTATATCTCGCACAGCAACTAGTTTAACTTAATTAAATTAGTAATAAAGTATACATATAAATAATGAACTAATTAAATTTAATTAAAACTCGAGATATAATATATTTAAGAATTTAACTCTTGCTTTATACTTCAAATAAGCAATAAATATGAATAACTTTCCATTTATCTTGTTTATTTCACTCAGTTTAATATTCTGAATCTTATGTTGGGCTTGTATCAGAAATTAATTAAATTGATAGAAATAATTACGCTTTGAACTTTTAATAATAGCTGCAATTTGTAAACTTTATATCTACTTCTGACAGAAATTTGTTGCAAGAAAATACATCGCAAAGCGAATGAACTATCAAATTAAATATTAAACATTTTTAAATACTGGTTTACATTACTATTTCATTTAAATGTCTGAAAAATACAGATTTTGCCGACTTAATTGGTAAAAATAGTTCTTGTAGTAACCTTTTTACTAATAACAATTTGTAGTAGACTTTTAACAAGATCTGTTCAAACAGATTGGGACTATGTGAATATTTAAATAATTATATATTATATTATACAGGGTCTATAAAGTCTGTCCTCGCCCTCTATATTTTGAAAATTGCTCAAATTTATAAAAAACCGCGAAAGTTTGATCATTTCGAGGGGTTACCCTTTTAAGATGGTTGTCCAGGATTGTCTTCCCAAGAGGGTGCTCCAAAGAGATCCCAACACAAAAATTTCAAATGGAACCTTTCATATTGTTTTATATCCTTGGAAAGGGCATAAAAAGAAACTTTTTAGCGTAAATCGGAGATTGATATGTTGACCCATTCAGGAGTTACTTAGGATCAAAGTCCGAAAAAGATAAATTTCAAAAAATCGTTACTCTCATTTGGAAAATCCTAAAGAATGTTTGAGGCGAAAATGTTCATCTTTTTAAGTCGTTCTCATAGAAAATTCAAAAAAGAATATTAAAAAAGGTTGATTTCCCGACTATCGACGGAACCTAAAATTCGAGTTCCATGAGTATCTATGAACCATATAAGATGTAAAAATGATGGCTTTTTTTCCTAGAGACCTGGAGAAAGTATTGAAAATCTATCAAAACTATTGAAAATAGCGTCATTCGATCGATCTGAAGACAACTAAAGTCGATGACATGGATGAATTTTCAATCAAACCAACTTCTGATTAAACACATATTAAATATTATAGTTTTTGAGATCAATTATGTTTTAATATCAGGATCGCAAAATTCAAGATTGCGGATTCAATATGATGAGCAATATTGAGAGAAACTAGATGTAGTTACTTCCGAATAAAAGATCTGATTCCACATTCAAATACATTATGTTTTTTAGTTTTTTTTTTATTTAAATATTTTTCATTGTTGAATAGAATTCTTTAGTTCTAACATGAAGAATATGAGAACTATTAATATTTTCTATGTTAAAACTAAAGAATTTTATTTAACAATGAAACAAAAATATTTTAACAAAAAAACTAAAAAACATAATGTATTTGAATGTGGAATCAGATCTTTTATTCGGAAGTAACTACATCTTAGAATTTAGTTTCTCAATACTGATTTACCATATTGGATCCGCAATCTTGAATTTTACGATCCCGATATTAAAACATTATTGATCTCAAAAACTATTTGATAAGTGTTTAACCAGAACTTGGTTTGATTGAAAATTCATCCATGTCGTCGATTTTAGTTGTCTTCAGATTGATCGAATGACGCTATTTTCAATAGTTTTGATAGATTTTCAATACTTTCCCCAGGTCTCTAGGAAAAAAGACCATCATTTTTACATCTTATATGATTTGCATAGATATATATACAAATTTTAGATTCCATCGATAGTCGGAAAATCGACTTTTTTTAACATCCTCCTTTGACCTTGAATTTTTTTCAGTTCAAAAAAGAAATCGGAACAATTTGGTTGCTAAGCTGATCTAAATCTGTTTAAGTGACAACTTTCATCACACACTGAGATCATTATTATGTTTTTGTTAATATCTCAATCCTAACAGCACACATATCCCGAAGACAGAGAACACCCTGAAGATGTTCGAATGTCCTCTGAATATCTTTCGGATATGTTGTGCTATTAGGAAAAATAATTGGGCTAATGTAATGTGCATACAAAATGATTAGATTATTGAATGAAATGAGGGAAATTTTTTGAGATTTCGTATATTTGATTCATACAATTTAGATTGATTCGTACATATCTAATGTCATAAGGATAACTCGGCGGTGTGACTCGGCTTGGCTCGGCATGGAGCGATGCAGCGGACCAGTAAAACAAGCAAATAAAGCGTAATGGGGAAGTGAGTTCGTTCCTATCCGAAACTTTCGCAGCAAACTCGGTAGCACGGCAGTCGAATACAATGGCCGCGCAGAACTTTCCGCGAAACTAAACAAGTTTATTTAACTTACCATCCTGCACCCCTATAACACCCATCCTGAAGGGAGGGGGGAGAGGGGTAGCACCCGGAACCACCCTCCTGTACCATCCTCTTCCTTACACAGTCAGACTCCAATTCCCCACTGCGCCTCTCTTCCTCTCCTCTCTACCTTTCTCTCATCTCCCACTCTCTCTTCTTCTCTCATCCAATTCGTACGCGGTCCCGCCCATCTACCTGCAATAACGGCAAGTTTTCCGAAAGTTTCCGACAGATTAACGACTATTGGAATTGTTGAAGTTATGGGAAGAACGAGGTAGGGAGAGAAGAAAAGGTGGGGAAATGAGAAACAGCGAGTACAACGGAAGGGATGGCAGCAGTCGGAGTTGAATACCAGAGTTTCCATTAATGTTACACGGTACTATTGGTGGTCAAGTGAAATTGAGAAATAGCGCGCAGAATATGATATAAGTATAATCAATATCCGAAAAAATTGGATCTGATCCTTAAAAAGATGACTAGAGACCCTATGATAAGAATCAAGCCATATATGATATCCGTAATTTTAATTGGTCCTCTAGATCTGAGCAATTCCTGCTTATATTTGAATCACTTTAACCTTAGCATAAACATATAATATTTCAGTAATATAAATAAAAATAAATAAATGTTTTTAGAACTAAATATTATAATTTTTTGTTTGTTAAACATCTTCACAAAGACGAGAATTACTTATTGCCGTAATTATGTGGACGATGAATGTGTCAGCAGCGCGTTAGAAGAGGTTAGGTAGGAAAGAGAAGGATAGTGAATGTTGAATATATATCTTTCTCTCTCGCAGAATTTTGCCCACATTGTCTTATGGCTAGACTCTTATTATAGGATCTCTAGAGGTGACCGTGCCGTCGCCTCATCTTCTGTGTCACATCTGGAATCATTTGAGTTATGACTATAGCTATAAACAAAGAGATACCACAAAACTAAAATCAGGTTTTTATTACGCAAAATCTAAGATGATCACAGTTAATAACAATTTATATAAATCCACTTATGCGTCGTTTATATGAATTCGCATATTTATAGGCGTGTAGAATCAATATTTACATATTATTTTGTTAATCTAAAGCTGAAACTGCCATGAGCTTAAATCAAATTTGCGCGTTTGTATTTGTATTAGCAGATTAGCAATAAATTTACTTATGTTTTTATACTTGCAAATCATGTTCTAATACTAATAATTCCGCAAACATTGGTACAATTACAATAATGATAACGAATGTGAGAAGATTGATGCGATATTCATGTAATCTAATTTTTTCAGGCTGACACACTTTTAGAGATAACAATATCACGCAAATTGATGTGCTTATCAGTATGCAAATCTTATCTAAAATTAGTTAATTATTTAAATCAATAAATAATTATCAGACAAAAATATATATATATATATGCATATACACGGTGAATCATTTAATTGACGTACGCAAATATCTCGTAAAGTAGGCAAGATGGAAACAAATGTTTTATACAAAAGTTGTGTAAGGTTCAGAGGACACCTGATGGTAATCTTGACCCTGACCTTGAAGTCCAATTTAGAAATCATTTTATGTCAAGGTCAACTTGATTTTTTTAAATGAAATCAATTTTCCATATCATATTCGTAGCTGGTCAAGACTTTTTCAAAATACTATAATAAAATACTTTTCGAGATATGAGACTTAAAAAATCATATATGCTGCACGTAACACGGTAGACGTGAGGTGTCGGGCAGCAAATATCACCAGCAATCCAAACACTCCAAAGGGAATAGAAAACTATTACTACATCCACGTAGTTGTTTTTGGGTAATGTTAAAAGTAGAAATAGAATTAAAAATATTGTCGTATTACGCACAGCATACAATTTTTTAAATTCATAACTCAAGAAATACTTTATGAAAAAATATTTTATTGTAGTGTTTTGAAAAGGTCTTGATGCCAGCTACAAGAATACATATGAAAAATTGGTGGTTCCATTAAAAAAAATCAAGTTGATCTTAAAATGACCCCTAAATTAGACTCTAAGATCAGAATCAAGGTTACCATCAAGTGTCCCCCTCTGAACCCTATAACTTATGTATAAAAAATTTTTTCCATCTTGCTTATGTACTTTATGAGAGATATTTGCGTGTGTCGATTAAAATGTGTTTTTGGATGGAAATAAAATGTACATTAAAACAACTCTTCTCGGTAATATCAATTTTTTAGACGGATGCATAGACTTAATGCCTATTCTTTATTTTTTAAATGCTTATCATGTCTTTTTTAAATTTTATATGCAACCATCTAAACTTTTTTACTGAGAATTTAAAGAGTAAGGTCTATGAAACAAAACCTGCAAACATTGATGAATTGAAAGATATGATGATTTAAATTCAATTGCACCATAAGATTTTAAAAATATGTTAAATACTTTTTATGTTTGTTATATTTCTATGTAGACTGTCAAATTGTAAAAGAATATTAATTTAAATATATTTAATAAAATAATTTATTAAAATAATTTATTAAAATAATTAGCAATGTTTAAATTATTTCTTAACAGTCTTTGTGACCATATTCATCACATTCACGAACACAGGTAATGGAGGATTTTGTCATTAAATACTATAGAAATGACAAATTATAATGGATCCTGATCTCTATTTTTTATCATATGCACACAGATACACGCACACAAGAGATATACATCCGATCAGATAACCTTATATATTTTGGATAATGCTAATGCTGAGTTTGGAAACATCATTTTTTGGTGTACTTTGATGATTTTGGTATATGGTAAAACAGTCGATACTGTGTGACCTCGGATATTTCCAAATATTTTCTAGATATTTTGTGTAAACATGGACAAAGATAAAGCGCCCCTCTTGATTATATGTTATTATTGCAATAGTTAGGCACAATTTATTAAGATCAATTATCAAAAGATTTAAGCGATGATAAATATGATCAATCAAATCAGGAGACGAAATATGTATTCGAAGCATATACTTGAAGAGATTTAAATCATGTTAGAAATATGATCTATTAGTTCACACACAGGTAAATAGTTCTATACGGTGATAGTTTTTGATATCTTAATCTTTAGAGAAAGTTTTCCTGATGTTGACCACTCTCGTATTCATTGAGGGTTTAGATATCAGTTATCAATTGATTACTCTTGTCAAGTTTTTACGCAAAGAATTTAGTTACTTTAATCAGAAATTTCATTGGTACATTTGGCGATAAAATTTTTAGCATTCTCTTTGAAGAGCTTATTCTGTTGATATTGGTCATTTTCCTTTTTATATCTCCTTTTGATCTGTAATTTTATCTATATTTTAGCATCCCGATGCTTTATTTTATTCACATATAAAGACCTTTATTTACTTATTGTTAGAATCTTTTTAGTTTTTAAAAATATCTAGGCACTCCTTTCTTGTACTCTTCAAAAACTTCTATTTTCTGTAGTTTATGGCATTCTGCATCTTTTTATTCCATTGATATTCTTTCTTGCTATTATTATTTGGTTTATTTTCAATTTCTCTTGCTATCACTACTATCTATAACATATTTATAATTATTATAAACAGTATTTTTCGTGATGTCAGTCAGGATTCTGCTTGCTTTGGCAATTTGGGTCTTTGTTGTTTTCATAAGCTTAATTAACTTTCTTAAACCCCCCCATGCAATTTTTCCTATTCATACTTTTAACTTCATCTGTTTTACTCTTCTATTTTCTTTTCTAATGTTACTTTTTCTATTGGTTCTAGAGAAGCTAGATTTATTCTTTCATTATTGTTGTCTTTGTGTTTCGCTGGTTCTACTGTATTTTGCATACATCTTTTTTTTATCTTGTTAAGCTTCCTTTCAATAAGCTTTGGTTGGCATCTTATAAAAACCTTCTCTGGTTTGTCAGACTGTTGGGAGTCATATTGAGAAATACATCTGATTGTGAGTTTCACTCTCTCCAGATCCTTTGAATATACCACCTTCAAGTCTCATAATTCATAATAATAACCATATAATTTCTTGGTATTACTTTACATCTACTTATTCTTTTGAGTGTGTCTGCAGCGTCTAGAACTGATTTGATTGTTCTTCCTATATGTTATTGTTCAATATGGAAGGCTTGAACTATCTTACTAGCTACCCTGCTGGATGCGACATCTCTTTCACTTCGTGACTAATCTTGTTCACGCCATTATTTTTTCCAAATTATATTGCACATTACTCTATTAGAGTATCTTTTGTTTTAAGTAATGTAATCTCCTGAACTCATGTAAAGCCTCTTGTGTTCGGAAAAGGGAAGAGAAAAGATAAGGGCAGGGGAAGAGTTTGGTTGGGACAAGTAAGAATAGCAGACAGCTGCTCTTCTGTTAATCGCTTCTTACGATAGGAGGATCCCATGATACTATTCTTAGTTGGAGCGAACCTTAAATACCAGATGTAGAATTTATTATTATTATGTTTTTTAAATTTTGCATTTTTCCTCATTTCTGGGGTTACTTATCTAGATAGCAAAGTCTGCCGATATCAGATCATACCAAGTGTATATCAAATGTTGTCATAAAAAAGGTTACAGATTTGTTGCAGAAATAATTATTACTGATGTAATTAACAAATTGGTGCCAAAAATCGAGCAGAACTATGCTTACAAAATCTGATTAACAGCAGATTAACAACAGAATCTAACATGACTTTAGGTCAGTTTGTCAGCAGAAACCGAACAGGATCTATGCGCACACAATTTAATCTCAAGATTTTCTCGGTTTCTGTCATCAATATGCTGTCAGATTCTATAAGCAAGTTCTGTTAGCAAATCGTAAACAAATTGCGGAAATAACGGATGCCGATCTGTTAACAACTTTTGTAGAAATTTGTCGCCAATCTGCTAACAATTTGCGCGCATTTTGCTTTCCAGGTATTGTTTGCATTGGTTGCCAGATTAAATGCATTCAGGCGTCAGATAATAATAGAAATTTAGCACTATTCTATAATAACAGTTTTTTTGCATCTGGCTGTAAGTAGATGGATAGATGTTTAATGCGTGAAGACTGTCATATAGTATCTTTGGGATGTTTTCAACAGTTGATAATGGGGACGACTCTTACTGTGTTGTACGCCATTATATTTTAATTTCTATTAAGGAATTTGTATATTTGCTTCATTTATCAGTGCCTGTATGAAGTTGTGAGTGTAGAGTACGCTTTTATTTTGTTACTTTTATCTAGTAGCGTGATGTCAGGTCAGTTGCCTTGAATGGCTTTATCTATATGATCGTTAGATTTTATAGTTCGTAGTTATAGTTTTCTAATATGATTTTTGGTTATTTGTAATATGGTGTTTAATAAAATACTTTAAAGATACAGCGTGTTGGTTTTGGATAAGAACTCTTTCTATTTTTTTCTGTTTGTTTCTTTATCTCTTTTTTAAGACTATGTTCCTTTCACAGTTAGGTAAAATTGATAACTTTGACGGATATAATTTTGCCCCGATAATCATGATTAAGAAATCAATCTTATTAATTTGAAGTTTGCTTGGTAATTAGAAACAAATAGTCCCAAAAAATTCGGCATTTTATTTACGACAGCGGATTCTATATCTTACAACGTATGTAGGACGGCCTTAGAGTTTTGTCTATCTTATACGTATCGAAAATGGTGGTTAAACCAACATAGAATCGAGTTATAGAGATGAATAATGCATAAGTAATTTCGATGTTGTGTAGTGAATTCTATATGAAGTATAAGTACGTTTACACGGTACCCTTAATCGGGTTTAAGAACATCTATAGTTGTAAAACTAGCCAATTACAGCCATTCCCCTGAAGAATGGAACGACTGTGATTGACCAGTCTTACAACTACGGATGTTATTAAACCCGATGAAGGGTGCCGTGTAAACGTACTCTATCAGAGACTTCCATATCTATTATGTGGTTATAATAGACAAGAGTGTCAAATACTTTATCTTTACAAATCACAATAAATCTCTCAATAGAGAATTTCAATCTAACTAATTTAAGGAAGATGAATATTGTCAGCCATGTTGACAAATTTACGAGATTTTTGAAGAAAATGTGCATTGTGTGTGTGTGTGTGTGTGTGTGTGTTACTGTATTTTTTTTGAAGTTTTCAATTATAATATTGCTATTATCAGCTTTGATAAATTTAAATGCATGCATAATTACATTTATAATCTACACTTATGTCGTAAATGATTGTCGCAAGACGTATCGAGTAAAAACGAACCAGTAGTTGATACATGGAAATATTCCGTATATCGCATTAAAACTTGCCGCAAGACCATTAAGTGTTTTTCGGGACATAGCATAGCGGAAAGAGGGGAAGTACGGATGATATATATTGCACAGTTTATATAGTCTGGGTATATGGCGTGGAATAATATATGAGATACGCACACACATATAATATACATGTATACTCATATACATATATATACATACGCTGTATATCTCCTTTATAGCAACCATTAACATATTTTTTATTATACAATAGTGACGCAAATATTATAACTTATAGCGATAAATCAGACACAGAGAAAGGTAGCTGAGAAGGATAAAATATTAATTGAAAAGGATGAAAATAAAAAAAAGAAATTATCAAATACGAAACGTTGTATGTTGTCGAATATTGCGACATTATTCGGTGATATTGCTATTACTATATATAGAAAATCTAAAGAACACTCTCGATTTATCTTATCTTCTCGCAAATCCAAATAAGCTTCGTATAAATAGAACCATACCATATATAAAACAAATAAGATGAATAATGCCGAGATGCAAAACATAGTTCTCATTGTCGACCGAATCCTTCGTATATTTTATATTCCGCTTACTGTTTGAAATAATCTTGTTTGACTACTTTCACTTTATATATGATCATAATGAAAATGCGTGTGTTGTATAAGACAGCGTGGATTGCAAGGAATAAAACGAGACATGAATCTGGCTCTAATGTTGTTTTCCGTTTTTTATATTAATATGTATTTTCATTACATTAATATTAAATATATTTTTGTTTTATTGTAATTTGCCGCAGCTGATTAAGATAGACTGAGACTTAAATTAAAAAATATAAGACAAGCGACATTATTCCCATATGTATATTTAAAAAAGTAAAAAAAAGTGTTAAATGCACACGCTAATTAAAAAGCTATCATTTACGAAATAATGTTAATCTACAAAAATAATAATATTAAAAAAATTGTGTCCAATTACAAATATAAATTAAAAATAATAATAAATTAAAAATCAATAGAAAAATTAAAAATTAGAAATTATTACAAAAAAATTAAGAATGTATAGAAACAATTATTACTATATTAACAATTATTACTTTACAATTTATAGAAACAATTATTACTATATTAACAATTATTACTATAATTAATACAAATTAACAAAATAAAAATTGTAATTTAAAAAATTGGTACTATTCAAAGTATATATTAACTCAACAATTATAATAAAATTTAATTTAGATCCAAATTTATAGAATTATATTTAATTTAGTTACATCAATAACTGCAATGTAAATATATATTGTAAGAATAAGTTAATTGTAGCATAGTGTTTAGTTTCATAGAATAAATATATAATGTACAAAAAATTTTTATTCTAAGGTTATTTTTTTCAAGATTCTTATTATTTTTTCAAATAAAAATACGTAATTTTTTTATATTATAATATTTAATAATATGACTCTAAAACATTGAATTTAAAAATTTATTGTTAGAGCTAAATAGAAAACATAACAGAATGTTAAATTATTTATTATTATTAATATACATATTAAAAATAATACTCCTTTTAACAACAAATGCATTTCCTAAGATCACAAATTATTGTGATGTTGATACTACATTAACAGACACATATTTAGTGATATAATTTTACTTTTATATTTCAAAAACCTCATATTTTCTATATATTTCAATTTTATAAAATATTTGAATTATATTAGCGTTCACAGAAAACGAGGTACCCATAAATTGTAAATAAAAATCATTAATTTTTTCTTCGTTCGAGTAATGTATTATAAAATATTCATCGATAAACTGATAGATTAGTGGATAAATCAGTTTCTACTGATCATATGTAAACGAATATGTTGATTGTACTGACGCAGGAAATTATGATTGATGTTTATTATCGTGCGATAGATTTAGCAAACTATTGAAATTTTAGAAATATTATTGATAGAAATAATCAATAATAGGTCATCTTGTTGTTACCGCTGCACAAATAAAAAGAGTATCATTTTAAATACTATATTATAAATAATAATAATAATAAAAATTAATTTTGCATTTTGTTTCTTGTTTAACTCTAAATTTAGAAATATAAGGTCATCTTAGGATAATATTATACATGGTTGAATACATATTAATATTAATTATAATATGCAAAAGAAAATATGTACTTTCATTGGAAAAAATAATGAAGACTTTGAAAACTCTGATTGTAAATAAAATAAACCAAAATCTGAAGAATTTGCCAATATCAACGCAATCTCAAATAAAATATATTTAAATTTCGTAAATTGCATATCTAAAAATTTAAAAAAATTGTGCAATTACATATCTAAAAATTTTTTTTTTATTTTACTAAATTACAATGTATACTTTGTACAGTACATTATTATAGTGTTATTATCATATTACAGGACATGTAATTGCATAATGTTAATTAATGTAAATGCATAAGTATGTAAATAATTTTGTTATTTTTTTAGATTCGGATTCAATAGCTAAAATTACATTGAAAATTACTTTTATACTTTATTTGTAAAAAATAATAGAGATTTGAATAAGAAAAAAACTTATTATTTTCTACTTGACTGACAATAAAGTCAAGGTTGACTTGAAACTTTTTAAAATTGCCAGACGGTATATTAAAAACTAAAAACTTTCAAGTTTTAAGCTAAATTTTGGTATTTTACAAGTTAAATTTACTTCAGTATAATTTTGAGCAAAGGGTAACCGATTTGACGTGGAATAACCCATATATAATATATATCGCGTAAAAGCTTTTAATATTTGATTCGATAGTTTCTTCGCTTACTGTTATGCAACATAATTTCTCATATTCAAATTTTCGTTAAAAGTGAACATAAAATCTGCAAAGCACGTCTACTGATGTAAGTGTAATAATTATTTCTATAATATCTGATATAAAATCCAACTGTAGATTCAGGATATTAAACTTGAAATCGGTGGCTAATTGTAAGTGTATAATTATCCATTTACTGTTTACGGTGTTTACTATTATCTAAAAGATTATATAGATGATATAGATTATATAGATGATCATCTAGATGAAAGTTTGGCGTCATTTTATCTTTATATAGATAATAAAAATATGTATTATCTATATCTGTGTGTGTGTGTGTGTGTGTGCATCTTACAATTAGATAAAAACGTTATCTTTACTAAATAATTTAGAATAATATTCAGATAATTTGGTTTAAAGTAACACATAAAAATATTTAAGCAATAAGCGATAAAAACTTATAAGTAAAAATATGAATCTATATTTTTATTATCCCTTTTATAATTTATACTTTTTTATAACTGTGTTTACATTACGGTCATAAAAATAATATTATCTGAAGGTTATCTAGATGAATTATTATATAATTTTATCTGTTATTTAGGTATATTTAAACCAAAATTATTTTTATCTTATCTAATTTCAAGATAAATTTAAATATTTTTATCTCATTTTTATTTAATTCATTTTTAAATTATCTAATTGTAAATACAACTGTTTATTTAGACAAAGTAGATAATATTCCCATATAAATTATATCTCAAAATTTATAAATTAAATTTAATTACAAATTTACAATTTAAATTTCAACATACTAGTTCAAGAGCCAAACGTGAATAGTAATGCATCGATTTCAATAAAACTTATTTAATTGGATATTATTAATTATTAATTAATTAATTTAATGATTTGGTATTATACCAAGAATTTCTTTTATGTATAAGAAATCAATTTCAGTGCAAAATTTACTTGTTTGGCTTTTACTAGCTTGTTAAAAAATTTATATTTGAAATTGCCCTTATTAATTTCAGTTGTTACATTTAATTATATTTGTATAATTTATTTTATTATTCATTTAATTAAGTTGAACCAATTGTTTGCTATGTGTGGGACTAATATTAAATACAGACATATGTATATTACATTATATGTTATATTTATGTGAAGAAGTTTACAATTAATCTATTATTTATCGATATAATACTTATGCACCTTTGTAATATTCAATTTTATAACACTTGTATAGCATTAATTTAACTATTTACTGAAATCGGATTAAATATTAAAAATTTTCATAAATATCGATTTATGTTAATCTTTGATTTAAATGACTAGAAATTGCAGATTTTATTTATAGTTTCTGCTATATAACTAAATATAACTAAATATAACTAAATATAACTAAATATAATTAAAACTAAAATCAAGAATTTTTAAATAATTTAAAAAATATTATGTTCTCATAATATACATATGTATATTATATACAAAAATAATAACAAATAAATTTTTTGTAATCATATTTACTAATCAGTCTTTCACTTAACATCTTATCAATACAATCTTATTATTTCTTCAATTCTATATATATAGACGCAATTATTTTTTATATCTATGCTAATTATAAAAAATTATATACAAAATATAAATTATTATCTGTACATTTATTAGAAAGTAAATTTATAGACAGGGAGAGAAGTTTCGCCACCCCTCTTGCATTGCTACTCTGAAAAAATTATAATCTAAAATATATTTCTGATTTAAAATTAAAATTAGCTTTGGGTTCAATTAAATTTAGGTTTAAACTAGATTAGATTTTTTTAGAAAAACTAGGAAGAGATGCAAAGCTTTTTTTTTACCCACATATTTATTTAAATTATAGTATATGTGAATATACAACGAATATAAAATTGATGCTCGATAAAATTCAAATTATCACGTTATCACACTCATTATCGATTTTATTCATTAATAATTTTGTGTGATTAATAATAAAAAAAAAATTATATAAATCAATAATTCTTTTACTTAGAATTATCACCTTGACAACATAAGCCAAGGCAATCAAAATTAAACTTTCGGTCTATCTTTTATTCTCAATGTAATTACGAAAATTAAACTTTAATATAAAATATCTTAAACATAAAATAAAACAAATATTATAAGACAGTGTCTCACATTCTAAGCATATATTATTTAAGAA